>NC_081352.1:16093021-16260829 GCF_029784015.1 Lycium ferocissimum
AAAATCCGAAGATTTTAGTCCCCAAACAACATACAAGTTCGTTATATCCAAACAACAAACACTTATTACATTTCTTTTTATTTTCCTGGAAAGCACTGTTTCATGTTAAAGAAAAACACTTTTTTTTCGCTTTTCCTGATACGTTCTGTAATCGTTAAACAAGAACAAATGAACATAGAAATAATTTTTAAATTCCTTAAGCTTGTTGTTAAAACTGTGTTCGGAACTGTTGGAAACAACAACTTAAAGCGGAAAAAACCGTAAAGTAGGAAAAAAACCGTATGAGTTGAAAAAAAATTTGAAAAGTAAGAAATATCCGAGACAAATTCCTTGTGTCCTTAGGGAATTTAATCCCCTCCTTCGTGCCGAGGTTATGGATTATTTCCTCCCCAGATAAAATGGATATACTGTCTTATGAGGTGGTGGTACCTCAAACGCCTACGACTTCGACGAACTCAAATTGGGCAATGTTGATTAATTGCCTCAGTTACTGGAGTAAAAGATCAAAAAAAGTTCTTTGGATTGTTTCCTGATTTTTAGCCATTTTCAGTAGTGTTAACTTAGTTGCTGATTTTTAGGAGTTTGTTCAGATTTTTAGGAGTTTGTTGATCATGAAATCATGTGCAAAGTAGTTGCTTAAATCTAGACTCTAGTTGTTGAATTTTTCTATATTTAAACACCATTTCAGTTCAATGAAATTATCATCTTTCCAAAAGAATATTTCTTCTAGTCTTCTTGCCTTTATTTACTGTTTCTAGAGTTGTAGTTTAGCTTAAAAACTCGACAAAGTGGTATCAAGAGCTCTCTTCTTGAGGGGCACAGCAATTGAGGAAATACATCTTTTTTTTCTTATATGGATTAAAACTCCTTTCAATCGCACTAGCACCACCGTCTTCAAAGGTGAAGGCTATCGAATCCGGGGCGAAGAATGGAGGCAAATGATCTCGGGAAAAGTCGTGGCGAGGACTACGAAGTTCCTCTCTTGCCTGCAAATCCCACCATGGCGCAGATAAAGAATCAAAAGGAGAAGAAAATAAGAAAATCAAAGGTTAGAGCGACGTTATTTGCTGCAGTCTCATCTGAAATCTTTGTCAGGATTATGACAATGAAATCAGCGTTTGAGGTATGGAATTTCCTAAAGAAGGAATATGAAGGAGATGAACGGATCAAAGGAATGCGTGTTCTCAACCTAATCAGAGAATTTGAACTTCAAAAGATGAAGGATTCGAGAGACAATCGAGTATTCGTGGATTACTCAACATTGCCAACAATGTAAGATTACTTGGCTCTGAATTTCCTGATTCTAGATTGGTTCAAAAAATTCTCATAACGATCTGAAAGTTTGTACCATTTTCCTGGAAAATTCCAAGGATCTGTCAAAAGTCAGTTTGGCAGAACTATTGAATTCTTTGCAGGCACAAGAACAGAGAAGGTTTATGAGGTCTAAAGGGTCTGTCGAGGGTGCACTACCTGCAAAAGTACAGTCAAACCAGGGAGACAAAGGAAAGAAAAAGTGAAACAAGAAGGAAAACTCAGGTTTTGATTCTCATAGGTTCAATAGGGGAACAAAACATGATTTTCCTCGCTTCGGCATTGGTGGAAAGAAGGGTCATCCGTTCAAATGCCGGAGAAGACCGGATCGGCCGATTAATGAAAAATGTCAGAAGATGGGACATCATCAAAAGATTTGCAAGAACGACACTCGACAGAAATAATGTTGCCGGGTTGCAAATCGGAAGATGAGGAGAAGCGACTTTGAGGAGCGTACCTTTGTTTTGCAACTAAGGTGTTCGTACCAAGTGACAAGTGGCTTATTGACGGTGGTTGCACAAACCACATGACATTTGATCGTGATCTCTTCAGCGAGTTGAATTTGAGGATTTCCAAAGTACAAGTTGCGCTTGAGAATATCTTCTAACGAAGGCAAAGGTACCGTGGCAATAAAAAAGCTCTTGGGTACAAAACTAATCAAAGACGTGTTTTTTGTACCTAATTTAAGTCATAGTCTGTTAAGTGTTAGCCAGCTGCTTGAGAATGGTTTCAAACTTCTCTTTGAAATCAATTATTGTCAAATCAAAGATGCTGAAGGTAATAACCTATTCAAAGTAATGATGAAGGGAAAGAGCTTTACATTGGATCCTTTAGAGCATGAGCAAAAAGCTTACGCAATTAAGATCAATGCGTGTTTGGCACGAAAGGCTTGGACATTTCAACGATGCTGCTCTAATGAACCTACAGAGGAAAGATATGGTTCAGGGGTTGCCTAACCTTGAAGCTGAAATACCAGATTGCAAAACTTGTCGATTTGGAAAGCAAACAAGGCTTCCTTTCAAGAAAGCAACCCGGAGAGCTATCGAGAAACTAAAATTAATCCACACTGATCTGGTTGGTCCTCACAGAACTCCTTCACTCAAAGGGAGTAAGTATTACATAGTTGTCATTGATGACTATACGAGAATGTGTTGGATTTTCTTTCTCAGGTTCAAGTCAGAGGTTGCCGCTATCTTTTGGAAATTCAAGCAGTGGATCGAAACTCAAAGTGGCTGTAAGATTCAATCTTTAAGGTCTGACAATGGCAAGGAGTACACATCTGATCAATTCAATGTATTCTGTGAAGAAGCCGGGATTGAACACCAACTCACTGCTCCATATACTCCACAACAAAATGGAGTTAGTGAAAGGAAGAATCATACCATAATGGAGATGGCTAGATGTTTGTTGTACGAGAAGTGTTTGCCAAAAAGAGTGCGCGGTAAGCTACACATACCTCGCCTTTTCTACTCAACAAGCTTCCAAGAAGCATTAGTGGAAGACACCATTTGAAGTCCGGTATGGTTATAAAACCTTCTTAAAAAAATTCAAAGTGTTTGGATGCATGTGCTTTACTTATGTGCCACAGACTAAAAGAGATAAGCTGGATAAAAAGGCGGAAGCTGGAATGTTTGTGGGTTACATCACTGTTTCTAAGGCTTATACAGTTATCTAACCTCATACAAGGAAAATCCTGATAAACAGAGAAGTGCATTTCATGGAGGATGGCTTGGAGTGGAACCGGGAAAGAAGCACAACCAATATTAATTCCAGATCAAAGTACACCGCTCCAGCTGGAAGAAGATGAATTGGTTGATGATGTTCCAGTAAGAGGCACGAGATCTCTCTCTGATATTTATCAGCGATGCAATATGGCTGTTCTTGAGCCGACAACTTTCGGGGAAGCAGAAAAAGACCCAAAATGGAGAGCTGCAATGAAGGAAGAACTCATCATGATTGAGAAGAATCAGACCTGGAAACTCGTGAAAAGGCCCGAAGACAGAAAAGTCATAGGAGTGAAGTGGATTTTTAGAACCAAGCTGAATGCAGATGGCTCTATCAACAAGCACAAAGCCAGGCTTGTTGTAAAAGGGTATGCTCAAATTTTTGGTATTGATTTTTCTGATACATTTGCTCCTGTTGCTAGATTAGAAACCATCAGATTAGTGTTGGCTATAGCTGCACAAAAGGGTTGGAAAGTGTTTCTACTGGACGTTAACCGCATTCTTGAATGGCTTTCTTGAGGAGGAGATTTATGTTGAGCAACCGTATGATTTCCGTCAAAGGCGAAGATGAAGTATCAGCCAAGAAAGCTTTGTATGGACTAAACAAAGCGCCCGCAGCTTGGTACAAGCAAAATTGATGAGCATTTGTTGTGTACCGATTTTAGAAAAAGCCTTAGCGAAGCTACTCTCTACATTAAAGGTGATGAAATCAATTTTATTGTTATATCACTATATGTAGATGACTCGTCGGTTACAGGAAGCAATGATGAACTTGTTAAGAAATTTAAAGAAGATATGCAACATACTTTCGAGATGACAGACTTGGAAGAAATGGTTTATTTTCTGGGAATGGAAATCAAGCAAGAGCAAAATGAAGTGTTCATCTCATTAAAAGAAGTATGTAAAAGACATTCTACAAAAGTTCAATGGAAAAATTGCAAAGAGACAACTACTCCAATCGTGTCAAAAGGAGGTTCTCGAGTGTAAGAATGATGACAAAAAAAGTGGATGAGACTCTTTACGTAAGTATGGTTGGATGTCTCATGTATCTTTACGAAGAACTAGACCCGACATTTTATATGTTGAAAGTCTTCTATCTAGATTCACTAGTTGTGCAACTAACACTTATTTTATAGCAGCTAAAAGGGTGATAAGATATATTAAGGGAACACCGAATTTTGGAATCAAGTTCTATGCAAATCAGAAGTGCGTGTTGCAGGGGTATTCTGATAGTGACTGGGCTAGTTCTTCTGATGATATGAAGAGCACTTCTGGTTATTGTTTTAATCTTGGTTGTGGGTATTTTCTTGGTGTTCTAAAAAACAGGAGATTGTTGCACAATCAACGGCTGAAGTTGAGTTCATTGCAGCAATAGCTGCAGCAAATCAAGCCTTATGGCTTAGAAAAGTGCTACTTGATCTTAATTTAAAGCAAGAAAAGTGCACAGAGGTGTTTGTGGATAATCAAGCAGCTATTTCTATCTCAAGTAATCCTATTCTTCATGGAAAAACCAAGCATTTCAATATTAAATTATTCTTTCTTAGAGATTACAGAAGAGGACCATAGGGTTAAAGTATTGCAAGACGGATCTTCAATCAAGCGGATATGTTTACCAAAGCCTTGCCAAGGAGCGCATTTGAATTTCTCGAGAGAGAGGCTTGGAATTTGCGAATCAAGCAAGGAGGAGTGTTGATTAATTGCCTCTGCCATCGCAGAAAAGATTAAAAGAAGTTGTTGGATTGTTTCCTGATTTTTAGCCATTTTCAGTGGTGTTAACTTAGTTGCTGATTTTTAGGAGTTTGTTCAGATTTTTAGGAGTTTGTTGATCATGGAATCATGTGCAAAGTAGTTGCTTAAATCTAGACTCTAATTGTTGAATTTTTCTTTATTTAAACACCATATTTCGACCAATGAAATTATCATCTTTCCAGCAGCAAATATTTCTTCTAGTCTTCTTGCCTTTATTTATGTTTCTAGAGTTGTAGTTTAGCTTAAAAACTCCAACAGGCAACGAACCACACACAGACTTGATAGTTTTATTTTAGGAAAAAGAATGCAGAATTTTTATGCAGAAATTTTTTCAGTATTTGAAAAATGAGGCATTGCCTCAGTTTATATAGCCGCGAAACATACATGTTCAGAACAGGTTTGGTGGTTGTTATAATGTCAGAAAATGAAGATTGAAGTTAAATAAACTTGGTCCAAAAAGATTATCAATCAAATCCAAGTCGAGCAACGACGACGGCGCGAGGGGAGTCCCTCTTCTCAACACTTTAAGAGCTAGAAGAAGTGCTTTCTAATATAAGCACATAACTTTCCCTTTCTACCACCAATCGTATATAAAGCTCCTTTTCAAAGGGAACTTTACTTTAAACTTCATTTTCCTTCCATTGACTTTTTCCCTCCATTTCTCATTCACACCAACTTAGCTAGCTTCAATCATTAACTAGCTTTAACAAAGAATCACTTTAAATCATTATCATTCTAGTTATATCATTTATAAAAAAGAACTTACCTTTTTTTTAGAAGTGAATCAATACGACAGAATTGGATCATAAATTTATATCATTTTGTATTTAAGTCATTTTTATTCATACATATGACTTGTCCTTTATAAGATAATATTAAGAGACCCAACACGTAGGAGATAACCTATACTAATACAAATACTATATCATTAATAAAAACTATTGTAAAGTACATGTAGCACGCACCACCGTTGAAACATAAGAAAAAGAACAAAAAATAAAAGTACATATCAATAATATAAGTTTAAAGTTTCATGTTTATTGTCCCATAAGGGTTCGATAATAATATTATTTTGACATGATTGATTCATAAAGCACTAGGTGAGTTATTTACATTCTCTGATGGGGACTGTGATGAGAATGAAGCTTCATTTTTTGATACCTCCAAACAATTATTCATGCTAAAATTATCAGCATTTAATCAACACTACAAGAAAGAAGACATTTGGCAACAAATTTTTTTTTATTGTCATAGATAGGTTATTGTTCCAAAAAATACTTTTGGCAACAACATTTTTTTTTGTTATTGCATAAACTTTTCCCAACAGCTGTTATTGCAATGACGTGTAACAATTTTTTTTTTAGTTGCCAAGAGTACTTTTTGCAATAATAGTTAATATTATATGGCAACAAAATTAAATTTTTGGCAACAAAAAAAGTTCATTTTTAAAAGATTCATCACATATGTCAACAATAAAATTAAATTGTTGCCAAATATTGACTTTTGCCAACTATATTATTTTTGTGGCTCTAAAAGAAATTGCCAGAATTTCTATATTTTCTCAGGAATAGCAAGCTTCAAATTTGATTACGTCATCTACATTGAACTTGTCGATGGACTCCCATCGACCTTTCTGTCTAGTCTCATTGATTAGAAGTTTGAAGCTCGGTTAAATGTTACTAATTAATTTAACATGAACAACCATCTGGAGCGGCTAGAGAATGGAGCTTCATCCTCATCATAGTTCCCACCAGAGGATGCACGTAACTCACCTAGTACTTCGTGAATGAATCATCTCCAAATGATATAATTTTTCAAAGCCCTATGTGATAGACATATGAAGCTTTAAACTTATATTATTGGTATGTGCTTTTATTATGAATTTGTCTTCTTGTCACCATTTCCTTGCCTGCAAGTATGAACGGCGATGTGAAATCAAGTAGGTAAATTTAAAATAAGCAAAATTTACAAATTTATAAATTTAATCAATTATAATAAACATATAAAAAATTTCAAAAAATATAGTGAAGGAAAAAGTACTAACATCACCTTTATTCTCTTGAATAGTGTGATGTTCATTCTTAAGGAGGAGAAGTTATTTTTATCGTTGCATATGCAGATGCACATCTAATCAATGAGCGATTTGCTGACAGCTGTACTTTCAACATGCACTTATAGTAACCA
Source organism: Lycium ferocissimum (assembly GCF_029784015.1). Taxonomy (NCBI): domain Eukaryota; kingdom Viridiplantae; phylum Streptophyta; class Magnoliopsida; order Solanales; family Solanaceae; genus Lycium; species Lycium ferocissimum. The sequence continues at coordinate 16,099,990 of NC_081352.1, forward strand.
AATCTGAAATTTAACTTGAATTAAAAAATATTTTAATGAGCTTTGCTGAAATAAAAGAAAAACTTTCAGATTTTATGATTATTTCTTTTTTGGAACTGTATTAACATCAATAAGAAATAATTTGAAACTTAACTTGAAATGACAATGTTATTTTCAAGTTTAAAAAGATGAAAATGTTAAATATAAAAGAATTAGTGGACTCAAATTGTATTCAAAAGTTCTCAAATTTATGAAATAAGTTCTACAATAAATTTATTGTATAACTATATAGTATGAGTTCTGAACCTAAATGAGCTGTTTTAAGCCCAAATGGACCGAAGTAAAGACAAAAAACTAAGTAGAACGTTTGTATAGCACATAAATTACCTACGCTACAAGGGACTTTGCCAAAATGGCCCGAACTGCCAACAGTTAACCATCCTTTAGTTCTTTCTACATGTTTTAACACGCGTTTCTCAAACTGCCTTTTTTTTTTTTTTTCCTTTTATTTTCTGTTATCTTTTTTTTTTTTTTTGGTTAATTAATACATTTTTATTAGTTTATATTTAATTGTCTAGTTAGTTAATTTGGGACTACATTGAAATATATTGTTGATGTTGTTGCTTATCTAGTTAGTTAATTGTTAGTTAGTTCTTAAATAATTAATTGTGAATTTGCCAAACATCTCAAGTTAAGCACCGTTCGCTGATTTTTTTTGTAAAGTGCATCACACATATATGTTGACGTTTGTTCGCTTCGAATATGTAACAATTTTTATTTTATGGTTATAAATAAAACGGAAAAGGGCCAAATATATCCTGTACTATTGAAAAAGGGCCGAATATACCCGTGGTTATATTTTAACATACCCCTATCGTTATACTATAGGTTTAAATATACCTCTACACCATTAAAGTTGTCCAAGGTGGACAACCAATCTTACGTGGTACTGACAGTTTATGAGGTGGATGCCACTCCTAACTCATTTTACTCCTCACCTCTTACATCACTAAAATTTCCTTCCCCTCCACCGCCCTTGACGCCGCCATTACTGTCAATAATGTTGGCGTGTTGTGCAAGAATAGACTTGAAGGATCCGATGGACGAATCAAGGCTGACCTGCACGGAGAATTTCGAGCCGTTCAAACATCGGGTATTGATCGTAAGTCGTAACACCTCTGCCGCACCAGCGCCGGTTTTTATTCTCCAAGTTTGAATCGCCGGTGTCTCTTGCCGTAGCACTAGCATCTCCGCTGTCCATACTTAATTATGCTCCTCCCTCATGTAATTTGGGAGGTGTATTGATATAAATTCAATTGAATCAAGGAAAGCAAAATGCAAAAAGAAATAAAATCGAAGCCCTTATCTAAAAAAAATTTGAAAATTCAAAGGAAGTAGGATTAGATAGGGAACACAGACAAAGAGATGTAAATAGCTTTTAATTTACGGAAAAGACTCAAATATGTCATCAAACTATCAAAAAAGACTCATTCATGCCACTCGTTAATAGTTGGCTCAAAAATGCCACCGACGTTAACATTTTGGGTCATATATGTCATTACTCACTAACAGAACTATACTACTATCAGATTTTGTCACGTAGCATTATCTAAACCATTCATTTTACGAGTGACATATATGAGTCATTCGTAGTTGAGTGGCATATTTGAGAAAAGATTGAGGTTTATATAGGAATTGGGCTCAAATATGCTACGTGGCAAAATCTGATAGTACTAGAGGTCTGTTAGTGACTAATGGCATATATGACCCAAAATGGTAACGGCGATGGCATTTTTGAGCCCAACTATTAACGAGTGGCATGAATAAGCCTTTTCTGATAATTCGATGGTATATTTGAGTCTTTTCCATTTAATTTATGTATTTTGTATTTTATTTATTTTGGTAAAAAATGATTCTGCCACCTAAGCTAACAATGGACTTCTCCAGAACTCTTTCTGTGCATACAAGAGTTCTTGCAAAAGGAGAGCAATACTTGCAATGATCCATGCTTTACGAAGATACTCCCTGCATACCAAAATAGCAACGTATTCTTACTAGCGCAAGACTTAAGAACAAAATGTTTGAATTGATTATTGGTAGCGTCAATGGTAATGGAGGGGAAGGTAATTTTAGTGGTGGAAGAGAGGAGAAATAAAACGGGTTAGGAGTGATGAGGTGGCATGCCACACGGATGTCTGTGCTACGTAAGACTAGTTGTCCACCTTGGACAACTTTAACGGGGGAGAGATATATTTGAACCCATAGTATAACGGTAGGAGTATATTTGGACCCAAAGTATAACGAGGGGTCTATTTAGCCCTTTTCCAATAGTACAAGGATATATTTGGCCCTTTTCCGTAAACAAAAATATTGAATGGTAAATATTTAGATAAAATTCATCGCTAAGAAACAGGTATGCAAAATAAATAATATTTTCTTTACAATATACAAATTTGTTACCTATATTTAATATATCGTAAATGACTTGTCTGGTCGTTTCGAGTATTAATTAGAACCTTTTTTCCTAAATAACACTTCCCTTAGGTTCAACATGTGATTATGACTTGTGTAGACGAGTGGCACAGGTCTGAACTCCCAAGGAACCCAGCTGGGTTTCGGAGAAGAAAACAAAAACTAGTAAATTGAAAACTTAAAATTTGACAAAATTCAACATTTGGGGGCTAACGGGATCGGAATAGAGATTTAAAAGATAATACGATAATCGAAGTACAAGAATAGACCTCAGAAAAACTTAAATTAGCAATGACAACTATAAATAAAACTGAAAAGCAAAAACAATTAAAAGTAACAAATTGGGGGGGGGGGGGGGGGGGGGGGGGGGGAATAAAAAGGAAAATTTAGCTGGTTGAAAACTAAAAAAAATGTTACGTAGGGCGGGTTGAAGTTGTTGCTGCGAAGGACTTTTCACCCAATAGAAGCTTTTTTATTCTTAAAAAGATTGTTTACTAAAATATTCATAAAATTAAATTATTAGAAAAGTTTAACATTAATAAGGTTTAGTACCAAAGTACAAATTTTATATTAATGATAAATGATCTAAAAGAATTATATTAAAAATTATTAAAATAAGAGAGTACAACAGCAGCAACAACAACAACAACATATCCAGTGAAATCTCACATAGTGGGGTGGGGAGGGTAGAATGCACGTAGACCTTACTTTTATTTTGGGAGGTAGAGAAACTGTTTCCGGTAGACTCTCGGACCATTATAAAATAAGAGAGTAAAGTAGTAAACATATAAATATCATAAATCATGATTAGAAAATTTAGTGTTAAGAATTGAAACCGGTGAGGATTCTATGAAATTAACTCTTTATATAAATTTAAGCCTAACACCATGTTATTTCTTACTCCTCCTCCCATAATATTTAGTGCTAGTGTCGAGGATGCAATTTCATTCCAGGATGACCACTAATAGTTCAATTTTCTTCGTCCAATTCATGGGGCACTTTTTGGATTTCGAGAGTCAAACAAGTTTTTCTTTCATCGTGATTTTATCATATGCCTTACAAGTATTTTGAATTATCAATTATTGTGATTTATAGTACTTTTTACATGACTTTTCAGATATGTAAATTGTACTTCAAAAAAAAAAATGTTCTATGTCTGAATTCATGAAAGGGCAGTGCGGAAAGTATTTCGCGTTAGCAGGGTCCGGAGAAGGACTGCACTCCAAGGGGTATGTGTTCGCGATAAATTTTGCTAGCAGAAAATAAATAACTGCAATCATAAAACAAATATGAGAAAAAATCATTTTATTGATTATTTTGTGAGTACAACTCTGGATGTATCCCTTGATTCTAATCTCCGTGTTGTTCGCCTTGATTCGAGGACCTATGTAGCGTCTTTCTCGAATGAAGGATGGACTTCTGTTGATGTGTTGAATCTTGGAAGAACTTTGAGCAGTACTTTGAATTGTTTTTGAGGGAAGACGTCTCTCGAACTCTCCTTCTTGTTGAAGACCTTTGGAGAAGACTAATGTAGATGTCGTTTCTCTCCTTTGCCTCAAGTCAAGATGCTATGCAACTTTCAAGGTCTCAAGATGTCTTCAAAATGGGATATGTGACCCCTTTATATAGGTGTGAGCTAGAGCTTGGGGGTATTTTGGTCTCCAAGTAATTCTAGCGGACCTTGAGCTTGAAGTACATGGATTGGGCTTCTCTTGCCAATTTGATGGACTAACCCAAATGCAATTTGAAATTCATTCAAGTCATGTAATTATTTTGACATTAAATAATTAATTCGACTTATTAACCAAAATGTGACTCGGTCAACATGTCAATAACTCAGAATTTAATCCAAATTGTGTATGGATTAATTCAACTAAAATTTTGATGTCTACAGATGCCCCCTACTTCAAGATTTGTCGAGGTGGAGGCTTGCCGAAATTGTAGACAAGACTTGAAGTATCCATGAAGATCACTTTTTTTTTTTTGTGTTCGTGCAAAGCTTCCTTGAGTCTTCTTTTCGACAACCTTTCTTGAAATGTGCTTGAAAGTTAATGCTACTTGAATCTGTGAACAATAAAAATGATGTGCAACTCTTTTCCTTCAATTTTGGGGATGAGTTTATTGCATCAGTTTTTCTTGATCAATATTCAAATATCAAAAGTGTATTATAACCCATATGGCAAAGAGATCCCTTCCATGATGTGACAAAATGACAATTCACATTATTCAATTCAACCGCTTCAAATTTGAAAAAAAAAAAAAATGAAATTGATCCTTGCCTTGTATAACTGATTTTGCCTTCCACCTTTTTTTTTTTTTTTGGTTGAAATTTATCAGAAGGCAGGCCTCCTGATGTTTTATTAATAATCAAAGAAGTCTAAAACAATAAAAGAAAATACAAATTGATAACCATCTTGAAGTGTATCCTCACAAGATGATTTTACATTTTGTCGAAGAAAACTAAATCCTATGATTGATCTATCTTCACTCCTGCTGAATTCTCCTTGTTCTGATCCTCGTTAATGGAATTTGAGCTTTGTCCAGATTCAGTATCTTCCTTCCCCTAGATGGTAAGTCCTAAAAAATGTGATATTCCAGCTTTTCTTCAGATTGTAGTGCTGTTTTAGCCAAGAAATCTGCAAGTTGATTGCCCTCCTTGAATGTGTACATCATCTGTATCTGCAGCTGTCTCATTATATTCTTCATCTGCTCCACTCTTTCAAGAAGTTGCCAAGAGAACTTCCATATATCTTGCAGTATGTTTTTAGTGCTAATGAATCGGTCTCAATTTGCACATACTGCATATTTTTGGCATGGAGATAATAGATAACTTCTTGTACTGCAACTGTTTCTACTTCCATGTTGGTAGCAATTCCTATACTCTTGGCCTGTGTATACACAAGATCACCTCTATCATCTCTGATGCAAAAAGCATATGAACTATGACCTGGATTTCCTTGTGATGCACCATCAGTGTTGCATTTGAAACCATGTTGAGGTATCTTCCATTGTACTTTACAGAAGTGAAGTCTTGGCTTGTAATTACTGAGAAAATCTATAACTGCAGGCCAGTCTGGTGGAAACCTGCTTAACCATGTGTACTTCACTTTGATTAGTTGAAAAATAGATTGTTGAGCCTGATAAACCATCCTACTATAAGTAGTATTTCTTCCATGCTTGATTGAATTTCTTCTCTTCCATATCTCCCATAATAAAATAGCAGGGATAGCCTGAAAAATGCATTGTAGCTTATAAGATGCATCTGTTGTCCACCATAATATGATCACCTGCTGCAGTTGCAACCCATCAATGTTTAAACCTGCACAAGAAGCAAACTTACCATCTTTAATCACAAGGAAAATTCTTTGTGTTAGGGCAACGAAGCCAGCCACCGCCTTAAAATAAAAGGATATAAAGATCACTCTTTTATGTGAACCCATGGCCTAGGAGCTAAAATAGAGCTTTGAGCCGACGACTTGGTTTGCTGACATAGTCCAGCAGAGTGAATTCAACAAAGGATAGCTTCAGACTTAAATTCCATCCTATCGACCTTCACGTTCCATCAAACCGGAATCGTCAACTTCTATTTTTTTTTCTTGTTCGGCATCAAACCACTTTTGATTTTCTTATTTCTTTTCCTTGCAGGTTCTGGTTGTTGTTGTGTTGTCCTGATATCAATCATGCCAAACTGGAGCTTCGTACCACTGGCGTCTATTCGTAAAGAAGCAAGAAGCTTCGTGCAGTTAGCATCGTGGGCATTGATCAGTACAGAACCGAGAAGCTTCGTCCGTCTGTAGTAGAATATGGATATCTTGTAGCTGTACTATTCAAATGATAATCGCCTTGATTATGTAGAAAATAGACTTTGAAAGCTACGACATATCCAAAAATCAAAGCGAAACTCCTTCCGGATTGACGGAAATTAATTTCTAAAGTTCAGCTCCAGATCTGCGTTTTTATTTTTTTCAGCACCGTGCAGTCTCACAGAAAACTCCGTATCTTGAGATTGGAGTGTCCAATTAATGAACAGCTTGATTTTGTAGAAAAAGACATCGATGGATATGACATATCCAAAAATCAAGGTGAAACTCCTTCTAGATCGGCTAGAATAAATTTTCAAAGTTGGTGACACAATCTAGCACTTCAACTTCGGACAACATTCATGGACGTTATTTTTTTGTTTTTTGTTTTCTTTCTTCTTTGTAGGTTTGCACAAGGGTGTAAATGGTCTCGATATCAGACTGAGAAGATGCACGCGATGTCACCACCCTCTCTTGAATCCATAAAGAGTAACGACCTTCAAAGTTCATCCATTGTTGATTGGCGCGGAACTACTTGGAGTGTTCATCCGTCCGATTTTGATGAAACTTGTTGCATCATTTTGTCCAGCTTTAGCGAGAAGCGGCTTAATGCATCCTTCCTTGGTGATTTTTTTTTACTTCGGCGAAGAACAACTTGGTGATTCCCCATTTCTTACGGCGTTACACCATTTAGCAAGACATCACTTGGCGTATTCACGATCACTTAGAGTCACTTTTATCCAACCTTGGTGAAAAAATATATGAGGCATCTCATCCCTGCGACTTGGAAAATGAGTATACTTTACGTCTTCTACTTGCATTTTGAGAAAGACGTACAAAGAGCATTACATCTGTCCAACGACTTGATAGAAGAATTTGTAGAGCGTTTCATCCTTCAAGATTCGACATGAAGTGTGTGTGTGTCACAATGTTCATCATCTCGCACTGAAGCGTTGTGACACCGACAACTTCTTTTTTTTTTTTTTTACAGGTTTATTAAGGAACACAAATGGTCTCGATATTAGACCAAGAGGATGTCCATGTGATATGTGAGGAATCACTTAGTGTATCCACCCTTGTAGTAGTTTTTTGCGGACACAACATGGAGACTCCATTTTCTTACGGCATTCGTAGAATAATTACATGGTGAATCTCATCCTTGCGGCTTAGTGAGATTGACACTTGGAGTAGTCCTTTCCAACCTTAGCGAGAAAGTTTATGGTGCATCTCCCTTTTTCGCTTGGCAAGAGAGACACTTGAAGTACCTTTTTTTTTTTTTTTTTTTTTTTTATAGCTATGCCGAGCAAGTACGTGAACTAAGTCGATATACCCCTAGACATAGTGAGTATATGCACCAAGATCCATCTACTATGAAGAAGTTGACGTAAGAAGATCGTCATGGAAATTCGCTCCATTCTCCAAAGTTGTAAAAGCTTGTCTTTGTATTCTCCAAGCGTGTGAAAAGCAGCAAAGGAAAATTTGTACAAGAAACTTTTCTTTGGCTCCGCGTTGAAGGGATGAGTTTATACTCATGTGACTGCACTTAGAAGGGAATTCTAAATTACCTACGTACCTCGACGAAGAGGATCAAGTCATTACGTAGTTCAGAAAGAGTATTTTATTTGAGTTTTTTTTGTATGCTGTTTATACTCGTGCATCATGGAGTGTTGAAACGTGCAGTTTAAGCTCGTACGAAAATGAGCGTTGCAACTTTCAGTTTAGGCTCGTGTGTCGAGGAGCATCAGATGTGCAGTTTAAGCTCGTGCATCGAGGAGCAGTTTGGGAAAGAACTCCAATAGTGTAACTGGATTTCGAACCCTTTGTGATGAAGCATTGTTGCACCAACTCTTGACGTCGGACTTTATGCTTCTCCATGTTTGCAGATGATTTGTGGTTGCTTTTGCCTTTGGGATTTGACGCTTCAAAGCTTTTTGATGCTTATGTCTTTTGTGAGAAACCAATGTCCAAGTTTCACCATCCTGATTGTTGTAGTCGTCATCCACCTTACAAGTATTTGAAGTTTCCTTCAATGCGAGAACTTCAAGCATGATTGTTCCTTGTTCAATCTTTGGAGACGCAATAGAAGGCATACATCTTTGAATTTCTAGCACCGGGCTCTTTCTGTTGTGAAGATAAGCACTAGCATGATTTGCCTCGGACATGTCTTCATCGTCAATGATTATTTTTCTATCTCTAACCAATGTCATGATTGTCTCTTTCAGGATGAAACATTTTTTTGTAGGATGACTGATGATGCGATGAAATTTGTAATACATGGAATCGTTGACTTTGCTAACTTCATCAGGAGGAAGTTCAATGACCTTCTTGGGCAGCAACTCGTCAAGAATTGAAGGGACATCAGAGTCTGGGAAAGGGTAAACTTTTGCTTCTAACTCCTTCAACGTTGGATGTCGTTTTTCTTTTAGAGGATGCTGACTTGTATCTTTTTCCTTCATTTTTTGTTTAGCAGCAACTCTTACGGATGTAGCTCCTACCATCATGGTATCTTCATTTTGGTGCTTTGATAGTTGCGTGAATTATTTTTCTTCATTCCTTGTAACGAAAACTAATGAAGCCTTTCCATGAGTCGCAATGCTCAACTCCATGTCGTGTGCTCGTGTAGCCAATTCTTCAAAAATTTGTGGCTTAAGTCCTTGGAGAATGTATGTGAGGCCCCAGTGCATTCCTTGGATGCACATCTCAACATCAGACATTTCTGAGAGACGATCTTTGCAGTCCAAACTCAATGCTTGCCATCGGTAGATGTAGTCAATCATTGATTATCCTTTCGTTGCTTGGTGGTCGTTAACTCTATCATGCTTACCGTTCGACGTGTGCTGTAAAAGCGATTGAGAAACTCCTTTTCAAGTTGCTCCCAACTATCAATTGATTCTTACTCGAGATCGGTGTACCAATCAAAGACATTTCCCTTCAGCGAGCGAACAAACTGTTTGACAAGCAAATCACCATGTGTACCAGCATTGCTACAAGTCTCCACAAAATGTGCAATGTGTTGTCTTGGGTTTCTTTTGCCGTCGAATTGTTGCAACTTTGGCGATTGCAATCGGCATAGGCAGACAATCAATTCGCTTGGTTTATGGCTTAGACTAGTACAATGAGTTTTGTGATGGTCCACCATATTGAGCCCTAACAGTGTTTGTTATCATATCTTGCACTTCTTGGATAGACAACGTTGCAACTGAAGCAACTTAATTTTCACTTTGAGCGTTGGATAACTTGGTAGCAGATTCAACCTCCTTTTCTTGTGGTGTTGGGATGTGAATTGACTCGCCAGGTGTTACACCTCGTAGTTTTGGACGTTGAGGTTCGTTAATTGTTAGTTGTTTTAATTGTGATTCGAAGTGATATGCGCCTATCTTATGGTTATGAGGGTTTAGGACCATGTATGAGAGGTATCAAAAGGATTGCAGGTTGATTAGACGGAAGATGAAAAATTGGGCGAACTGGGCAGAATTGCCTTTGCGTTCACGAGATGGCCTCGCGTTCACGATGGCCATGAAAATTCCAGACCCTCGCATTCGCAAAGGTCAATTATTGAGTCGGTTTTCACCGACTTTACCCACCTATATAACGACCAAAACCTCATTTTTTTTCACTCCAAAAACAGATCCTAGAGCTCAGCAACACAGAAGGGTATTTGTGTCACAAAAACTTGAGGGATTTGAGTGATTTCAACTAATTAAGGCTCGGTTGGTGTATAGCGGTGACAATAGGATCATGTGGAGGTGGATTTTGACTTGGATTCGAAGTGAATATTGAAGATATTATTGTTTTAATAAGAATAAGGTATGAATCTCTCCCTATTGATGTTGCTTTAGGTTTATTTACGGAAATAGAGCGATTAAATGGTCGTATAATGGAGTAGTTGGTTGGAAAATCGGATAAACATCATATGGGATGTCTTATGGAGTATTTGGACACTGATGGTAACGTTGTTGATGATAGTATTATGGTTGTTGTTAGTTGTTGGTATTGTGATTTCGAGCTAGGGATATAAACAGGGGAGATCTTTAACGAAATTTCGGCACATTCTAGAGAGAGTTAATTTAAAGGCTTAAGATAAGCACCTGATAACACGCCTAACAATAGTATGAATTCCCTTGAGTGTAGATTTGCGAGTTCGAGAAGTAGAAGTTGGGCAAAGAGATAAGTTTCAAGCTATGTAAAGCTATCCCTTCTTCCTTCTTTGGTATGAATTACATAAAATGAGCAAACGACGAACACATGTGACTCCAATGAACTCTAGTTCTCAGTAGTACTTGACATGATAGTTGTCTTTGGTTCCCCAAGTGTTAGCTCATCCTATTTATTCTCTCGAATCCCAAATGATGATTCATTTTGTACATGATTGCCCCTAATACTAAGTGTTCTCACATCGACAATGACTCTTTCAAAAGATATCCTGAGATAACATGATCGTGCATTCCCAAAAGAGTCTTCATATAGGATTATGAGTTACTAATGAAAGACTTGGCATTCGTATACATTTTCATTGCATCATTTCACCGAGTCCCTTACTAAAGGGCCGGGTACGGTATATATATATATATATATATATATATATATAGAGAGAGAGAGAGAGAGAGAGATTTCACCGTGTCCCTTACTAAAGGGCCGGGTACAGTAAATATTTATATAACCACGGATCCGCTGGCTTTTCTCACCGAGTCCCTTACTAAAGGGCCAGGTACGGTATATAAGTATATGACTTCACTCACCGAGTCCCATAATAGGCCGGGTACGGTATACAGAGTATATAAATGCATGACTCACACCATAAGATACAAATGCATTGGTATTCCTTGATTATCATACTTATCTCCTGTCATCTTTTCACTCAGTCATGATCTTCGTTACTGTACTTCATGCTTTACATATTCAGTACATTTTTCCGTACTGACCCCCTTTCTTCGGGGGGTTGCGTTTCATGCCCGCAGTACGGATACTCGGTGTTGGTGATCCCCCAGGCCTAAGACTCCGCTGGCCGGGGAGAGCTCCATTGTTCCGGAGCTTGAGTCATTTTGGTACAGATCCTTTTGATATAGACTTATGCATATTCAGGGGTACGGCGGGGCCCTGTACCGCTATAGTTCACTGTTATACTCTAGAGGTCTGTGGATATTTGTGGGTTGTATATATGTTTTGGTCAGCTGTATCGACATAGTTCGCTTTGGATATTTCCGTATATAGCGGTTGCCTTGTCGACTTGCAAATTTTGTTAAGTTTTGGTTAGTTGTAACTCCTCAGGAGACAGGTTCATTCTGATATATGACATTATGAGTCCATAGCATGCTTTTACAAATTTCCATATTGTCCTTAGTTTCAGTCTGATTATATCTAGCAGGTTCGTATACGAGTGTCCAACTCGGGCGCCAGTCATGGCCCATCAGTTTGGGTCGTGACACCAGGGCTGTAGAGTTCCAACTTGTTCATTAGTTGGGCTATTTGAAGATCTTTGTCCTCGATGGATTTCCTCAACGCCTCAGTCGTTTGCATCATTGCTATGAGTTGTTCCTCTGCGTTGGTCGCATTGGTCATCATAACACTCACCACGTTAGAAGTTGAAGAATCTACCAAGTGCTCGGACTCGAAGAAGTTAGAGCATGCTTGAGAAACTTCACCAGACGACGAAAATGAGGTTTTGCCCCCAGATCTTGCAGTCGCCATCGTCGGTTTGGCTTTGTCTAACGTCTCCAAGGAGATGAAACACTTCGATTCCTCAGAACCACCAGCTTTGAACATGCTACAAGTCATTGGGCAAGCAACAACAATAACACTTGTGGATAGAGCATCAAAGCTTTTCTCCGAGGCCATCACAGTAATAGATCTGAGAATTTGCAAATTTGATTTTGGAGATAAAGAGATGATGCGCAGAGTTGCTCCCACTAGGCATGCCAAAAATTTGTTCGCGATAAATTTTGCTAGTAGAAAATAAATAACTGCAATCATAAAACAAATATGAGAAAAAATAATTTTATTGATTATTTTGTGAGTACAACTCTGGATGTATCCCTTGATTCCAATCTCCGTGTTGTTCGCCTTGATTCGAGGGCCTATGTAGCGTCTTTCTCGAGTGAAAGATGGACTTCTGTTAATGTGTTGAATCATGGAAGAACTTTGAGCAGTACTTTGAATTGTTCTTGAGGGAAGACGTCTCTCAAACTCTCCTTCTTGTTGAAGACCTTTGGAGAAGACTTATGTAGATGTCGTTGCTTTCCTTTGCATCAAGTCAAGATGCTATGCAACTTTCAAGATCTCAAGATGTCTTCAAAATGGGATATGTGACACCTCTATATAGGTGTGAGCTAGAGCTTGGGGGTATTTTGGTCTCCAAATAATTCTAGCGGACTGTTACATCTTGGAAATTTCGTGTCGTTTGCATTATGAGTAGACTAATGCAAGTCTAAAGTGGAAATGAAGTCCTTATAAGGTTAAGGAGGGTATTTGATAACTTTAAGTGCGTACCTTAAGGTTTTGAAGTCATGTGAATCGGTGGAAGCAAGTTCGTCGAAGGAATTGGAATTTGAGTCATGTTTTGGGAAGATTTCGCATCATTTGAGTTACACATTGTTTAGTAATGCCTTGAGGTGGGGGGGGGGGGGGGCTATAGGGCCCCTTAGATGGTTAAAGAAGTTTTACACAAGTGCCAAGAAGGTTCTATAAGGATTGGTAGTCAAACGAATCAAAGGGAGCAAGTTTAGCGGAAGGGCATTTTGACGCCCAATTTGACCGACCGCAAAATATTTGACGGCCCGTCAAATGGTGGGTCCTCCACCGGGAAATGGTCACAGAAAGGTCTGGCTGGTTGGGCAATTTGCCTATCCATTTGACGAACCGCAGAATTTTTGACTGGCCGTCAAAGTATGTTGGCGGGATTTTAAATGAATCTTTATATTTCGTTTTTCCCCATTTGGATTCATTATTTCCCCATTTCAGACCCTAGAGCTCTCCAAAACCCTCTCCCAAAGTTTATGTACCAATCCATACCAAACCCAAGAGGATCAAGAGATTCAAGTGCTAGAGAGCTTACTAGGGTTTGTAAAGTTCAAGAATTCCTTTGGTGTTGAAGTTGGAGGTTTCACTCTAGTGGAATAATTTGATCTAAGCCTTGTTCTTGTGTGATTAAGGTAAGTTTTTACATCTATTACATGTTGTTAAGGTTGTTTGATTGTTATAAAAATTAGTTGAAGGAGGAAAAATGAAAAGAGAGTTCAAACATGAATTTGGGGTTATTTTGAGCTATAAATTAACTTGAGTTATAATTTTTGACATGTTATGCGTACAATCTTGTTATGAGTGATAATAGTGATTATAGGGAAGGGTTGTACACAAGTGTACATGGAGTTGTGTTGAAATTATTGTTATGGGTGATTATGAAAAGGAGTTTTGGGGATTGAATGGAGCATAACTTGAATGAAGTCTCTTAATTATGGTATTGTTGATGATGTCATTGTTGATTGGGATTTGTTTTGAAATTTTGTAGACGTAGATGAAATAGGGGAAATGTTGCCCAATTTTCGCTAGCTCACAAATTATACTAGTTTGAACTTAAGAGTGTCTTTGAGACCTAACCTTGGTATGAATCCTCTTGAATGTAGATTTTTCGGACTTTGGAGGAGAACGTTAAGTAGTTAAGAAGACGTAAAGGTATGTAAGTCTAACCCTTCTTTCTAAAGGCATGATTTCCTTATTGTGAATTCATTTAAGATATCTGAAATGTCCTATTCCCAGAAACGCTAGAAGCTCATGATTCTCCAAGTTCTCATGATTTTGATGATCTTGTTTATCATCGTCGATCTCGTCTATGACAGATAACCCTCTAGGGAAAGATGTAGTGATGATGATGTTGCTCTTACTTATGCATTCCTATATATATGAAGCTATGTTGTGACACGGAGCCTATATGGCCGGGATGATATCTATTGCGCGCACACCACTGATCAGTTGGGTACGAATAACACTGAGCCTTGTCATGGCCAGGTACGCATCACACTGAGTCTATATGGCCGGGTACGGTATCATTATATGCATATGTATGAAATGTTTTCTTTAGAGAAAGGTTATTCTCCATGCTGAAAGGTTATTCTCCATGCTTTCATCATGTTATTATTCATGCCTTACATACTCAGTACGTTATTCGTACTGACGTCCTTTTATTTGTGGACGCTGCGTTCATGCCCGCAGGTAGACAGGGAGACAGACCAAACCTTTAGGCTGCTTCATCAGCGATTGCATAGAGGTGCTCCATTTGATCCGGAGCTTCAATAGTTGGTATTATTCTTTTGTGTACATACATGGGCATGGTGGGGTCCTGTCCCGTCTTTATGATATTATATACATTTCGTAAAGGCTCGTAGATAGATGTGTATAGCTAGATATCCCTCAGCCTTGTCGGTTCGTATTTTATATATCATTTTGATAGCCTTGTCGGCTTGTGTATATATAAATATGGGCATATTTATTGATGTTTGTATAAAGGTGCCGTCGTCCGATGGAATTTGTGTCATTGGTGCATGGTAATTGTGAGTTAGTCATGTGGCTCACCTAGATAGGATTATGAGAGCATGATGAGAGGTGCCCGGTGGGTTAGCTCCGGGTCCCCGTCATGGCTCTCCGGTTGGGTCGTGACATGGACCTTGGGCTTGAAGTACATAGATTGGGCTTCTCTTGCCAACTTGACTGACTAACCCAAATGCAATTTGAAATTCATTCAAGTCATGTAATTATTTTGATATTAAATAATTAATTCGACTTATTAACCAAAATGTGACTCGGTCAACATGTCAATAACTCAGAATTTAATCCAAATTTTGTATGGATTAATTCAATTAAAATTTTGATGTCTACAGTATGATATAGATTGTCTACCAAAGTATTAATGGCTAGTTCCATGGCTCGAGCCCGTTTATGCACCGCGCTGCCCTTTTCATGAATTCGGACATATAATATTTATTTATTTTAAAATAAAATTTACATATTTAAAAAATTATGTAAAAAGTTCTATAACTATTTTATATCCGAATTCATAATTAAATTAAAAGTTTGACTTTCAAAATGTGAATGGTACCATGTAGGGACAGAAAAGTAATAGGTCCCTTATGGTGTGGTTGACTGGTTGGTATGGTTTGTATCGCTTTAATTTGGACTGTGGGTTAGCTCGTGAGCTATCATATATACTCTTTGCATAGTTAGCTCAACCAACGGGAATTACACGTCCCTATAAATAAGGTCAATCTGCTACCCATGTATAGACCAACCTCCTAACACTAAGGTTTTTTTTTTTTTTCACTTTGAAAAAAAGAAGGCTAAGATACTTTTCCTTAATTGCTAAAGCTATGACAGGCAAAACCGCCCATGCCACCATTCTTCGAAGTGAAGCCCTCAAGAAGGTAACTATTTTCATGCTTGCTTCATGCCAGACACAAATTTAGAATTTGAAATTTATGAGTTCTGAACTTGTCATTGAATCAATAGCTCATTGTAGTTATTGAATTTGTAACAATATTTATACATATTTAATGGTCATTTTAATTATTGAATTTGAAATTTAATATTTATACGTATTTAAACAAAAAGAATGAATCAGTTAAATAACATATTTTTATATTAATAATAATCAGGTTAATGAATTATTTAAAAAAGGAATAAAAGAGGCGAGTATAACCGCATAGAAAGTAAGTGTTATAAAGCTAAACTATGCGTAGGCTTGCTTTGAGCACTCTAATTTCTTCAAAGTAACAGCGCCGGAGGCACGACCCGGCCAGTTAAGGCCAGGAGCGCATCGCCGGCAGAAGGGACGAGACGCGACGGGGTATTGTAAGTGGCAGAGTGGCCTTGCTGCCACGATCCACTGAGATTCAGCCCTTTGTCGCTCCGATTCGTCCCTCCCCCTCCAATCCATTCAATTTTTCCCAACGCATCAAACAACCTTCAAATACATAATGCGCTATAAATTTGTACAAATAATGTTACATATAATATATTAGAATATATTATATTCCAAGAAAATACATAAAGGGGGAGGTTATGTTATTATCCTTTTAATTTTTTTTTTTTTTGCTATAATGACTTTGTAGATAAACTAACATAACTTGAATGACTTCATTGATACAAAAGAAACATTAGTGACTTTAGAGAAGAATTTGCTATAGTTGCATGACCAATAAGTTATTCACTCGCAAAAGCTACTCGTAGCTCCGCCGCTACTTCATGCATCTATCTTCATTAACTCTCGCCCTACTATTGCTCTACAATAATCTACCAAAAAATATAAATGAATCTCATTCATCTTTGGTTTCAGGTTTGTTCTTCAACTACATCGCTACGGCTAGAGATTGCAATTTAAACCATCATATTTTTCAACATCAATATTGTCTTATAACTTAATTGATGTATATATGTACTTTGTGCCAAAGGCTAACAGCAGGATGCATGTGCAACAAAGAACTATTACTTGCTTATTCCTTGAGCATTAAATGTGAATATAACTCTCTACTCTTTATTTCACTTGAATATAAATTTGATAGTTATTTATTTCATTAGCTAGGCAGGCCATAATGCCGTAACTGACTGTGAGTTATATAAACACATAATCAAGGATTTAATTTTTTGGACAAAGATTATATATCAAGTTTTTAACTTATATCCACTAAGAGTGTGATGAAAATTTTACCACTATCATCCTTGCAATTTAACCTGCTATTGTTCAAATTTCCAATACTGCTTTTATCGGTAATTTACCTTTGATTACTTTTTAATGACATTTATAACGTTTTAAATAAGAAATTTAACTTTTACACTGTGACTAATTCTCTTATATTTTATTGCAGTACATTTTAGAAACCACAGTTTATCCCAGAGAACATGAGTTACTCAAAGAACTTTCGAAGGCCTCATTCGATAAGTATAAAGTAGCGTAAGTCGCTATACCCATTCGACAAGTATAAAAGCTTAAATTGCATGAATGATAATTGAAACTCAAAATATGAAACATCAAATTATTTTTGTGTTAAGATATTAAATGTTTTGTATTATTCCATAAGGCCAATAGCCTAATTGATATTTAAACATTGTACTTATTCTGTTTTAACATTTTGTCTTCCTTACTTTGCGGGGTTTAATCCATGCACATAAGCTCATTCAAAATTAGTAATATTTTAAGCCCCCCTGCCCGTTGACTAAGCTTATGTGGCATTTATTTTACTGAGTAGGATGAAATGCTTGACATGCATGCATAGGAAAAGCGTTAATTTATAATTTTTACTTTTAAAAACAGATAAAATAAATAAAAAAGAAAAGACAAGCAATAAAAATACTAACTCCTGCATAAAGTAGCTTAAATTGCATGAATCACACTCCGTGATTGAAAATCAAAATCTGGTACGTCTTCAAATTATTCTTGTGTTAAGATATAAATGGTTTAGTACTATTTCATACTCCTTTAATAAGAATATATTAATTTGCATTTTGTGGAGAAACACAGCTTATTTTACATATAAATAAATGCAGGAGCTTTATGGGTCTTCCCCAAGATGAAGCCCAATTCCTGTCGATGTTCCTAAAGATCATGAATGCAAAGAAGACAATAGAGATTGGAGTTTTCACTGGCTACTCTTTACTGGCTACTGCTCTTGCTTTGCCAGAAGATGGCAAAGTAAATATATTTTTTTTCATTTTTGGTCCGTCGGCCAAAGTTAATTAGGGGTGCTAGCTAAAATATACAATGAATATGTATATTAATTGTATATTTTGTGTATATAATATTTATATTATATGTATATTTATACTTAGTATACAACACATATACATTTGTTGTCGGTCCAAAAATGTAACTATCCCTAAGTTTAAATATCACCATCATATATATCATCACCATCTAAGTAATTAATATTTCGTCCCTCCACTTTTGTTTTATTATATTGATCCATCAATTACAGATAATAGCAATTGACCCGGACAGAGAAGCATATGAGGTTGGATTACCATTCATTAAGAAGGCTGGTGTGGAACATAAGATTGATTTTATTCAATCAGAGGCCTTGCCCATTCTTGAGAAACTTCTCTCTGAGGTATGGTTTTCATTCCCCTTAATTAGTCCTTTTTCTTTTCATTGATATTGGGAGCCGGAAGAGATGAAGGGACTAGAGTTTAAGTTGTGTATAGCATCAATGTAAAAATAATATTATACTATCTGGTCATTCAGAAGATATCAATAGGTAAGTCTCCTTTAAACATGGAATTTGTAACCTTGTAAAAAAGACGAGGCTTACCTGTTAAAATTGAATACCTTTAATTCACAAAGTAATTAATATTATCATTTGTCGCTTTATATGACAGTCTTTCTTGTTTAGTCTCTTCCACAGAGAATGAAACTTTTTCATATTTAGAAACTCGATAACAGTAAATTAACTTTTCATTTTTTCCCTTAATGGCATGCTCCTATAACCATAAAATTTCATGATATATTTCAAGATCACACAAGTTTTGTAAGAGTACTTTATTATATGTGTCATAAATCTTTTCTTCTTTCCGTCTAAATATTTCGGACTCAATCAAATACCGCCATATACAACTAAGCGGTAGGAGTAGTTGCAAAGAAACTACAAACAACAAATTGCTAAATAATAATTGCGACAAACTGGCCACTAAATTTCACCTCTCTAAATAAAAAATATTCCCTACTTTGAATATTGTTTTGTGTTAATTTATATTAATGTTGACTAAAAAAAAAAAAAAAAAAAAAAATTGAAATTAGCTATGAACTTCGTCAAATTGCTCGTGGCTAATAGAATTTTATGATAATCCGTCGCTAATCCATCATTAAATAGGAGTAGCGATGAATTTTGTTATTTAACTACGAAATTTGTCCGTCACTAATTCTTATTATTTTAGTAGTGAATAAGTATTATTTGATCGAACACAGGAAAAAGAAGGGACGTTTGATTTCGTGTTCATCGATGCTGATAAGGAGAATTATCTAAAGTACCATGAAAAAGTGTTAAAATTGGTGAAAATTGGAGGAGTGATAGGGTATGACAACACACTATGGCATGGGACAGTTGCACTTTCAGAGGATGATCCCATGCCGGAAGGTCTAAGAGCATTGAGGGGATCTGTTATGAAGGTCAACAGCTTTTTACCTACCGATCCTCGCGTTGAAATAGCTCAGCTTTCAATTGGCGATGGCCTTACCCTTTGCAGGCGTCTCTACTAGCAGCTCTCTGCTGTGAAAAATGATTTATTTGATATTATGAATGACTGGTCATAGGGGGATTATGGACCTCCCTCTAATTTCTTGTTAAGTTTTTAATTTCAGTTTCTTCAATTCCCATAAATGCTCAAAAGCATTGCTTGCCTTAATTTCGTCTATTAGCTGAAAGACCTGTATCATGCGCGTGTTTGCAATATATAAAAATTTATTTCTATCTTGTTTGTAAGCATTTGAAATTTCTTGTTTTCCTCTTGTCCCTCACAGTTTATTGTATCAGGCTACGAAACATTTTTAATATTCCGATCCCCTTCCTAGTCGGTAGCTAAACGTTTTTAGCTATTGATCCTTGTGTTGAATTAGCTTAGCTTTCAATTGGTGATGGACTTACCCCTTGCAGGCGAGTCTAGCTCCCCCATAAAAATGATTTATTTGATGCTATTGATGACTTGTTATAGAGGAATCGTTTCGTTCTTTTAGGTTGGCCCGATCTATTGCTCTTTTCATGTGTCTTTTCATTGTTGGGGCCTCCCTCTGATTTTTAATATGTTTGTAATTTTCGTTTCTTTAATTCCGATAAATGCTCAAGAGCATTGCTTGCTTTAATTAAGTCTATTAGCTAAAAGACCTGCTATATCACGTGTGCGCTTGCACTATATAATATTTTATTTCGATCTTGTTTGGAAGCATTTGAAGCTTCTTGCCTTTCTCATGTCCGTCCTATTTTAGCTGCCTCACGTTGAATTAGCACAGCTTTCAATTGGTGTCGCCTTAACCTTTGCAGACGTCTCAACAAGCAGTGCCCCCATGAAAATGATTTATTTGATATTATGGATGACTGGTTATAGAGGGATTGTTTCATTTTTATAGACTGATCCGGTCTATTGCTTTTTCCTTGTACCTATTTTGTTGTAGGGGGCTCCTTCTAATTTTTTGATAAGTTTCTAATTTTCGTTTCTTCAATTCCCATAAATGCTCAAAAGCATTTCTTAATTTAATTTCGTCTACTAGCTGAAAGACCTGCCATACCATGTGCGCGTTTGCAATATATAAAATTTTATTTCTATCTTGTTTGTAAGCATTTGAAACTTCTTATTTTCCTCACGTCCGTCTTTGTTTATCATACCAATTACCAAGTTATGGAATGTTTCTACTATTTTCTTTCCTGAAAAATTGAATATAATTGGTTGTGTAAATTATAAAGAAAAATTAGTCGGGTAAACTTACATTGTGACAGTTGCAGTAACTTGGGGAAAAAAGTCAAGTCAGAACACATTTTTCAAAATTGAAGCAAAAAGATCAAGCCGTTTTCTAATTCAAACATAAATTAAACGGAAAGGGGTCCAAAATGCCTTAAAACTCTGTGAAATTTAACAAAAATCCCTCCGTTAATAATTTGGTCAAAAAATGGCCCTGCGGTTAATAGTTTGGTCTAAAATTGCTCATATTGTTACTTAATTGGGTCACAAATGCACTTTCCTAATAAGTATATTATTTTTTAACACATTATTTTCCTAATAAAAATATTGTTTTAAATTCTTTTCTTTTAAAATCCCTTTAACGAATAAAAAGGTGGGAAGTAATCTTTTTTTTTCTTCTTAATCTTGTTTTCTCAATTAAAATAGAATAATATCATGCACTTTTTAACTGATAATATAAGTCATATATATAAGATCATAGTAACCTCATCATTAATTTTCATTTAAATAACGATAAAATTCGTTTTCCTAACAAAGTAGAAAATATTTTTATTTTTTAATCTTTTCAAATTGAAGTGGGATAAGCATTTGCTAGTATAATCCTTGATTTTAAAGTTAAAATGAAAAAAAGTGTCAACAATAACTCCATAAGCGATATTTTAAAGATATTTTGTGATTTGAAGCAATGTAATAAATTTTTGTGTTTTATGGCATTATGAATGTTGTATCTTAACTTTAAAGCCAATGAATATATTAGCAAATGACAGAGGAAGAATATGGTTAACTTGGGATCACACAAAAGTGGATGTTATTATCAATAGCATACACCCCCAGTTCATACACTGTTTGATTAGACAACTTCACTCGGATGTTGTTTTCTTCTTTACTGCTGTATATGGTATGCATACCATACCTGATAGGAAAGAATTATGGCAAGCTATTGAGATTATGGAGCCTGGTATTCAAGACCCCTAGTTGATAATGGGGGATTTTAACTCAATACTAGCAGCAGAAGATAGAATGGGGGGCAGTTAGGTCCAAGATGTTGAAGTTAGGGATTTTGCTGATATGTTGGATAACACTGGGTTGATAGTCATGAGAACTACTGGGAACTTCTATACATGGACAAATTCACATGTCCATAGTAGAATAGACAGAGCACTTGTAAATCCTGCTTGGATGAATCTATAGCCCCAACTGGAGGTAGAAGTCACTTGGAAAAGGCCCTCTTAGAAAAAATGTGATATGAAAGAAAAAAAAATTGCTTGAAAATAACAATAATTGAAGTGTTCTTGATATGAGGGAAATACTTGTGAAATAATTGATGAAGAGAGGGCTGAAAAATAAAGTGAAGAGTAGAAAATAATGGGTGATAAAGTCTAAAAGTGCAAAGTGCTTAGGGAAGTGTAAGTCACTATTATATAGTTTTCCTACCCGTCCCCTAGCCAACATTACAACCCGTTAAATTCCTATTTGATTCTATTCGAATACACTTAATTAGTAGAGATGTACATAATGGGCAAGCCTATGGTTCTTTGTGCATACATGTGAATTTCTTTGTGAGTGCGAGAGTTGTGCTTTGATGCTAAGTCATTAATTTATATTCAATTCTTTGATTTGAGTGTGTGGACTATTTCTTCTTGTGAGGGAACTTGTTTCATGATAGATAGGTGATGTTATTAGATTTCTTTGACAGAGTAGGTGAGCGAGCTTAAATTTGATGAGTTAGAGTCCATCTCTGGGGTTAAGAAGTTAGAAGTTTGTTGTTTGTTTATTGACTTGTATATCTTGCATGATGATCAAAAAGTGTAAATTTGATGTTTTGAGTTGCTAGAGGGCATAATTGTTGGTATCAACCAAAGTGGTGGTGTTCCTAGGCTTGAGTTATTGAGAGTGGTTTTAATGGTTACTCGAGGACGAGCAAGAATTTAAGTGTGGGGTAGTGATGTTCAGCCAAAAATGCATATATTTACCTATTGTTGCCTCACATTTTAATACTTTTAATCATCTTTTGAGTATTAATTATATTACTTTGTGCTTAATATTATATTTTTATTATGTAGGAATAAAGATGTGTAAAAATGAAGAGATTTGGAGCAAATTAAATAAAAAGTGAAGAAAAGGGAAAAAGAAAATAAAAGGAAAAGAGGAGGAGAAAAGAGGGGACATAATGATTGAGTAATGATTGGCTGAAGATTAATTCAAAGTGTACAATGTGCAACTGGAATTGAAGTTGTCCATGTGGCAAAAAGTTAGGCGTGAAATTAATTCTTCCTTGCAAGCTTCAGTCGGTTGTGCGATCAGTGCGCAACGCGAATGTGCTGCAGGCAGAACTGCGCTTTGAATATTTGTTGCGCTATTTTTTCCGGTTCGAGTTGGATTTGATTTTTTAAAGTCCAGACCTTTTTGTATCCTATAAATACATATTCTACAGGATTTTTACATAACAGGGGATGACTTGAAATCCTTAGTTCAGAACTTTGGACCTATAGAGAGTTTTGAGCCGCCGTGGAGGCTGTAATTACAGGGCTTTATCTTCTCTTCTCTGTATTACTCGTTTTTGTCGTTTTTATTCGGATGATTTGTTGTTTTTCCTCCATGTCTATGTGGAGCTAAACTCTTTAGTTCTAGGATTTTTGACACAAACACGAAAGTTGACGTTTGATTATCGTTTCTATCTATTAAATTTCCATATTTTTGGGTTGCTTATTTATTCTTGATCTTAATTGTTTAATTACTTGATCACTAATTAGACAGTATCTGTGGCGTATGAATTGAACTAGGGATAGGGAATTTGCATGCGTAATAAAAATAAATAGAGCTTGTTCGATATAATTGTTTCGCTAATGAGGATAGGAATATACCCTTTAGCCTTGCTTAGTTGAATACGGAGAAGTAAATGCGTTCTTATTACCTCTGGCGACCATAGGAATATAGGCATTATAGTAGCATCTACAGGCGTGTGAGCAACTCGGAAGATACTCATACAGTTAACATCAATCCATCAACTAGTAACCCGTAGGTAGAACGATTTGAAGACTCAACTGGACTATTAGTGGTCATAGCCCTAGATCTATTTCTTCTCTGATAAAAATCTGTTCTTTCTTGGTTGAAGTTCATTATTTGTTTTATTTTATTTTTAGTTAGTTTATAAATATAATCTTGGGATTTTATTTCTTGTATGGATAATTAGGATCGTTTAATTTAGTAAACAGTTAATCATAAGTCTCTGTGGGTACGATATCTGGACTTAAAAATTCTATATTATTTGTACGGCCGCGTATACTTGCGTGTGCGTTTGGGAGCAACAACAAGCATCCTGGATTGTTCAAAGAGTATTGAAGGCACAGAAGTATGTAGTTGAGGCTGGAAGCAGTATGGGGGAATTAGCAAATATAACACAATTCTCCATAAAACAGTTCTACCTAAAGCTCAGAGGGAACTTCCAAAAAGTGGAGTGGAGAAGATTAACTTGTAATAACTTGGGTTTGGCTAAGTGGATCTTTATCTTGAGGCTAGCTGCTCACACTAGGCTATATACCAGGGACAGGCTATCAAAATGGAATATTACTACCACCACTGTGTGCCCTTTATGTGATCAAGTTGATGAGAGTCATGACCACTTATTCTTTGACTGCATATACTCAAGGCAGGTATGGCAGAAACTGCTCAGATGGCAAGGTATAACGAGGTGTCCCAAAGAATGGAGGGAGGAACTACGATGGGCCACTGGCTTTGCCAAGGGAAGAAGTGCCAAAGCTGAGATATATCGGATCACTTTAGCGGCTGTTGTGTATGGTATTTGGACAGAAAGGAACAAGAGGGTATTTCAAGCTGAGGCACAACCAGTGGGCACTATTGTTAGACGAGTGATCCAGGAGGTACATAGTCGAGGGTCCATGAAGATGAAAGTGGCCAAGTGGCTGGAGAAGCATAATTTTTACCCCTCATAGAGGAATAGTAGATGGTAGGGAAGTCTCTGTTCATGATGTAAGTTGTTGAAGTACTATGCTAAGTAGTACGTTAGAAAGTCAGCAGATTTGAAGTTTGGGACCACTGTCCAGTACTCAAATCTTTTTTCCGTACCCCAACGTTTACGTTGGTAATAAAATGTTTATTTACCAAATATATATATATATATATATATATATATATATATATATATATATATATATTAGCAAATGCTTATCTTCAATTAGGAAAATATTAAGAAATAAATTATTTTTTATTTTATTAGGAAAAATAATTTTATCGTTATCTAAATGAAAATTAATGATAGGGTTACTATAATCTTATACATATGACTTTTAATTATCAGTTAAAAAAGCACATGTGATTATTCTATTTTAATTGATAAAACTAGATTAAGAAGAAAAAAAAGATTACTTCTCGCTTTTTTATTAGTTATGGGGATATTAAAACAGAAAAAAAAAAAACAAGAAAAGAGTTCTTTAAAATAATATTTTTATTAGGAAAAAAATGTGTTTAAAAAGAAAAGAAACAATATGATTTTTAGGGAAGTGCATTTTTCACCGAATTAGGTAACAATAGGGACATTTTTGGATCAAATTATTAATGACATGGACATTTTTGGACCAAATTATTAACATCATTGGTATTTTTAGACCAAACTATTACCGAAAGGCATTTTTGTTCAATTTCGCATAGTTGGACATTTTAACCCTTTTATGTGAACTAAATAAGATTGAGAAAGATAATTCCACCAACACCATACATTTATTTTCGTTTTCCAGTAATCATTGACACCACACACCTGAATAGGTGTTAGTTAAACAATTCTTATAAAGCATGAGTCATGAGGCTATTTCAGTTACATATAACTAGTATTTGTACTCGCGCGTTGCGTGAAAAATATTAAATATAATTTATCATGTGAAAGTGTTACTTGAAAAATACAGTAGTCACAAAGGAACATGAAAGACTTATGATTTTGTTATATTAATTGACTCGTTATATATTTTGTAGTATTTGAAAGACCTCATGGATACAAATATACGTTTTAGTGGAAAAGTTGTGGTTTTTGGAGGTGATTTCAGACGAACGCTTCCTATTGTGCGAAACGAAAAAAAGAAGAAGATTTCATTAATGAAAGTTTATTATATTCTGATAATTGGGAAGAACTTGAAAGATTGCCCTGATCCGAAAATATGAGAGCAAAAGCAGATCCTCAATTATGTGATTATTTAATGAGAATTGAAAATGGACAACAGCAAGTCAATTCTACAAATAAGATGAAATTTCAGATTCTTTCATTATTCCCTTTACAACTGAAAGAGAATCTTTAGATAAATTGTTCACAATAACGTATCCAAATATGCACACATTTTTCTCAATATCATCTTCCTCAAATTCTCGTGTTATTCTAACAGAAAAAAATGATTTCGTAAACGAAATAAATGACATGCTTATAGCTAAATTTTCAGGAACATCAAAAACGTTTGTCGGTATTGATGAAATCATTGAACCTAATGATCATGCACAATTTGAGGACCTATTAGATACTCTTGACCCTGTTGGTTTGCCCCGTATAAGTTATCATTGAAAGAGAATTGTCCAATTATACTATTACGAAATCTAAATCCATGTGAGGGCTTATGTAATGGTACACAGTTGACTTGCTGTGACTTTTAAAACACATGTTACAAGTGCTAAGATTTCATCCGGTGACTTCAAAGATACACATGTCTTTATCCCAAGAATAGCATTAATAGCATCTCAAGATGAAAAAATGTCAGTTCCTTTCAAAAGGATGCAATTTCATATACGACTATGTTCTGCTATGACCATAAATAAAGCGCAAGGTCAAACATTGGATTTTGTTGGAATTTATTTGCGAGAACTTGTCTTTTCACACGGTCAACTTTATGTTGCTTTATCAAGAGCAAAGAGTTCAAACTGTGTAAAAATGTTGATTCGGCCCCCAATAGCAACTGATCATAATGATCGCTCGACATATAATGTAGTTTATGATGAAAACATTCAAAAAACTGTTATGCAAAGATAATATAGCATAACCAAGTATCGTTCGTTTTGTTCTTTCTCCATTTTATTTTGCATTATTTACTTTTATCACTCAGTATACTAACCATATCTTCTTTTTTCTTTTCCCCTTTTACAGTATCTACTACAGAATATGGAATATAGACTTAATATTAATGAGATAACTCCGCAAACGAGAGAGTGGACATGCAAAGTACAGCTTATTGAAAAAGCTACATCAAGACAGAGTAAGGATGGGCAGATATGATTTCAAATCATGATTGCGCAAGATGAGACGGTAATGTTCTACTTCCAATAATTTATGATTTCTTTCTTATTTTCATCTATAGTAAAAAGCATATAAAAATATAAACGGGGAAGAACAAATTGTTGTTGTTTTGTATGGGGATGACATAGAAAAATATGAAAAGAAGTTCACCCCTTTCAGCACATATTTGATATCAACCGCAAAAGTTAGAGCACCTCTACCCTATGGAATTCCTGTCAATAGGTTTGAATGGGTTCTAGATAGATTTACTGTTGTTGAACAAGTAAAAGGAGACAATGTAGGGGATCCACCATTGCCTGCTCCAACGAGATTAAACACAATATCTTTAGCGAATCTGGACAAAGAGCCACGACATGTGGATCTTGGTAAGGAGTGCTTCACTGTGTATTTTAAATTATACTTATATGTCATTTCATGAAATAATATTCACGACACCCCTATAAACAAACATACTTGTTGTTGTTGTGAGTTTTGGTGCAATAAAGATTGTTGGCGTCCATGGAAACAAATGTCGACAAATCATTGTCATGGATACAAAGTAAGTCCACTAACATTCTACTTATTTAAAAATTGTCAATGATTTTAAACATATTGAATTACAGAGCAGTTCTTGTTTATAGTATCATTAAAATACAATATTAATGTATTTTTTCCCTTTTTTAATCGAGCTTCATAGCAGCATTTTATTGGTTGCTCGTTTGTTATTTTTTTCGCATATAATAGCTGATATAAACACACACACAAGCACATCGTTTTTTAATCAGATAATCTGAAGTACCACGGGTGAAATGTGGTCAATCTTTTGTTTCTTAACAATTCCACTTTTACCACTACCAAGTTTTGAAAGTATGTTATATAGTGGGTATCTAATGATCCAAGCCTCTAGATATATGTTATAATACCAGTGGATGCTTGAAGATCCTCTAAAAAATACTCAGTAGAAATTGTTGAAGTTTGCAGTAACTGTGGGAAAATGTTTTTGTACAACAGAGGAAAATTGAAAAGCATTCAGCAACTATTTCTACATCCACCTAACATTTGCATAAGAGGTCATATTTTGCTCTCAAAGGGCTTCTTCCAGAAGTAAATAGTCATATAAATTTGATGTACATGGTATTAAAAATGATCTACTTTACGATAAAACATCTATAGAAGTGGAATCAACTGATTTGGGATTTCAATGTAGTGTATTGATATATTAAAGGTCTATAGCAAAATGTGTTTGTATACTCTGCTAATAATTAAAATTATATTTTGAAAATCTTTTCATATGAACTACTAGTGTTTGTATCCTTAGGTTGGTGCATTAGAGTTTTGGCGCATTAGTGTGCAAGCGATTAATTCTACATGGATTCATACATGAAGCATGTTTATGGTGGGTTTTTATCCAAATTGAATTTTGAAAGCTTATACTAACAATTGCTTCCTAACTTGCAATGTGCAGCTGCATTTCCATTGGTTTGCTTTGGCAAAGATAGATTTTTTTTCTTGCTAGATTGGGATAGTATATGATTTTACATATTTGCTATGGCAGTAGGTTCTTTCTTCTTATAGGATTGGGTTTGTGTTGGATTTTTCTTAGGTTTCTCTTGATTTGATTTATTTGGAACGCGTTCTAGTTTTAAATTCCGCTGTGAGGGCATCATGTTCTTGAGTTTCTCTTTCTCCTAAAATTTCAAGGAACTTGTTTGGTCTCCAGCTTTCTCTTGATAAGAAGAACAATGTATAAAGTAAATGGAACAATAAACATAAATGGACCTCATCAATTTGAAGTGATGCAATGTAAGCTACATCTTGTTCTTCCCTTAGTTGACGATCAGCCCTCAACTTTTCTTGCTCTTTGGCCCTTCCACTGCCAAATGCCAATCCTTATTAACTATTGCTAATTATTTCTTCTCTATAGTATGCACCATTGTATTTTTACCTTCTGAGAGGACTTTCTTTGAGATTGATGGAAGCGACCTAGCTGCACAAATTGAAGAACTTCCAGTAATCCTAGCAAAACGAATTGCACGGTCTTCATATCTTTGGTATGAACTAGATTTTAATTTTTTCTGTGTATATTAAGAACATTAATTGTTTTTACTTATATGATGTACAACCCAGGAACATCCTTGACAACAAGATACAATTCTGTAATATTGATAAATCCATTCTATCCACAGGCTGCAAAATTGATGAACTGGTATGAGATAAATACATAACAATGGTACAATCATGTACAAAAAGATAATTGTGTATATGACCCAAAATAATATAACTATGTTCATTTACAGGGCGAAAGAGAATGAAGAAATGTTGAGCACATATACGCAAAGAAGTTCTCCGGAAACAACTTCATCGCCAATTCTTATATCACTAAATGATGAGGCTATACCTATAGGAAATATCCAAGCACAACCTGCGGTATATGTCCAACATATGCTACTATATATTTAGGTTCAATACTATTACCAGCAACACAACTAATCTTACACACTTTTTTTTTTTTTTGAATAGATGCAATCTTTTCATG
Organism: Lycium ferocissimum; assembly: GCF_029784015.1. Lineage (NCBI taxonomy): Eukaryota > Viridiplantae > Streptophyta > Magnoliopsida > Solanales > Solanaceae > Lycium > Lycium ferocissimum. The sequence goes on from NC_081352.1 coordinate 16,129,472, forward strand.
TTGAAGGTAAAATATCGTTGCTGGATGATGCGCAACTGTTTTATGAGTTAATGTGTTCAAAATGCAAGAACTTTTTTAGGACCAAAAATAATAAAGGCTATTGATGTGTAAAGCGTGATCGGCAAGCGATGTTAACACCCAGGTAACCAAACGTCTTTATTCAAGAGATAGCTTTTAAAAACTGCATCTTTTATAATCCAAATTTACTTTCTCAAATAATTTATGAATGCAAAATAACATGTAATAATATTATATAACAAGTGCTGCTTTCAAGTCCAAATTGCAGATGGAAGTGGATCAACCATTGCAACATTAGTAGGTGAGCCTGGAGAGAATCTTCTTTCAATGAAAGCTAAACAAATCTATGAAAAAATTAACATAAATGTACAAATCAGTTAGAATTCAATTGAGATTCTTCACCTCAACTAATATCTTAGAACTTGAAGAGCTCCTTTTTAATTGCAGAAAGAACCATTACCCCTTCCGTATATTTAACAACATCTTGCTGACAAAGTGTTTAGAGTACAACTGAAGAAATCTTTTTGTAGGAATTCTGATGAAACACCAGCAAAACTGTTCATTTTGTCATTTGTCGAGAAGAAAAGATACTCTCCAATTGCCAGCAATATCAACTTCTACAATTGCTGGAGAAAGCAGTAAAAGAGAACTTGATAAGGTATCATCATCAGAAGAACAAAAAAAGCTAATAATTGGAAGTACCTCATCTAGCAAGAGACTGAGCGAGCAACTCCAACCAAAAAAACTACATCTTCTAGCAAAAGGGAGGGTATCGAACTAGTCACTCCAACTAAGAAAAAGTAAAGGTCAGTAAACTATGTAGAATGCTTCGAGTATTGGTCTGCATTTTGACAAAATAGTTTCTAGAATTTGACTATCATTTAAGTGACATCCTGAATATTCAAATAGAAAAAAAATTATCAGCAAAATAAACAAAGGTTAAGTTCTTCCATTTGCTCATTTCTGCACATGAATAACACCGAACTGATTTTCCAGTAAAAACAAGTACTTACTGAAATTAATTCTCCATCCATCATCTTAGATCTCTTAGCTGATTTTAGTAGTGATCCATTAAGGCAAAAGTAAAATGAATGCCATATAAATGTTGATAAAACTTTTATACCAACTTAAACATGAAAGGTGGTACCATGAAAGTTAAGGGAACTACTACACATATATTAGCTATAGATATCTCTTACAATATATAACTTTCTTAACCCATATATGTTTCCTGGAATTTTTTAACCTTAGTTGACACATAATTATTTCTCTTCCTGTTGTGTCTATTTGGTTCCTATAGAACGTGAAAGCATCACTGTTTTTTTGTTTTGTTTTTTGGGTTGCTAATTGTCACATTGCATTAAACTTACATAATCAAAACTACTTAAGTTCTTTAGCATTTTTCAAATTAAGGTAGGTGATTTCTTTTATATCTTATAACTGGTGCACATGAACTTGCAAAAATTGAAGTTCTCTTGATTATATGATTTCAGAAATACTTTCTTTACCTATACAATCATATTACTATTTGATTATGTTACTCAGTAAGCAGTAAACACCAAAACAAACAACATTTTACTTGTTTGACTGTTCCACAGTTTGCAGTTTTATTTGGCTAAGTGCTGCTTAATCATTCTTGCTAGAAACTGTTCATCTAAAAGTAGATGACATGATTAAGATTAGGACAAATAGCTTTCATTTTATTTTCAATTAATTCCTTATAGGAACTTCCTCTTTCTTTCTTCCAAAAAAAACTTAACCATTTGTGAAAGGAAATTTCTCTTGGCACATGAGGAGCATTTGATGGAAATCAGGCATAAACAGCGGAAGCAAATAGCCAGGATCGAACTTGCATGTAATATAGACAACACATAATCAAGATATTAATCAAACATAAAATTGATACTTATCTCTTGAAGCGTGACCACGATCAAGAATCGAATCTTCAACCACGAACACACACCATCCACGAGATCGTCATACTTCAGTTCCACAGTCTTCTGCTGTGTAACCCGAATAATACCAGAATTTGTGAAATTTGTGTGGGCGAATTTCTATGGAAAAAGTGTAGAAACTTGTAAAATCCTTTGCCTCCTTATGGAATAAGACCCCTATTTTATAACTACAGGTTTTAAGGTTTTTACCCTTTTTCAAAACCTGCTGGGTCTTTATTTTCCACCAAGAAATAATATTCCATTTAATTCTTTATTACTCGGGCACAGCAGGGACCGCAGAATTTAGTTAATGAGGCTTCCTATTATGGAATTAATTCGAAATATCTGAATTAATCCTACCATAATAAATTACGAATTATTCCACTAAAAAATCGTTACTGCACTCCTCAGTTCAATTTCGAAATCTTTCATTAAATCTTATTTAACTCCCCATGTTAAGATTGCAAATACCAATCAATTAAATAAAATTACTGATAATTTAATTCATTGACTAATTGAGTCCTTTATATTTCCGCTTAACTTATATCATGTGACGGACACAAAATTCACCTGCAGGATTTTCACGTGAGACTTATAAGCATTCATAAAGGGGTATCATCAACCTCAAAGTCGAGACATGGATTCTATCAACTAATTATTATTTCACAAATGTATTTTGCCATTATCCAATTTACCAGGAAGACATGGACCCGCAATTGAGTCGTACCTTTTAATAAATCAAAATAATGAACAAATCACATTGATTATAATAATTATATCAAGATTAAGAGTATAAGTACATTTCATGAATTAGAGAATTTGTACATTTCATGAACTAGAGAATTTATTTTATATATTCAGTACAAAAACACTTATCTATACTTGGTCCGTTCAATACATACAAAATGTACTAGCACAAGAAGACGGAACTATACCGTTCCCATAATGAAGATACATTATATTAATCTTGTTCTACAATCATACTGATAGCTTTGTCCATGTCACACCCCAGTCCTGATGGGGCATGATGGGCACTCGGCCCTTACTTAGAGCCGAGCGAACCCACTAGTTCTCGTTATACTCATAGTCTCATTGGGCCCTTAAAGCATGGAATGAAATGCATGATGAAAGTTTTTCGTAAAAACATTCTTTCCGTCTTTATCAAATCAAGTAAGATCTCGCAATCATATGAAATCCGTAAAGTAATGCATGATAATCCATCCGCTTACTGAGCCGCGTGCAAAACCGACATACTATATACGTGACTCGTCTCGCAAAGTCTCTAACATAAATCATTATACCATGACATGGATACTCCGACTCGGAAACACTCCGAAAGAAATGGAGCTCGCCAATCCATTCCGGAACATCTTCTAGACATATCCTCTACTCGTCGTATACACACGCGTGGCATGAACGCGGCTTCATTCCACGAAGGGACGTCAGTACGAATAATGTACTGAGTATGTAAGGCATGAATAATAACATAATATAGATATGAAAAGTAACAATGAGTAAGAGAGATAACCTGAACATCTGGATGCCTCATAAGGCGGATGTCATGCATGCTTAGCCCTTTTTAAAAAAAACATTTCATACATATACATTAGTAACATGCCCGACCATAAAGGCTCGGTGTGAAAGTAACATGCCCGGCCATGAAGGCTCGGTGTGATATGTAAGTAGTATCATGCCCGGCCATTTAAGGCTCGGTGTTATCATCATTAGCTGCGTCCGTGCCTCCCGCGTCCGGCAATATCATAACATGCCCACGCGGTGGTGTGCACATCTACGTGCTCGCCCGGCCAACTATAGCGCGCGCGGTGTGAAAAATACATACATATATATAAAGCATGCATAAGAGCCCAATCAAAACCACAACCGTATCGAAGTGACGTAAGGTCGGTAACCTCCGATTATATTATGGAATAATTATCGTCACTTTGTCTCACCTTGAAGGAACAATTAATTTAAGGTGAGACTATCAACGGAGAATAGAACTAAGAGAAAAACGTAGAATAAGACCATAATTCTCATAGGGCATCAAGTCATGTACTTTTGGAATCTTAAAAGAAATAGTCATCTTCCATGAACAAAATTGAGACATCAAGAAATGGTTCAACGTTCTCATATCGTCGTCATAATAATATATAGCTCAGGTACATGGAAATCTCTGTGAATAAAATTATCTCATAATAACATGAAATCCGTATGCCTTGGAGCTTGGATAAATAAATCCCTTATGATCATCATCATGGTTATCATATAAGAAATTATTCAACTCTACCATCATAGGAACTTTAAAAGTCATGAATCTCTAACATTCTTGGAAATGAGAGTTTTCATGGAATTCAAGCATAGTTTGGTAAGAAGAGAATCATGCCTTTGGGAGCTCAATAACATCATAAGGATCGCGAGATTCGTGGATTTCTAGCATTTGCGGAAACAATGATATTATGGTACGACATAAAGGTTTATAACGAAAGGATCATGCCTTTAGAAAGAAGGGGACTAGCCTTAGCATATCTGGAAGACAAATTCTCGACTTCCAACTTATTTCCTGTCCTGAAACTCGCTTAAGAATTATTCGTAGCCTCGTAATCTACATATAGAACCATTCATAATATCGTTAGGATCATCGTCATACGCTCGTCTTAAACACTTAATGAAAGCCCTTTAAATTTCGTCGAAATTCGGCAAGATTTCCCCCGTTTACGTGCCTAGCCCGAAATTCCAATTCAACAACCAACAACATCAACAACAATACCAATAGTAATAACATCATTTCTAACACCAACATATGCCATAAAACAACCCACACATTGTTTTCTAAATTTCCCAACTAACCAACTTGGGATACGACTAATTAATAACTTTATTTCCGTAAGGAAGTCGAAATTAATACTAACAACATCAATAACAACATGCTCAACATCCTACAAGATAAATATATGTATTTTCATCCAAATTTCTCTTCAACCCTCAATCCATAATCCAACAACATCAACACAACAACTATAATCTTTATTCTTTCAAATATCCCTTAATCAAACTTGATAGAGAGAGGGATTTGATGATTCATACCTTGTTTTATGAAGGTAGCCAAATATTCATCATTTTCTTGTTCCCAAGCCACTCCAACACTAAACGAAATTATGTTCGCGACTACGGGTTGCCCGGACCTCGATTGATACTTCGTTATTTGAAATTTCACTCAAAATCCTCAATTTTTGTGATGTATAATGCTCCCTTTGTTGCTGAATTTTCTGGAAGTTTTTGGATGAAAAAGTGAGATTTTAACCCTTTATATAGGGGCTGAGGCGGCGTCACTGTAGCTACAGTACTGTAGCAGTACTGTAGCGGTACTGTAGCGCCCTGTTGCAGTTTTGTTTCTGCTTCATCAGCTCAGTTTGTAACGTCTATAATTCTCTACTCCGATGTCCTATCGACGAACGGTTTGTTGCATTACAAACTAGACTCGACGAGCTTCATTTTAGGCTCTTAAAACACCTTAAAACTCCATATATACTAGGAGATATGCGCCTCCAAAGTTGACTAAAAATCCGTCCAGCATTTCTCAAATTTTCGTCGAACTTATTTTCTTCAATTAGCTCGATCTCGAAATATTTCGAAACTCTCCATACATGATATTTATGAATTATTATACTAATAATGGCCATGTTCTCGGGTTCCAAAATACTCTTTTCCCGATTACGACTTAAGAGATCGTAATTCACCTTTTTTCTTCGTTGTTACGTACTTTCCATGGCTTGTGCCTTTCAAAACATCATGGGACGTATCCGACACTCCATTACTACGGTGAGGTACATGTCATACTCATGTTCTGAAAATGCGGGGTATAACAGTCCAAATTCCATCTTAGATTGTGAACATAAACTTTATACTTATAAGAACCGATGATTTAATCTTCCGTGTATAAGCTAAACTCTATACACTAAATCATCTACTATATAAGTAAAGGACACACATACTAGTATATGATATATTTAACTCTTTATTAAAAATTGAATAAATAATTGTTCTATACTAAATACTATATCTAAACACATGGTTAATAGCATATATCCCAACAACATTAACATAGGACATAGGTAAATTTTACATTGGCATTGTTATAAAGCATTCATGTTCACATTTTTTTCTTTTTGGTTGAAAAAATGATGATGTTCTGTGATCTGTGATTTTTTTTTTTTTTGGAACTTTTGGTCAAATCAATCTTCTTAATATATTACTTAGGAAAAGAATTTTAGTTTCTTATCTTCTCTTCTATTTTACCTATCTACGTTTGATACTAACCACATATCCCTTATTTCTATTTATAGTTCACTATGACTGTGGCGAGCTTGTACATACGAAACTTTTGATTGCCCAGATGGTCATGGATCAACAGTTAAAATATACAGGACTATCCGTGCTTATAGCTTTTAGCCTTAGTTTTGCCCATTGTGAAAATGTGTTTTTGTCAAATAGCACAACTTGGAAGTCCTGTAACTACTGTATAATCTAAACTGCTTGTTGCAAAATGCAATGTAAATATAATCTACTTTTTGGTTTGAATTAGGTTGTGCTTAGTAAAATTAGCTGCTTCTAACAATTTCAATGTGGTATGTGGAGAAATTAGATGGCTTCACTACTTTAAACTCTTCTTATAATTCTTCCTCACAGATTAATCCTCAATGATGTCCTGAATGACACCTTTATTATGTTGAAAATTCTGTTTCACTGGTGTAGACTTGTATGCACATAATATCGATAACATGTATAGCGAATAAAATACTTATACCATCTCAGAATGAAATTGAAACAACATTTTATGGGCTTGCATAAAGTTAGTAGAGTCTCAGGCTATTAACTATGATATCTATTTAATGTACAGAGACTGGTTACAATATCGGGGTATGGTCATCTTCCGCATGAGGAGTGTCCCAAGGGTGCTCTCTGCCAAGTCAAGCAGCATCCTGTACATTTATTAATGTCTTCTTGTATTTTGTTTTAAAAAAAAAAAATGTACTCGGAAGGTAGCCCATCTTTAGGTAGTCTTGCTGATAGTTTGGAGCTCTGCTTTAGAGCTTTTTAATAATCCCCAGAAAGGTCTACAACTCCGATTCAATCCCACGATTTGGTTAATCCCTTGAAAAAAAGTCTACAATTCCAACCAAACCTTCCAAACCAATTATAAAAGCTAATTGTCATGTGATCTTTCTTTTTCCAGTTGGTTTAAAATAATCTTACATCGAAGACTTTTACCTATAACAATTTTTTGACACAGCCTAATACGTGGTTACTCCTAATTTGTCCACACGCAATGCTTCCAAGATTTTCCGTTCTAAGTAAAAAATTAGTAGGTTCACTACCATTCAAAAATACACATTATATATATATATATATATATATATATATATATATATATATATATATATATATATATATATATATATATAGCATATCACTACTTCCACTTCATGAGAAGGAGCATATTCACACATACTTAATACATCCCTCTGAGTTTTTCTATTCTCCAAAAAGATGTATTCTGGTGGACGTTTGTTGACACTATTGGCATGCAACTCAAATTGATTTGGTGTAACAATCTATATTGAGCAAAGAAGCACATCATATAAGGGATACTTTAGCTAATCTACCGAAGAAAATCCAAAAATCTACACTTACAGTTGTTCCATGATAGTTATTATAGATGCATAATACTCCCCGACCCTCTAATCTCTCCACAAAGTCTTTTTTGGGGTCGTCGTCTCCTCTAAATTACAATGATTTGGTTAATCTCCAAACAAAATTGCAACCATTTCCAAATGGAAACTCAATAAATACGTTTTTAAAACTCACATTCGTGGTGCCACAAAAGTAGCAACGAGCTAAATCCTCCAATAAACATGTTTCAAGATCTTTCAACTTTGTGGAAATTTTAGTTAGTGCAACTTTGTTAGACATCTTCAACTCCAGCTTTGCAGGAGCAGACATAGTTCCTACAGAATCAGTGTCATGAATCTCCTCAATCTTAATGCTATCAAACTATATATAATATCTTTGCATCTTCTTTTGCTTTCAAAGCAAACCTAGTAAATTGCCTCTTAGGCGTTTGTAATAACACCTTTTGGTCATTTTCCCATCACCCTGAGCAGTAACAACTAATTCAGAAACAATTTGAGATATCGCTTCAATAGTGCAATCAGAGGCAATGTTAATCTGACAACATAGTAAACTGACAGCTCCATGTCCAATAGAAAGGAAAGAAGAAAAGTTTATTTAGGAAAGAAGATAAGCTTATTTCTACTGTCCACATCCTAACAGGTAAAAGAAATATATAAAATAATTACCTTTCTGTCTATAGGCCAATGTTACATGCAATATTTGAAGATACCTTGAGCGGGAGATGTAAAATTGCAGATATAGTGAAGAGAAACTTGAATTTAATGGAAGAATTTCAAGCCCACACATGGAAGGAAGTTTGTTCCGACAGATTGGAGGAGTGCTTGAATGATCAAAATACGCGTGAATGATCGAGAGAGTGCCGATGGAGAGTCCATAACATGGGTATTGTCTCATTTTTTTTACCCAGGCAAGTTTTAATTTTTTTAGTGATAAGCTCCTTACAGTTTTTTATTTTATTTTAATCCTTGTAATTTTTTATTTAATTTTGTCTTTTGAAATTTTTAAATTAAGAATTTTCTGGTGATGACACTTTTCAGCCTAGTGTTGTTTGCTTCTCGTATTATATATAGATAGATGTCCACACTTGAAATTGAGATAAATCTGTTGATTGATCAACTCAACCGAACCCAAGAAGCTGCAGTCCAAACTACCATATCAAGAGAGTAAGTTACCATATTTGAACAACTTATGTTTACATTTGTAAGAATAAATTAATGATTACATTACCAAAAAATCATAGAATAGACATAAATAAAGATTAGGATGGTTAGTGCGCTAATGAGGCCGGTATCAAGATCATAAGGTCCCGTAATCGACATCCAATGCTTTAATCGTAAGGTCCCATAATCGGCATCCACTGCCGTAATCACACCGAGTGAACCAACCAATGCACATATGCCATAATCATAAATAAACAAATTATGCGGAAATGGGCAATGCTAAGCTTTGACTGACAACTTTCAAGAAATGTCCATAACTTTTAGTAGGAATATCCAAATGACGAATGTTTTGAGCCGCTGAAAACTAGACTTCAAGATTTAATTTGATACCCTATCCAGAGCCTAATTTATTATACTCATGAGATTTGTGATCGTTTGAAGTTAATTAGGTCTTATGCTCTCTCATTTGAATCCTTGGCCCCTTGCATGTTTCCAACTTTCCTTGTTCCTTGGGCTTCCATTATACCTCAAATCACGGATCAGGCTCCCCTCATCCGTCCATTTCCTCCAGTTGGCTATTAAAAATTCTAACATGTGTCCCTTAAACAAATAAATGGCACAGATCTGTTTAGTTAACCCACCTTGGTTAATAGATCACTCTCGTTCCATCTCTCCTCATCACAGCCAAATAAAATTTCCTCCACTCTCCTCCCAAATCTCTCAAACAGCAAGAAACCAACAATACCAAGTACACTTAGTCACTTGGGACATAAATTGTACAGATTGAAACGGAAAAAAAAGAAAGAAAGTGAAAATGTTAAAATCTCAATCAATTCTTTGTTCTGAATTAGAAAACCTTAAAATATTAAATCAAATCCAGTTGAAAGATATGGGATTCATTGTTAAATACTCCAAACAAGTTTGAACATCTATAACCCACTGAACGGATTTACAATTAAAGCTTATGGTTTCTTTAGCTCTGTTTGTGAAGAGTTTCTCCTGGGGCTACCATTGATGGTGATGAATTCAATTTTTCCATGCCTTATGTATTGACACTCAAGGAACTTCAACAGCTAATTGATTTAACTAATCACTTCAATCTTCATCTTTATCACTTTCTCAAGAAAGCCACTATTTTGGGTTGGGTAGGCGTTGAAATTTCTTAGATTTGGTGGGGAAACGGGTTCTTGTGACAGTTGGGAGGAAGAGAGAAAGATTTTTACCAAGGTTAGAAGGTTTGGGTTAACTAAACAGATCTGGGCCATTTATTTGTTTAAGGGACACGTGTTAGAATTTTAATAGCCAACCGGAGGAAATGGACGGATCAGGTACTGGAGGGGAGCCTGATTTGCAAATCACGTCCATTTTACTCCAATGACCGACCAACTATACTCCCGTCATTTCAATACCTCGAACCACATGTTTAACTCGCAATTTAACACAACTTAAAGCTTAAATGCACTAGAAATTTCCAGGACTTCACAAGCTAGTTGTCAACTTAACCCCAAATAATTGATAGCAATTTGATAGCATGAGCCTGCTTGGATGGGCTTAAAAAAAGCAGCTGCTTATAAGCCAAAAAAAATAAGTTGGGGTAGAAAAAAAATAAGTTGGGCTACCCCAACTTATTCTTTTTGGCTTATAAGCTGTTTTCAGCTTATAAACTGCTTTAGATAAGCTAAGCCAAACGTGCCCAATTATTTTTTTGGGCTTATTTTAAGCACAAAATGGCTTATAAGCTGGCCAGCCAAACACTCAAAAAAGCTGAAGCTATTTTCAGCAACTTATAAGCCAATCCAAATGGGCTCTATGTGCGAGTGTGTTCCATATAAAAAATTAGCTCTCTTAGGCTAGCTAGCTCTACTCTCAACTAAGAGAGAGGTAGTACGATTGGTTTAAAAAGATGAACAAGAATCTTTTTATAATTAACAATTAGAACCAAAAGTCAAAATTTATAAATTTGGGAGTTAAAATATTTTTTTAACGGGTTTGGGGGGGGGGGGGGGGGGGTGGGAGGAGTTAAGGTGAGGGTGGGTAGGTCGTTTAGTTCGCAAGCCCATTCTGTTAGACTGACCCGACCCTCCCTAGGCCCCCTTCCCCTTTATTGGTCTTGGGCTACTCCACCTAGCCTATCTTCCTACCTGCCCCTAATTTTCTATGCTCGCTTCCATAATTGCCGCGCTCTTCTAAGTTCTAACTAATCTTCTAGGTCGAGCTCGTTGCACGGGACTTGCCTAGTGCAGGTTATCTCTCCTGTGTAGTTAGCGAGGTATTGTATAGGAGCGGAGTTTACCTGTGCGCATCAAAGAGTAGCGGCTTCGGTTCCTTGTCATCAAAAAAATTCTAACTAATTGCCCAGAAGGTCCCTTAAAAAATAAAATCCTATGTAGAATAAACGAAATTACCCAAAAAAAAAAAAAAAAAAAAAAAAAAAGGAAAGAAAAAGAAATTCGCTTTTGGACTTGAGAGTTCTTTCATCTGTACCCAAAATATTCAAGTCTGAAGTTTGTACTTTGACACACCTGCTGCTAACAAAACCTCCGGTACGATAAGAAGGTACCCCCGCCTCTCTCCTCTCTTTTTTTTCTTTTGAGTTAAATGACCAAACAATACTTACTATTTTTTCTTACCCTTTTTATAGTTCTTGGATTTAAGTTAAATTTAGTTAAATGCATCGCCTTTTCTTGATAATTGCTATACAATTTGATAATGACGTTCTTCTCGTAATTTTTCTGCTAATTTCGGAAACCTAGAGGAGTTTAGTTTCTATAGCCAAACGCCTACCAAATATTTTTCGCTTTATTTGGAATTTTTGAAGTTAGAGTTGAAGATGGAGTTGTGTTTGGTAATAGTTATTGCAAAGAATATTTGGTTGTTTGAATTTATTGAAAGTAAAAAAAAAAAAGTGAAAACTGGGTTTTAGGTGTTTTCAAGTTTATTTGGAATTTTCATGGCAAAATGCTGATATTCTAATAAAGTGAAAAAAGAATTCGGAAAAAATGAATAGTTTTCATGGCGAAACAGGTCCTAAATCTTGGGTTTAAGTTAAATTTAGTTGAATGCAGCCCTTTGCTTGATAATTTAATCTTGGGTTTCTTTTCGTATATTTTCTGCTAATTTTGGTATAAATTGACAGACAAAAGGAGGACGAGATGATGGAAGCTGAGGATTCAAGGAAGAAGCTAAAGAAAAAAAAGATTACAAAAATGATTAAAGATGTAGGAAACACTAACTTTGTTCAAAAAGGTATTATTGGCTTAAATTATCCATCTTTTATTGGTTTCTCTTTTCAGTATAGACTTTTTATTGCATTACATTCGTATATAAACTAGAAACGTTTCTTCCCATCTGTCCTAGCCTCGGTGGATAGAGTTATCTGGTACCTAACATGTTCTTTGGTGGTAAGTGGCAGGTATCCTCTAGAATTAGTCGAGGTGCGCCCAAGTTGGCCCGGACATCACGGTTATTTAAAAAAAACTAGAAAGGTTGCGGTAGGTTGAAGGACAGATTAAACTAGTCTATCGATGATGAATCCTCTAAGTATGAGCGTATATAGAAGATACTCCAACTAATTTGGGATTGTGGCACAGTTGATTTAGACCCCCTAATTAAACAGAAGTAATTAGGGTGTGTTTCGTTTGAAGGAAAATGTTTTGTTGGAAAATAAGTGGATTTCTTACTTATTTTCTAGTATTTTGTAAGCAAGTCAAAAATAAAAGAAAAAAATTTATATGTAATCCAGCAAAAAACTATGGGGGTGAGATGGGATGGGATGGGGAGTGGGAGTTCGGGGATGTCAGGGTTGGATGGACGAGGGGTGGGGGCATTGGTTGGGTGAGAAGGAGAAAATGAACTTGGAATGTCACTTGTGGAACCTAGTTTTCCTACGTACATTAGAGAAGTCATTTTTCTCATTTTTAAGCAACTTGTTTTCCTAGAGAAGAAGCGGAGCTTTGGCGTAACGTGTAAAGTTGCTGCCATGCGACCAGGAGGTCACGGGTTCGAGCAGTGGAAACAGCCTTCCACTTGCAGAAATGCAGGGTAAAGCTGCGTACAATAGACCCTTGTGGTCCGTCCCTTTCTGGGACCCCGTGCATAGTGGGAGCTTAGTGCACCGGGCTACACTTTTCTTTGTTTTCCTAGAGAAAATGTTATATTTTGACCAACGAAACATGAGAAAAGTGGAAAACATTTTCTGAAAATATTTACGTTCGTACCAAACACACCCTTAATCTTCACGTAATAACTAAAAGTACTATATCCAATCTTCTTGCGAAAAAAATTAACCATCTTTTGAATGTTGTTGAAAACATTTACGTTCTGAGCTACTTTAGTTTTCAAGTTTCCTGGGAATAATTTATGCTGCTGCATGGATGACTCAAACATTTTGGCTCCTAAATTGATCTGTATCTTGCTCTTCTCTTTGACGGAATACTTGATTACTTTTAATCTTTGGATGTTCTCGAGGAGTGAATCTGTTGTGGCAAAGCTCATCTTTTTATTCGGTTTTGATAGAGGTTCCGTTCTCTTTTGATGAAAACTTCTGTAGCTCTGTTGAAAGTTGGGTTAAAGAGTCTGAATCAGATTTTTTTATTAAGAAACTTATATGGCGCAGGAATATGTGATCAAGAAAGTGTGTTCAGTGAGCGCAGTGCTATAACAATGATCATAAATTTCTAAGAAAGAATGACGTTGGGTTTAGTTGGGATTATTTACAGTAAAATGTGATTTTTCAAATGAGCCAAGATTGTTTATTATAGAACTCCTTCCTTCACCCCCAATTTTTCTTATCACAGTGCATTTTCTGAACAATGATACTGATTATGCCCTTTTATTGCAAGAGGAGAAGTTGGCTAAGCAAATGGAAGAAAAAAAGAGGAAGAAGAAGAGATCTCATGTGCTAGTTAGAAGAAGTAGAGATGAACAAGATGAAGTTCATCTCTCAAATTATAAAGGTAATTGACATATAAAAGTCAATTTGAATTTTCTGTGATCATCAAATTGCTGCAATCTTTTTTTGGTTGTTGATCAGTTTTGTGGGGCAGATGAATCAGATAATGTGGATGGAGTAAAGAAAAAGAACAAATCTACAAAGAGGAAGAAGGGGAAAAATGACAGACATGATGAAACTGAAAGCGTGGAAGTGGATCAATCTAATGCAAGAGAGGATGCACTTGGTCAAGAAAATAACGTATCCGCTGAGAAAAGGAAATCCAGAAAGAAGAAGAGAAAAAGTGAGAAGAAAGCTGGGAGAAATGAGGCTGTTGATCATAATGTTGAGGCTAATAATGACTCAGATCAGCAAACAGGTATGCTGAGACTTTCTAGAGTCTGACTTGTTTCTCTCTATCTTTCTCTCTGTCTCACTCTCTTTGTTTTTTCCTTTTACTGTAAATTTAAAAACAGTGAAGAGTTCAGGAAAACTAAAGTACTAAACAATTAGGGGTCGTTTGGTAGGGTGTACTAGGTAGAATAATGCTAGTATTAAATTTAGTACAATATTTGGTTGCAAAATTAAGTCTAGTACAACTAATACCGGTATTACTTATACACCCTATTTATACATAGTAAATCATGGCATTAACAATACCGGTACTATTCAGGCACTTATAGACACTATTCAGTACTATCTAGAAATTATGGAATGCATGTTATTTTTAATACAACAAACCAAAGAAATTCAAATAATGTTAGCATAATTAATCCCAACATAACTTGCCAAATGACCCCTTACTGTCCTCTTAAGAAAGTTTCTAATAAATCAGGTGTCTCTAGCACCTTCTGGTATTGAGTACAGACAATAAAATAATCTCCCAAGTAGCTGTTTTCTTAAGACATCACTTAAAGCGACATCTCCAACTTTGTGCAGAGTACAAAGGATAAAAGGAATTAATTTTACTAGACTGATTTCTTCAAACTGTTAAATAGACATGATGATTTTGTCAGTCCCATATTGCTACCCTAGGCAAGCCAAATTATGTCGTCAACATTGCAGAGAAGGATCATTCATTTTCAATAAATCAGAACAATTTGGTGGAGAAGAGAGGACAAGCAGTAGAAGAAGAGATTTATGAACTATATTCTGGGGATGAGGACTGCTCGAAAGGAATGAGAAGTAAGAATCTATATATGCCTGAAAAGTTACCATTTATCTTAAGAACATCTCTGTAATCATTTTGCTGCAGTTTAAAAGTTATTCTTCTACCGTATACCCCCCTTGTTGCCTTTCAGAAGAATGTTGACATGGCCAACTACATTCAAACGTTTACCCTTTTGCTTCCTTATTAAGAAGAAATCTCCTTTGTTGCAGAGTGGGTAACCGATTATTACCAGAGTAGGCCTGGGTTGAAGGTGTTGCAAGAAAGGATTGATGACTTTATTACTTCTTATGAGGCGGAAAAGGAGCAGGTACATCATATCTCCAGAATATTCTATTACTGTTAATGATTTTGTTAAAGTACTTGGAGGAATGCTAGGATGTTTATGAGCTTTTTTTATGTCTATTGTCTAGAGCGGGTTAATGCTTCAGTTTTTAGTCAAAGATACAACTTCTGTAGAATGTTGCTCATATCATGAATAAAAGTTTCAGAAAAATCTTGAAATGTTTTGACTGACAATTAAAGAATTGTTAATGCCCTGAAGTGTAATCATGTTCTATACATCTGATGGTTGGATTTATTCTCATTGTATGTGGTTAACATGTATGTTTTCTTGTTTGATGCATTTTCTCTTTCATATTTGGCGTATTTTGTTCATACAGGAAAGGAAAGAAAAAGAAGCCTGTGCTGCGGAAGATGGATGGACTGTTGTCGTACATCACAAAGGCAGGAAAAAGACAACTGATTCTGAAACTGGAATTGCAGTTGGTTCTGTTTCCCAGGCTGCAGTCATGGATAATATGGCCAAAAAGAAAAAGAACGATGTGGGTTTAGATTTCTACCGGTTTCAGAAAAGAGAAGCAAAGAGAAATGGTATGCTCATTGTATATTTGATTTTTTTGATACTCCCTTGCTTCAGGTTTATTCCAACTTCCACCCACTTCCTGTCCTTAGTCTTCCATGTGAACTTTTTTTTCATAAAAGGGAAACAGCAAGATTCTCAAATGTTTACATTTCATTAAAAAATTTATGGTGAACAGGTATTCATTATTTCTTATCTTATCTCGCCCCGTTGAACACTATCTGGGATGCTATCCTTTTCAGAGTGTCAATTGGCTATTATGGAACCGAGGGTGTGTTTGGTACAAAAGAAAATGTTTTCCAAGTGGCTTTCTTACTTATTTTCTTGTGTTTGGTAAATAAGTCTCAAAAGCATTTGTATATAATCTAGTCAAACACAATTGCGGTTGCATTGAGGTGGTTTGGGGGTGGGGGTGGGGGGTGAACTAAAGGTGTGGAGGTGGTGGGGATGGGGGCAGGCAATGGGGTTAGGGGTGGGTGTGGGGTGTGTTGAGACTGTTATTAGGCAATTAGTGTGGAATGCCTCTTATGGAACTTGTTTTCCCTACTTTCACTAGAGAAGTCATTTTCCTCATTTTCAAGTAACTTATTTTCCAAGAGAAAATAAGGGCAGCCCTGTGCATAAAGCATTGCGCGTTAGCAAGATCCAGAGAAGGGCCGCACCCAAGGGGTGTATGTAGACAACTTACCTTATAGCATTAGTGGCTGCTTCCACGGCTCGAACCCGTGAAACCATAGGTCACACGTTGACAACTTTACTGTTTCTCCAAGGCTCCCCTTCCTAGAGAAAATTTTCTCTAAAAATTTTGACCAACCAACATGAGAAAATTGGAAATTATTTTCCGGGAAATGTTTTCCTCCATACGAAACAAACTCTTAAGTTGTTCATTATTTGGGTTCTTGATAGAGAAGTATGGTTTTAACAATTGATCTGAATGTGTATTTACACTGTTTTTACCAATACCTCATTCTGTATCTTAAAATGACTTGTTTGGTATCTAATTAAGTGATAATGGGAAGCTTCGTCTTTATCAATAAATAGAATGCTTCAGCAATGCATATGGTCAAGTTTGAGCCAGAGATAATCTCTCGAAGTAGTATCAAATTGGGACTTAAAAGTGACTTAAGAAAAGCCCTAGATTTGTTTTTGTGTTAAAGAGTTTCACCTTTATATATGCTTGTTCTTGAAATTTTTCTTTTCAAGGTTGAGTGGAATTGTGTTAATTTAGTGTCAAGGTACTCTTTTTGTCTTAAATCCATATATCTGCGAAGTTTCATTAGTTTGTGAAACTTTCTTTGGTACTCTCTCTTTGCCTTTGTATGAAACTACAGAACTATATGCTGTCATTCCGGTAAAAACAGTTTGACTGACTACCTATTATGTAACTAGCAATCAAGTGTTTGGTGGTGGTGGGTAGAGTGGGAAAGCTCAAGGTGCATCTTAGTTCACGGTCTGCAGGTAGCTAATTAGGCCTTAGGTCACATGAGTGGCTATTAGAAATCACACGAGTTTGGGAGTAAATGGATGTCGGATGTGACCTTTGTTGGCTAATGGGTGTTTATTTGAATTTTAGGGCCAAATCATGTGTTATTATTTACTGCCACTTGTATATTTGTGTAAGACTTCCGTCAGTATTCCATGTGCTCGGATCCTCCTAAAAGTCTGACACGGGTGCAGTTGCAGTTTGTGCAATTTATTCCTTTTTTAGCAACTGAATCTCAATATGCTCGTTCGCTGTTTCTCTCATATGACCTGTAACATTTTTGTTATATGCAGAGATCATGGTGCTGCAGAGCAAATTTGAGCAGGACAAGAAACGGATACAGCAGTTGAGAGCTGCAAGAAAATTTCGACCTTACTAAACAAAGTATAATTTTTCCGGAAGGGAGATGTTTTAAGCAAGAAAAGGGGGAAGCTTCAGGAAAAGGGGTTTCAAATGTTCTCCAGTTCGAGTTCTCTTTCTTCAAAGATAACCACATTACCTTAACAGAGAACATCTTCATTTATTATTTGTAAGGCGATGGTCTCTGGTTTTGTTTCGGTGCACATCGATTAATTCACGATGTACTTGCTGCCTTTGCCCACCAAGAATTAAGCAAAACAATGCACGAATATGTGGGATTAATGTGATACAGACACGAATACAGACACGAGATATCATCGTGTCTACTTGCCATTTTTTGTTGGACCTGAACTTTTTTATAGATTTATCTGCTGAAGTGTATGATTTTCCTTGTTAATGGTCGAAGCTGTCAATTGTTGCGTAAATATTTTCATCTATGTAAATCAATATCAAGAAATTACACCCAATGCCTTTTTAAGTGGGTGGTCTTGAAATTTTGACCCCTGCTTGCTTAGTGGGTAAACCTTCAAGGTCAAAGTCAAAATCTGTTGGAACTTTATAGTTTTATCCCTGAGACAAGCAAGATCAAAAGTTTAAATCAGCTATCTCTAGAGTCATTCTCGTAAATCACCCAATTCATATGATAGTGAGTTCACCATAAACATCTAGGTGGCATTCGAGATGAAGAAACTATTGCATCTAATAAATGGTGAGTGGAAAAGTTAAAAACAAGAATGAAAAAGAAAAGGAAAAATTTAGCGATATAATGACTTAAAGCTTATTAATTATCCGTTTTAGCTAAGCTAGATAGTAGATTTTTATTGTATGTGTGACGGGCTGATGGCCAGTGTATGTATGTACCATGGCTAGTGTGTGTATATCTGCATGCATGCATGGATGATTGTGTTTACATATGACCCTAGAGTATGTGCATATGCATGTTACGTTTATTTTGTTTTTTAAACGGCTTAATACACTAACAACCCATTAAACTTGCAAGTAAATTTCAACTAATCACTCGAAATACGACTTGTTCCAATTGAGCACTTGAACATATATTAAAGTGTTCTAATTTATATCAGACACTTTCAGTTTATATGTTGAAAAACTTTGGGTGTATTCTCAAATTTCTATTATGTAGTTAAGTTACACATGTAAAATATATCATTTACTTTAATTAATTATACATATCAGCCTAAATTGGAACAAGCCTGAGGTTTAACGAAGGCTGATGCGTATAATTAAAGATGGTGACTTATTGGGATTTGTTGTTTACGATATATGAAACTTATGTTTCAAATTTGAGCTTATTTGAGGTAGATATGGGTGTTGAATCATGTGTTTGATTGTTAAAATTCGAAGCTCAAGTTGTTGATTTATTTTGTTCGCCTTTATTTCATGCCAAATTTAGTAAGAAAATGTCTGAAGTTGATCATCGCAAACCATTATAATCTGAGGGCAATTTGCACGATTGCCCTTTGGGGGATGGTCTTTAGTTTTTGTCCCTCAAATTGCTGATTTTTAATTTTTGCCCTTCGCCTAATATCCCGAGGTTCTGGGTTTGAACCCCGAATTAATCATACAAATAAAAAAAAATTAGCAAGGCAAGGCTTTGCAAAAAGTTCTGCCTTATGCGGCAGACTTTGCCTGAAGACATAACTAAAAGTCTGCCGGAAAGGGCAGAACTTTGCCTTAAGAAAAAGTTTCTCCTTATGGGACATACTTTTAGTTATGTCTTAACTAAAAGTCTGCCCCATAAGGCGGAACTTTTCTTTAAGACATAACTAAAAGTTTGCCTTACAAGGCAAAGTCTATGCCTTAAGGAAAAGCTCCGCCTTATGGAGCAGAGTTTTTGTTATGCCTTAACTAAAGGTCTATCTCATAAGGCAGAACTTTTCCTTAAGGCATAACTAAAAGTTTGTCGTATAAAGCAAAGTCTATGTCTTGAGGAAAAGTTCTACCGTATGGGGTAGACTTTTATTTATGCCTTAAGGCAAAGCATGCCGCATAAGGCAAAACTTTTTGCAAAGCCTTACCTTGCGATTTTTTTTGTTTGTTTTTTGTTTTACTGAGTGGGGGTTTGAACACAGAACCTTAGGGTATTTTCGACCACCTTTTCAAGCTAAGGGTAAAACTTAAAGACCGGCAATTTGAGGAACAAAATTTAAAGATCACCCCAAAAGAAGGTAATCCGTGCAAAAAGATGATAATCTGAAGCCTTTCCAAGCCCATAACTTCAATAAAAATAATGGGGCATATTTGCAGGATTGTCCTTCGCTTCGCTTGGGTGGTCTTTAATTTTTACCCCTCAAATTGATAGTCTTTAACTTTTACCCTTAAGGCAGAATTTGCATGGACGCTTTTTGCAAATTCTGCCTTACATGGGAAGAATTTTGCCTTAACCTTGCGAAATTCTGCATTGCGATTTTTTTTTTTGCTGAGCTGGTTCGAACCCACAACCTCAGGATATTAAGCGAAGGGCAAAACTTAACGACCACCAATTTGAAGGGAAAAAATTAAAGACCACCCCAAATGAAGGACAATCCGCGCAAAAAAATGAAAATAATGTCTAAAGTTTGGCTTTGTGAAGTCCATAACTTCATACGAAAATGTCCGAATTTGGCCTTAGCAAATCATACCGAACTTTAGGTAAAAATGTCCGATAATTGACTTTCACAAGGCCACAATTCAGATAAAAATGTCCGAAATTTGTCAAATTTCTTACACGAATTTTTGCAACTTCAGTCGCGCCTGTCTCAAGTTGTCTCCGAAGTGGATAAACTTACAAAAATTTTCAACTTCGGATACAAATTAGATGGCGGTTCCAAAAGCAGGTATTTACTTCCCCCAACTTTGGGTGCCAATTGCCACGTGGAATTTGCCTGTGTGTACCTCTCTGGCTTTGGAAGTCCAGTAAGTTCAAGTCAACAAAGCCCAACATACAATATTTTCAGCCCAGATTTCCATTATTACTTACATGCTAAAATTCTGAAAAATATTAAAGGATCCCACATTTTGGTTCACCTTACCCTCTCATCCTCTAATATCACATTGCACAAATGAATTTCTAAAAACCCAAAATCTGCTCTTATCTTCCCTCTCAAAGCTACTGGACTCTGCTAAATCCTAAAAAATCTTCATCTTCAATACCAAACTAATCAAAACCAGGTATATTTGTTCATATTAGTAATCAAGACATAAATCTTTAGTGTTAGGTTCCAAGTTTCATGGAACAACTCATGTTCATATTGTAGGAAAAAAATGGCATCTTTCCCACTTGTTTCAAATGACAGATTATTAATTACTCACAAGAAATGGAAACCCCATATTGGATGTAATTCTGAATCTTTAAGTAGTTTCAAGCATCAATCTTGTTCATTAACCAATTCATGTTTTACCTCAAATTTTGTGCCTTTATTGGGGTTGAGTAATAGTAGGTACAAGAAATGGAAACCCCATAATGGAAATTTTGAATCTTTAAGGTGTTTCAAGAATCAATCTTGCTCAGTCAGATTTTGTAAATACAAGAAATGGATGGTCCATTTTGGAAATTGTGACCCTTTTAGGAGATTAAAGAACCAATCTTGTTCATTATCCAATTCTTGTTTTACCTCAAGTAGTTATGTTCCTTTATTGGGGTTGAAGTATAGGTTTGTTAAATCCCAAATTAGGTCACTGGTAAATGAGAAGGGAGATATAGAAACCCATTCGAACAAAACAGAAAGGAACGATATTCGTAGGAAGTTTTCGTTGAGATTGAGACCAAGGTTAGTATTGTTGTCAAGAAGGTTAAAAAGGGTATCTGTTAAATCTATGTTAAATGATTTTGGGAAGTTTTTGAGAAAGAATACAAGAAGAGTGACACTATCAACTTCGATTTCCGTTGTATTGGGATTGTGTTATTTGTTTCTAAGATTGACAGCAACTACTTCTCCAAAGGTTGTTCCATATTCAGACTTGATTACAAACCTTCAAGGTGGAACCGTTACAAAGGTTCAGTTTGAGGAAGGGACACGTCGTATTTACTACAATACAAACTTGTGGAATCTTAAAAATGTTCAGACAGGTGAAGATAATGAAAGCACGGCCGTCATTGAGGAAAACAAAGATATTGATAGCAACAAAGGTGGAAGGAATGTATTCAGTAAAATATCGAAAGCCAAAGGTTCTAGTTCGGCCCCTTTATGGGAGTTTAGTACAAGGAAGATTGATCATGATGAAGGATATCTTCTTAGTTTAATGAGGGAAAAGGGAACAGCATATGGTTCAGCGCCGCAATCAGCGCTTATGTCAATGAGGAGCTTATTAATTACTATGTTATCTTTATGGATTCCTTTGACTCCTATAATGTGGCTTTTATATCGTCAGCTTTCGGCTGCCAATAGCCCTGCAAAAAAAAGAAAGCCAAGTAACCAGGTGGTTGGCTTTAATGATGTGGAGGGTGTGGATGGTGCAAAAGTGGAACTTATGGAGGTAAGCAGCCATTATTATGAACTGCATAGTTACTTTTAATTGGTATTTAGCGTGGGAGCAGTAGTAGTCCTTTTGTTACTTTATTCGATGATTTGTGATGCATTCAACTGGATTCATTTACAGTAGATGCTAATTCAATACCTTCATTCTGAAGATTAAAACACATTTTTTCTTGGCTTAATACATCAACAGCCCCTTTAACATGCCAAGTAAATTTCATGTAGACACTCAAACTACGGCTTTTTCCAATTGAGCACCTGAACACATGTAAAGTGTTCCCATTAGACACTTTTAGTTCAAATTTTAATTTCTTTTTGCGCGTGTTCTGAAGCGTGTATTACGTAGTTTAGGACTGTAAATGTATTAAGACTTTTTTCTTTATCCAGCAAGCATAACTGGAGTTTTAATAGAAAGGGAACTTAGACGTTTGTGACTATTAGCCTTGAAAATTGCAACATTTAGTTTCTGATAAAATGACTTCCCTAAAAAAGAAATGGCTTCCCTCTTTGTTCAACTATAAATGTTGGTCCATCTTAACATGGTTATACAAGGTTTTCAGTTTCAGCCATTTCGGCTAACTAACACCATGGGCTTTGGCAGCTCCTTTCGCCGACTGAACAAGAAATTAAAAAGATACACTTTTAGGGCTCCCTACATGTTTAAACAAAATCCTACTTCTTTCGGACCATATTGTCCAAAAAAGCACACAATGACAATGTTCTCCCGGCTTGAGTGTTTGCTTTAAACTTTCTCCCGCACCTCTCTCTGAGACCTAACTTTAGCTAAGCTTAAACCATTTTGAGCAACAAACTTTTAACAGGCAAGGAGAAAAATGTAAGCACCATGAGTTTTACAACAAGAGCTAGAAATTGAAGTCCCAGTCTTAGGAAATATCATTAACTTTAATAGCTTTCACATTTCTGCTGCTATATATTAAGAGAAAAGCTCACCTCCATATATTCCTACATATTCAGCCATACTGTATGCCTAAAGTTTCTACAAATTACTAATTGTGCCACTGAGGCAGCCCATCTCCCTCCCTTCTGTCTCTCTGCAGATCTTTTCTTTGATCCTGACTTGTACTTCACTAGTGATTAAACGAGTAATTTTCAAGATGATATTAATACAATAGCCTTTTAGGTTTAAGATTGTTGAATTAATTTCCTAAGATAAGGCGTCCACTTATTCCTCCTTCGATGAGAGGTAAACAGGGTCTTGTGCAGTTCATATGTACAAGCTAGTAAAAGATCTATCTTATTTCACCTAGTACCATTTTTATTCCTTATTGGAATGTGACAATTCATTTTCTTGTTTCTAGATAGTGTTGTGCCTGCAAGGAGCTATAAACTTCAGTAAACTAGGGGCGAAGTTACCAAGAGGTGTACTGCTTGTAGGTCCGCCAGGTACAGGAAAAACGCTACTAGCTCGTGCTGTCGCTGGAGAAGCAGGGGTACCCTTTTTCTCTGTTTCTGCTAGTGAATTTGTTGAAATGTTTGTTGGAAGAGGAGCAGCTCGCATTAGAGACCTTTTCAGCGTAGCAAGAAAGAATGCTCCTTCAATCATTTTCATTGATGAACTTGATGCTGTCGGAGGAAGGCGCGGCAGAAGTTTCAATGATGAAAGAGACCAAACTTTGAATCAGGTAATTGAATTGTTTAAATAAATTTTACAGCTTTAGGTTTTTTCTTTTTTCAAATTACTGATACGAACAAATTATTCTAATTAAATTTCTGACTTTGCTTAATTATTATATTATTCCAACATCATATATGCTTGAATACTATTTTCACTTTTTTACTTTATTAATAAGATTTATTTGTCTTTAATAAAAAAAAAAAAAAGAGACATATCATAATATTTAAAAAGTAAAAACAAATAAAGCCTGATAATTTAGAGGATAAAAGAGGTCTTTGGCCACCGGAAGTTTGAGAAATCTAGTTGAGTGACCTTCCGAGTGCTATAAGTAGAGTTGGGTGACTTTTTTGTTACAATCAAAAAAAAATATGACATTACTAGATAATTTTGAATAGTTGAGTGACCATTTGATTAATGGACTCTAAATATTTGCTGCTTCATGAAAATAGGTTATGTTGGTTCAAAACATGTAGTTCTTGAAACTGGAAATTTATTAGAGTTACACTGCAATTCCTAATTCTGGATTTGATGAATGCTGCAGCCTTTGTTATGGCTAATAGACTTAAAAAAAAAAAAAGGGCACATAGTTGTCCAAAAAAAGGCGATTGGCAAATGAATTGTCTTCTCTTCCAAGGACGCTTCGCTTCCATTTCACCGCCCAATTGATGATTTTCCTACCACCTATCTTAATGGTGTCAAAATTTTGTACGTGGCTCAACCACTGTCATTCATCAACCCAGCTATCATACAACATGGGATTCTCTCTTTACACCAAAAAAATAAATGGAACATTTTTGTCTTTCTCGCTGCTCTGAAATGATATCCTACTTCTTTCACCTTAAGTAATCCCAAAAAGACACAATGATGTTGTTTCCTCTCTTCCTTAAGTTTTGGCTATTAAAATCTCATCCCTCATTGCAACACTATTTTAGTGCTTTGGCATTCTAGATATTCTTCGACACTGCCTTCTTTCCCCCTCCTTTGTTTAACTCCATATAAAATTATCTTATTGTGAATTTCTTGCCATGGTTCACTTCCATATGGAATTCTAGTTCTGCATTTGGACTTTTAGTTTACAGAAACCAGAATTTTCTAAATAGTAAGCCATATTTATATCTTGTATTTAACTTGATTAATTTCTCCTTGTAGCAAAAGTTGATTTACTTTAGGTTATGAGGGTCAAACTGATAATTCGTGTTCCATTTAGTTCAATTTTATGTTTTATGCATTATTTTATCTCATACTGGACAGGGTCAAATTGACAAACAACAAAATGATTGTTAGCCACACATTAACTACACGATTTTTTATTGGCTATTCTTCAAATACAAGATAGGTCTAATTTTTGGGATAGCAAGGGCAGTTAGGATGTAGGAGTACTAAAATTGATACTTATATTTCTTGGTTAGAATATGCACTTTTTGCCCTGAAAAAACTCGTCTGCTTTTCTAGTTGCTTACGGAGATGGATGGCTTTGATTCGGACTTGAGTATCATTGTAGTAGCTGCAACAAATAGACCAGAAGCTCTAGATCCAGCACTATGTCGGCCTGGACGCTTCTCGAGGAAAATCTTAGTGGGGGAACCAGATGAAGATGGAAGGAGAAAGATCCTGGCTGTACACTTAAGAGGAGTTCCCCTTGAGGAGGACCTGGATCTTGTCTGTAACCTGGTTGCATCTCTTACCCAGGGCCTTGTAGGCGCTGACCTTGCTAACATTGTTAATGAAGCTGCTTTACTTGCTGCTCGAAGAGGTTAGATTAAGACATATATTGCACTGATTACCATTGTTTCATTGCATTCGGAAGTGCTTAGCCTCTTCATGGTTGATGTTCGTAGCTAGCTATTTTATTACTCCCTCCTTTTTA
The DNA here is from genome assembly GCF_029784015.1 of Lycium ferocissimum. Classification (NCBI taxonomy): domain Eukaryota; kingdom Viridiplantae; phylum Streptophyta; class Magnoliopsida; order Solanales; family Solanaceae; genus Lycium; species Lycium ferocissimum. Next base: position 16,155,053 of record NC_081352.1, read on the forward strand.
ATTTATGTGTCTTATTCCATGATTATCTTATTCTTCAATTTTATTACCACTGCTGTTTCTTTTACTTAGGTTATCTTTTTATTTATTTATTTATTTTAATTATTGTCAATACTTTTCTTTTCTCTAGTATTTTCATCATAGCTTTTTTTACTCTTTTATGTTTTTCAAACCTGTTTTAGAACCGCTTTTCTTGAGCCAAGAGTCTCTGGAAACAACCTCTCTACCTTACACAAGGTACCCTCCCCAGATCCCACTTGTGGATCACACTAGGTATGTTGTTGGTGTAGTTTGACTGGGCATGGAGTTTAAGAAAGTAAAGAACACGTTTGAATCTTGTGGTCTTAAAGACTTAAACTGAAGATATGTATTATGTGTCAAAATGCCCTTTCTTCTTGTGGTCTTAAACATGTCATTTGAGATGTTGAAATTAAAGAGTATGCCAAATTAGGTAAGAGGCATTCTTTTTGAAACAGACTAAAAAGGAGAGTAAGGCAAACAAATTGAAACAGAGGGAGTACATTATTGCGAATGTGTAAAATTGGTAGCTAGCTATTTATTCGTGATACATCAGTATGTGCTAAGTGCCCTTCCATCTTAAAAATAAAACAAAATAAAAGGAACTAAAAAGGAGGGCCGGAAAGGGAATCAAAGTTGGCAGGACTGTTGTTTGATGAGTATTCAGTTCATTAACTTACTGCCCCGGATAGCTACTTACGAACGGGAGAATGTGTGATGTCACTTGTCTTGAAGCAAAAAACCATCACAAGTAGAGTGGCATGTCTTTTGCTTTTTTGATGAATCAAACATAGGTTATGACAGGCTTATATTTTTGTCTTATACCGAGTAAAATTATGCTGAATGTTGGGATGATTATCTGGTGAAAACTTGCATGTCCTTTTATTGCTTCATATTTTCTGTCACTTGCCCACCCCTGCACTGGGGCTCCTAGTTAGCAGGACTTTAATGTTTCTCTATTACAGCCAAGCACTTCTTCCTATAAATTTTGCTACTGTTTCCATTTACTTAGCATATATGTGGAGCCTTATTTATTTCCTCTCCTTACCAATCTTTTTTGTGCTCTTTTATGAGACGGTGTAGCACCGTTTCTTTTTGTACCATAAAAGAATGACATATTTGTATCTGTTTTACAAACCAAAAGATTGAATGGCGGAAGACCCTGTCATAACAATATTACATTTATATTCATGTTTTACAGGGGCTGATTGTGTGTCAAGGGAAGATATAATGGAAGCCATAGAAAGAGCAAAATTTGGGATTAATGACAAGCAATACAACCAAAGTACAATAGGCAAGGAACTGGAAAAACTGTTCCCTTGGGTTCCTTCTTTTATGAGGAGGAACAGTACCAGAAGTGATTCAATACAAGGACCTTTGGGGTATCAAACACTTAGCTGAGATGTAGGCTCTTAACCCTCATCTGTATAATGTTTTTCTTCGGCATGATTCATAGTGTAATGCAATGGAAAAAATGGTCAGTGATGATTCATATAGCTGACATCAACTTGTTTGGGATTGAGATATGTTGTTGTATCAAGAGTGTAATGCGGAAACTTATAGATGAAATTTTTGGCTATTGTTAACAGAGAGTTAATTGGATAAAGATTTTTTATTCTTGTATTAACGTCCCTTATTTCTTCTTTTTTTTTTTTGGGGGGGGGGGGGGGGGAGGGCTTTCCTCAGAATCTCCTCTATCAATGCCACTTTCTTGTTCCTTGTTAACATCAACACAGATACTCATGCATGACTATAGGACTACATTTTTCTGCATCCCTGTTTTGATCCTTGATACCCATATTCTCAGTGGCCTCAGTTTGGCTTGAAACTTTGACTCCATCATCTTTCTCCTCAAGCTCCGCAGTATTTAGGAGGACATTTGAGATAGTGAAAGTTTGACCAATTTTTTTTGAGTTGGCCTTTTCGTTTGGAACAGGGGTTGTGAAGGGAGAGATGAATTTCTTTAGGGTTTGACTCTTGTGAGTCCTAAAGGGACCAGAAACCATGGGATTTGGTGGAGAAACAGATGAGTTTTGATCAATGGAGGTTGGTGCTTCTGAGGGTGATTCTAGCTTTTTGGGTATGATGGACTTGAATTTTCGGAGAATGGGAGAGAAGGGTTCATTTCTGGTATGATAGAAGGGGTGGAATCATATTGAGACATGGTCAATTTTGGAACAAAGACGACACATAAGAAAAACGTTACACAGAGATAGAATGTGAAGAATTTCAAGTAACGGAAGGGACAAAAGCTTTTGGCTTAAGAGAGAATGTAGAGAGACGATTCTGATAGGTCAATTTACTTATACGTTGGATCCGCTCAGAGAAGATGTATTGATTTGGCTCCAAATTAGAATTTTAGAAAAGAGAATTTAATGACATTGCACCTTTTGACAATTAAAAAAAAACATATAAGTACTGAAAAGACCACTAACCTGAGTTACAGGGACCAGGTTCCTGGACATTTCCTTAAACAATAGACAAGAGATGCAATGTCACCAATGCCTATGATGTCCTGAAGAAGCCTTGTGTGTATACCTGTAATGACATAGAAGTGAGTTAGATACCACCAAAAAACACGTTTAGCATTGTACCTTTCTTTTTAACATAGCTAATCATTTAGGGAATTTTGATGAGGAGCAACTAGTTGAGCTTGATTAAGCCCAATTCCAAGCGGTTTCTTTCAAAATTTTCCCTGCTCAGTGTCTTGGTGAAGATGTCTGTTGACTGGTCATTTATCTTGCAGAACTTCAAGTAGATCAATCCTTTTCAACATTATCCCTTTAGGAAATGATGTCTAACATCAATGTGTTCAGTCTTATTGTGTTGCAATGGATTTTGTCATATTAAGTGCACTTTGTATTATTACACCGTAAGGGCACACAGTCAATAAACACACCAAAAACCTCAAGCTGTTGTTTGTTCCATAACAATTGAGCACAATCAAGAGACAACAACCACATTGGAAAGAGCCACATAATTCTGTTCCTTTGTGACTTATGAGATCAAGCGTGTCTCCAGAACATGTACCATACATGTGCTCTTCCTATCAAACATCTAGCATAATCAGCATCAACATCTCCAGCCAAATCAGAATTACCTCCAGAGGATTGTAGAGGACCAGGTTCTGAGTCCTTTTGAGGTACCTCAAGATTCTCTTTGCGGCTTTCAACTGAGATTTCTTTGGACTTGATTGGAACCTTGCACACTCAACATATTTCTTCTTCTTTCCATGCCGAGAGGCTTGCTTTGAACCATAGAGAGCCTTGTCGAGCTTGAGCACATAGTCAGTCAGCACATAAAATCTTCAGGTTGCTTAGAGAATGTGACAATCCAGATGTGCTCTTCGTAGCTACCAGGAGTCCAATATAGTGAGCATCAACATGTCCACTCAGATCAACATTATCTTTTAAGAAACAACAGAGGACCAGGTCCTGAGTTCCTTCTTGATTGTAGCCTTGAACTGCCAGTTAGCATCCTCAATGTGTTCTTAAGGATTCAAGGGACCAGGATCTCCTAAACGTGATTTATTATTGACATCTACTGAGGCATGACTTTTGCTTCTTTGTTCATCCTCATGAGTGTCTGGTGCAGCATCAACTACCTGATGTTCAACTTTTATTTGAATAATGGAGAAACCATGATCTTTGGCTTTGCATTACACAGTTCACTTAGAGTGAGTACCTTTTAGCAACTTTCTTAGGACAAGCCGCCCTTCACTCTCTTTATTTGGACCATTTCTTCCACTGACGACATTATTGTTTACAGATTTAAGATCAGTTGAGTAGCCATTTGTGGAAGAATTTGAATCTTGCTCAATTTGCCTTCCTTTGGTTAACACTCACTGATGCACTTGTAACTCAATTCTTTTAGCATAGGTGTACAATCTATCAAGGAGAGTGCTTTGCACTTTTGCTCATATGAAGAATGAATCATCTTCTTCATGTTACACACTAGCACACTCATGTGTTTTAAGGCTTTGAGTGAGAGATTAACTATTTCTCCAGTTATATGCTAAGAACTGTCAACATCTTAATCATGTTCACTGCCTTCTTGTTACGACCCGACTAGAGGCCATGACGGGTACCCGGGGCTGACCACCGAGCACCACTAATAATACTACTCATCATACTCATCCTGCGTTCATTCATTATTCTCATGCTTTTAATCATAGGAAAACCCATTTTCACTATGAAACATATTTACCTTCATATACATAAGCCCTTCGGCTATCAAAACAATATATATACACTGAGGAAATCGTGAGACCATACTACCCACACATACGTATCTACGAGCCTCTACTAGATTACTAGACGTCTGGACGGGACAGGACCCCGTCGTGCCCAAAACATATATATACACAAATTAATAAATCAATGGCACCTCCGGAACAATGGAGTGATCTCAAAGTCTGCTGATAGCTCCTACGAATCTGGATCACCTCCCTGTCTACCTGTGGGCATGAACACAACGTCCAAAGAAAAGATGTCGCATACGAGCATTGCCGAAAGAGTATGTAAGGCATGAATAAAATGAACATAATAAAGAAGTCATGAAACATACGGTGAAGATATGACTCGCTTATCTTTTAAGAGTAAATGCTTTTTAACATATCACATATATCATCATGTCATATATATCATCCTCATTAACCGCGTCCAGGGGTACCTTCATACGCCGCCCACTAGTGGTGATCATGTCGGCTTTCTAGGCACGGTGTACTCGTAAGCGACCCGCATTAGCGGTGACATGTCCGGCCGTTGGGGCACGGTGGAACACAATACGATCCCGCCTTAGTGGTGACATGTCCGGCCATCAAGGCACGGTGGAATCGTGTCATCATGAATTCATCATAACTTATCATCATCATACATTCGTCATAGAATATGCATTAGAGCTTAAAGACAATCTATAACTATATCGGGGTGACATAAGGTCGAGAACCCCCGATTACATTATGGAGTGATCATATTTGTCATATCTCACCTTGAAGGAACTAACATTTTAAGGTGAGTGTACACAATGAACAACATCAATGGATCATACTTTGGATCATTAACTTCATGGACATCATATCTTGCTTTAGAATTCCTTAGACTTAAACTCATCATCATCATTATCATGCTCGTAACGTATCTCTTTTCTTTATCTTATGAAAAGCTCTTTGTAAGCATGGACTCATAATTTCCGATATGTAGGAAAATCATGGAAAGATAGGAGGATTCATGCCATAGGAGTCATGCCTTAGAAAGAAGGGACTAGCCTTACATACCTTTTTGTTTAGCTACTCTATCGCTTGAACGGTCTCCTCCAATGCTCACGTTTCTACCTTCAAGAGAGTTCGTATTAACATTAGCTAATCGATCACATGAACATGCTTAACTAAAGCTAGAGAAAATTGGGCAGCATTTCCTTTGTTTATACAACTTCCTCCATATCATATATCAACTCCCAAACATCTATAATAGCATTCACAATATCATAGCAATAATCTCCATTCACCTATATTGTCCACATTTTCCAATTTCACTTCAAATCATCCATAACCATGGTCATAGTACACTATTACATTCACTCATATATGATGTTTATCCCATGTCCTTAATGTCATTTATAACATAATTATAATCACAACATAGCAAGAATCATGACTCATTTCAAGTTACTACTCAAGCAACTATTCTTACATTCATGACCCATTTTCTATCTCCTTCTACAATCCAAGTCTTTCAACCTCTCAATACTTTAAACAACATGGAATGATCATAAAACTTACCTTTTATAGTGTGGGAATGAGCTTTGAGTACTGGAAATACTTCACTTGAGCAAAACCCTAGTTCCACTTCCAATGAGATTCCTTGTCTTAAATGAACCCTAATGAGTTTCTTGCACTTGATTCTCTTGGTTTGATAAAGTTGATCATGAATTTCTCTTGAGTTCTTGTGGAAGAAGTGTGGAGAGTTTTCTAGAGAGTTCTTGAAGTGTGGAGTGAGAAATGAATGAATTAAATGAGGTTGGGGTCCCTTATATTAATCTTAAAATCTATCCCGACTCAGTTTCATGGACCAACATATGGTCCGTATACTTTATACGGACCGTATGTATGGCCGTACCTTTGGTCCAGTGAAGGTCCCCATTCTGGGCAGAATATATGGCCTAACATATGGCCGGTATATTTTATATGGTCAGTATGTTGGACCGTATAATGCCCAGCTTTCCGAAACTCGTTCTCGTCGACTTGTTTGATCTCCAATCCTTATGGAACCTTCTTAACACTTGTTTAACACCTCATTAACAATCTAAGGGACGTTATAACTCTTCTTTAAGACACCATCAACTTGGTACTTTGTGAATCCTTTCCGATACACCACGTATACCTCGCCTTTCTTGACGAACTTTCTTCTCTTACCTCGAATGTCTCTGAAATATCAATTAGAACCATTAATTACTATTTCTTACTTATTAAAACATCGTATACTTCGTTCCCTTCGTTAGTCTATTCACTGTACATCAACAGGAAATTTTTCGAGGTGTAACATTCTTCCCCCCTTTTAGAACATTCGTCCTCGAATGTTAAGCGCTCGGGAATGCTACGAAAATTTTGCAAGAGTTTCCCTTGTAGTATGGCACTACCATCCTCTCACAACAGCCCATAATAACAATGCCTCACAGGGCCGCAACATCATAGCAATAAAGTTTAGCCACACACGACCCAAATGCATAAAAAGAAAAACATACATGCCTCATAATCTTGATGTCTCATCTTGGATCTCTTCCGCGGGTTGAAATAAGTGCGGGTACTTGGACTTCATATTTTCTTCCGCTTCCCAAGTCATCTCTTCTCGGTTGTTATTTCTCCATAAGACCTTAACTGAGGCTACTTCTTTGTTTCTAAGTCTCCGTACTTGCCTATCTAGTATGGCAATGGGTACCTCTTCATAAGCCAACTTTTCTGTCACTTAAACATCATCTACTGGCACGATCCTAGTAGGATCTCCAACACATTTACGGAGCATTGAGACATGGAAAATCGAATGGACTGATTCTGGTTCTGAGGGTAAGTCCAATTCATAAGCTACTTGTCCCACCTTGCGGACAATTTTATAAGGTCCTATATACCGAGGACTCAACTTCCCTTTCTTACCAAATCTCATCACTCCTTTCATTGGCGACACCTTTAAGAATACCCAGTCATCAACTTGGAATTCTAAGTCTCGCCTTCGGTTGTTCGCATAAGATTTCTAGCGACTTTGGGCTGTCACCAATCGATCTCGGATAACCTTGACCTTTTTCACTGCTTGTTGAATCAACTCAGGGCCTATTAGCTGTACCTCTCCTACTTCAAACCACCCAATTGGGGATCTACACTTTCTTCCATAAAGAGCTTCATACGGAGCCATTTGGTAACTGGAATGGTAGTTGTTGTTGTATGCAAACTCAATAAGGGGTAAATGGTCATCCCAACTACCACTGAAATCTAGAACACATGCTCTTATCATATCCTCCAAGGTCTGAATAGTGCGTTCGGCTTGCCCATCAGTTTGCGGATGAAATGTTGTGCTAAGCCTCACCTGAGTACTCAAACCTTCTTGGAAAGACTTTCAAAACTTAGCTGTAAATTGTGCTCCTCTATCTATGATATAATAGACATCGGAATACCGTGGAGCCGTACAATATCCTTAAGATATAACCTTGCATAATCTTCTGCTGAGTATATAGTTCTAACTGGAAGAAAATGAGCTGATTTCCTAAGTCTGTCCATGATTATCCATATGGAATCATACTTGCTTCGGGAACGAGGTAACCCCACGATAAAATCCATGTTGATCACTTCCCATTTCCAAGTAGGGATTTCCATGGCTTGTAATAATCCTCCTGGCTTTTGATGTTCAATTTTCACTTGTTGGCAATTTGGACATTGAGCTACAAATTCTGCTATGTCTTTCTTCATTCCATCCCACCAATACATTAACTTAAGATCATGGTACATCTTTGTCGCACCTGGATGAATAGAGTACCAAGAATAGTGAGCTTCTTCTAGAATTCGATGACGTAATTCTGCAACATTCGGAACACATAGCCTGCCGTGGTATCTAAGAACTCTATCTATAGAAGTTTCAAATGGAGACTTCTCTTTTTCATGAAATGTGTCTCTATAGTGGCTCAACTGAGGATCTTCATATTGATGCTCTTTCACCTCCATGTCCAAGGATGAAACAGTTGGATTATTGATATCAATTCCTGCACTGCCTGAATCAATCAGACGAACTCCAAGGCTAGCTAGCTGGTGGAGCTCACGAATTAATTTCTTCTTCTCCGGAGGAACCTCACATAGGCTGCCCATTGATCTGCGACTAAGTGCATTAGCTACTACATTTGCCTTTCAGGGGTGGTATAAAATACTCACATCATAATCTTTCAGTAGCTCTAACCACCGCCTCTGCCGTAGATTTTAACTCCTTCTGCTTGAAAATATATTGAAGACTCTTGTGATCTGTGTAAATATCAACGTGAACACCATATAAGTAATGTCTCCACATCTTTAGTGCATGAATAACCGCAGCCAATTCGAGATCATGAGTTGGGTAGTTCTTCTCATGTTTCCGCAACTGTCTTGAAGCATAAGCAATGACTTTACCGTGCTGCATTAATACACATCCTAACCCAATGCCAGAAGCATCACAATACACAACATAACCATCTGGCCCTTCTGGGAGTGTCAAGACTGGGGCTGAAGTTAGCCTATCTTTCAATTCCTGAAAACTGCGTTCACAAGCATCATTCCACTGAAATTTAGCTGACTTCTGGGTTAACTTCGTCAATGGGGCTGAAATAGATGAAAACCCTTCCACAAATCTCCTATAGTAACCTGCCAGTCCCAGAAAACTACGGACTTCCGTGGGCGTTGTAAGCCTTGGCCAAGTTTTCACAGCTTCAATTTTCTGAGTATCCACTCGAATGCCATCATCTGAAATAACATGGCCCAAAAATGTCACAGAATTCAGCCAAAACTCGCACTTCAAAAATTTTGCATACAATTCTCGAGTTCGAAGAATTCCAAGAACAATACGTAGATGGTCAGCATGTTCCGATTCTGTCCGAGAGTATACCAGAATATCATCAATGAACATTACTATGAATAGATCCAAGAGAGGCCTAAATATATTATTCATCAGATTCATGAACACTGTCGGAGCATTAGTTAGCCCGAATGACATCACCCGAAACTCATAATGGCCATATCTCGTTCTGAAAGTTGTTTTGGGAATATCTTCTTCTTTAACTCTCACTTGATGATAACTCGACCTTAGATCTATTTTGGAAAACCACTTGGCACTCTGTAACTGATCAAACAAATCATCAATCCTTGGAAGAGGATATTTATTCTTGATCGTCACCTTATTCAACTGCCTATAATCAATACACATCCATAAAGAGCCATATTTCTTTCGCACAAATAGAACTGGTGCTCCCCACGGTGATGAACTAGGCCTAATGAATCTTTTTTCAAGCAAATCTTTCAATTTTGCCTTTAGCTCTTTCAATTCTGTAGGAGCCATTCGATAAGGAGGAATAGAAATAGGCTGGGTGTCTGGCAACACATCAATAGCAAAATCAATCTCTCTTTCCGGAGGAAGGCCTGGAAGTTCATCTGGAAATACGTCCGGAAATTCATTCACTACTGGAATGGATTGGAAAGTTGGTGACTTCATGAACTCGAACTAGGTGATAAATATAGCCTTTAGATATCATCTTTCTGGCCTTAAGGTAGGAAATAAACCTACCCCTTGGAGATGTTGTATTACCTTTCCATTCAAGCACAGGTTCTCCCGGAAATTGAAATTGAACTACTGTCATCCGGCAATCAACATTAGCATAATATGAGGCCAACCAATCCATACCCATAATCACATCGAAATCTAGCATTTCCAGCTCAACTAAATCAACTTTAGTCTGGCGGTTACATATCACAATTACATAATTTTTGTACACTTGTCTAGCTATCACGGGATCACCAACTGGAGTAGATACCTCGAAAGGTTTAATTGGCTCGGGTTTCACCCCAATACGACCAGCAATATATGGAGTGATATAAGATAACGTAGAACCCGGATCTATCAATGCATACACATCATGAGAAAATACAGATAATATACCTGTAACTACATCCGGGGAGGACTCAAGATCCTGTCATCCGACTAAAGCATAGATACGGGGCTGGATACCACCTGAACTAGACGCTCCCCCGCCTACCTCGGCTTTCAGAATGCGGGGAGTCGCCCCTACCGGGCGCACCGAAGAAGAACCGCCGGCCGATCCCGTGGATCGAACCCCACCTCTACCGTACCTCGAGGGGCAATCACGCATCACGTGCCCGACTGTCCACAAACATAACAAGCGTCTGATCCTTGGCGACATGGCCCCGAATGTAACTTTCTGCACTGACTACATCGTGGACCGGTGGTCTTCTCTCGGCTATAATCACCCCCAAATCGGGAACCGAAGCTCTCGAGCTCGACCTCGCCCTAAATGAATAGATCGGTCAAATCTCCCGCCCGCAAATCGTGGAAGGTGCACTAGTCGCCGACCGGCACGAGTGTCTAAAATGATTTGTCTCGATCCCCCTCTATAGTCGCTATCGGCACCCATAGATTTGTCCCTCTTACTCTGCCCTCTGTCAGTATCACGTTCACCCCTTTGTGGATGTTGCTGCTCTTCTAAGTTCTGGGCAAGGGCTTGAATGCGGGAAATATCCATCCCATCTTGCAATGAAGCCGTTAAACAATCTTTGAACAAATGTGGCCTAGGCCACTCACAAATCTGTGCACTCTATCTCCCATGTCGGCCACCATAGTTGGAGCATATCTAGCCAATGAATTAAAATGAAGGCTATACTTCTGGGCACTCATATTTCCTTGTCTTAAATTCAAAAACCTATCAGCTCTGGCCCGATGAACCTCGGGTGGCAAATAGCGCCGGATGAAGGCATCTATAAATTCTTGCCAAACTGGAGGAGGTGCGTTTTCCTTCCTTGATGATATCCAATTATCATGCCAAAGTACCGCCACATCCCGGAGTCTATAAGATGCTAACTCCACAGATTCAGTTTCGGAGGTATGAATAATCTTCAGTGTTTTCAACATTTCATCAATAAAACCTTGTGGGTCTTCATCCGGCTTTGACCCAAAAAACTCCGGAGGATTCAAGCTCATGAAATCATGGGCTCTAGTACTAACTGCCCGGTCACTTGGACCCGAACTCTGCCGCTGTGCCTGGGCGGCAACTAACTGTGTCAATAAGTGAATCGCTTAGGTCATTTGGTGACCCGAAGCAACCGGTGGAGGAACTGTAGGCATAGGAGCTGAAACTGAAGCCCCCTCTTGTTCTTCTAAGTTAGGCACAGTGGGAGAAGTATTAGATGGAGCCTCATTGTGTGATTCACCCTTTTCTATATTCGTTGGCGGCTCCCTTTCTACCCGCCTTTCTACCGTAGTCTTGCCCTTCTGGGCGGCTGTAGTTTTTCTCTTTGGCGGCATTTCTGAAATCATAGTGCACAATTAGGGAGGAGAAAATCTTATAACACGGCTTTATCGCACGATTTCATGAGAAGAAGAACGGTCATTTTTCCTAAATGCCCTGTAGCCTCCTGTTTATAAGTGTGGCGCGCAACACATCATAAACAAGACTCTACTAGACACAGCTCGTAGACACATCTTAGGACTGAACTGCTCTGATACCACTTTTGTCACGACCCGACTAGGGGCCATGACGGGTACCCAGGGCTGACCACCGAGCACCACTCATAATACTACTCATCATACACATTCTGCGTTCATTCATTATTCTCATGCTTTTAATCATAGGAAAACCCCTTTTCACTTTGAAGCATATTTACCTTCATATACATAAGCTCTTCAGCTATCAAAATAATATATATACACTGAGGAAATCGTGAGACCATACTACCCACATATACGTATCTACGAGCCTCTATTAGAGTACTAGACGTCTGGACGGGACAGGACCCCATCGTTCCCAAAACATATATATACACAAAATAATAAATCAATGGCACCTCCGGAATAATGGAGTGCTCTCAAAGTCTGCTGATAGCTCATACGAATCTGGATCACCTCCCTGTCTACCTGTGGGCATGAACACAGTGTCCAAAGAAAAGGACGTCAGTACGAGCATTGAACTGAGTATGTAAGGCATGAATATAATGAGAATAATAAATAAGTCATGAAACATAAGGTGAAGATATGACCTGCTTAGCTTTTAAGAGTAAATGCATTTTTAACATATCACATACATCATCATGTCACATATATCATCCTCATTAACCCGCGTCCGGGTACCCTCATACGCCGCCTACTAGTGGTGATCATGTCCGGCCTTCTAGGCAAGGTGTACTCACAAACAGCCCGCATTAGCGGTGACATGTCCGGCCATTGGGGCACGGTGGAACCATAAGCAGCTCGCCACAGTGGTGACATGTCCGGCCATCAAGGCACGGTGGAATCGTGTCATCATGAATTCATCATAACTTATCATCATCATACATTCGTCATAGAAGATGCATTAGAGCTTAAAGACAATATATAACTATATCGGGGTGACATAAGGTCGAGAACCCCCGATTACATTATGGAGTGATCATATTCGTCATATCTCACCTTGAAGGAACTAACATTGTAAGGTGAGTGTACACAATGAACAACATCAATGGATCATACTTAGGATCATTAACTTCATGGACATCATATCTTGCTTTAGAATTCCTTAGACTTAAACTCATCATCATCATTATCATGCTCGTAACGTATCTCTTTTCTTTATCTTATGAAAAGCTCTTTGTAAGCATGGACTCATAATTTCCGATATGTAGGAAAATCATGGAAAGATAGGAGGATTCATGCCATAGGAGTCATGCCTTAGAAAGAAGGGACTAGCCTTACATACCTTTTCGTTTAGCTACTCTATCGCTTGAACGTTCTCCTCCAATGCTCACGTTTCTACGTTCAAGAGAGTTCGTATTAACATTAGCTAATCAATTACATGAACATGCTTAACTAAAGCTAGAGAAAATTGGGCAGCATTTCCTTTGTTTATACAACTTCCTCAGTATCATATATCAACTCCCAAACATCTATAATAGCATTCACAATATCATAGCAATAATCTCCATTCACCTACATTGTTCACATTTCCCAATTTCACTTCAAATCATCCATAACCATGGTCATAGTACACTATTACATTCACTCATAGATGATGTTTATCCCATGTCCTTAATGTCATTTATAACATAGCTATAATCACAACATATCAAGAATCATGACTCATTCCAAGTTACTACTCAAAAATGCAACTATTCTTACATTCATGACCCATTTTCTATCTCCTTCTACAATCCGAGTCTTTCAACCCCTCAATGCTTTAAACAACATGGAATGATAATAAAACTTACCTTTTGTAGTGTGAGAATGAGCTTTGAGTACTGGAAATACTTCACTTGAGCAAAACCCTAGTTCCACTTCCGATGAGATTCCTTGTCTTAGATGAACCCTAATGAGTTTCTTGAACTTGATTCTCTTGGTTTTATGAAGTTGATCATGAATTTCTCTTGAGTTCTTGTGGAAGAAGTGTGGAGAGTTTTCTAGAGAGTTCTTGAAGTGTGGAGTGAGAAATGAAATGAATTAAATGAGGTTGGGGTCCCTTATATCTCTTAAAATCTATCCCGACTTAGTTTCACGGACCAATATACGGTCCGTATACTTTATACGGACCGTTTGTATGGCCTTACCTTTGGTCCAGTGAAGGTCCCCATTCTGGGCAGAATATACGGCCTAACATACGGCCAGTATATTTTATATGGTCAGTATGTTGGACCGTATAATGCCCAGCTTTCCGAAACTCGTTCTCGTCGACTCGTTTGATCTCCAATCCTTATGGAACCTTCTTAACACTTGTTTAACACCTCATTAACAATATAAGGGACGTTATAACTCTTCTTTATGACATCATCAACTTGGTACTCTGTGAATCCTTTCCGATACACCACGTATACCTCGCCTTTCTTGACGAACTTTCTTCTCTTACCTCGAATGTCTCTAAAATCTCAATTAGAACCATTAATTACTATTTCTTACTTATTAAAACATCGTATATTTCGTGCCCTTCATTAGTCTATTCCTTTGTACATCAACAGAAAATTTTTCGAGGTGTAGCACTTCTCTTACTCCAGCCTTCTATTGTGATCACCTGTTCACCTTAGGAACCCAATTCCGTTTGGGTCTCAAGTGACAGTAAAATGGATAGGCTTCTTTGTTCACACATCCTTGTTGCTTACCTTTTATTCTCCAGGGACCATGTCCCACATCTCTTGGTTCGTTCAGGCTGAGCCTTTGCTTTGTCCCAAGTCTCAAGCTAACCAGTGTGGTTATGATGAGAGCAGCTCCATTTTTCAAACACAGATATGTATTTTCCCTGAGCAAAGTGTGAGACTTTGATTCTTTCAACACCAGAGTTCTTTCTCCTATCATATCGATTTCGGATGGAGGTATCTTTACCAAAAGGCCATGTCCAGAGATATGACATCTCAAGATCTATCTTTGTCTGCTTTACCTTCTCCTGAAATAGCTTATTCTTTGCAAGCTCAGCAATGAGATTTTCTTTGGCCTTTTCAAGTTCTTTCTCAATCTTAAAATGAATCTCGCAGATCTCCTGTTTTAGTCTAGGATAAATGTTAGTTAACTTCTTCATTTGATTGGTTTTCAAGGCATTTTGTATGGTTTATCCCTTAACTTGTTTCTTTGGATTCACTGTGGATACAGTCCCGTTATTTCTCGTTTGCTTAAACACATCTGCACAGCCATGATAGATATTAATCAAGAGATCTGCAAGAGATATCAAATTTTTCTGAGAGTAGCTTTCCAAATCCTTTTGAGTATCAAAAAAATTTGCTTTGTTGTCAGGAACCTAGTCTTCCTTTTTTACCTCTTCATTACCATTATCAGCAATAGATATTGCCTTGAGTATAAATGTAGATTCAGGTTCTGCAGGTTCATTGTCAACACTCATCATAGTTGTATCACGTTGTTCATCTTCAGGCTTACTGAAGAAGTCTTTTCTGGCAGCCATAGCTTGCTTCACCAAGCGGTCAACATCATTTCTTTTGTTGCCTTTCTTGATAGGGACCTAGTTCCATGCAGCTATATTTTCAGTGTGATTTTTGTAATGAATCTGTATATGAGGAGAGCATTCCTTTGAGAGGTGTTCATGCTTTCCACACTTGTGGCAACAATTATTTTCTTTACAGTTCCTGTTGGATCTTCCTTTCTTTGGGATCTCACTGTTTCTTCGAGCCTTATCATGGAATCTTTGAGTGAAATACTACATGTCGAGGTCGTCACTTTTTGAGTCATTTTTCTTTGACTCTCCTCTCTCAAGATCTTGAAAAGGCTCGTTGTCCTTCATTTCTATAACCCTTTGCACTCTTGCCTTCCACCATTCATGATATTCTACATTGAATCTTGGTGATCTTGTGCTAGATTCTCCCTTCTCTATGTTTGGTGAACTGACCACAAGAGGATCCTTTCTAAGTATTACCTTTTTAGAAAGTCCCTGCTCTGATACCAATTGATAGAATCTATGGGTTCACACTTTGCTGGTTCACAACCTGAGAGTTTACTAAAACAGTCTAAGGGATCAGTTCCCTAAACTGTTTTCACAGATAATGATAGAAAGTAAATAAGACAAGTAATTTTACGTAGAAAACTCCTTGCTCAAGGTATTAAAAACCATGACCTACCCTAGTAGGATTTTCAACTTCACTAAAAACTAGCAACTTCAGATTACAACCTATTGCAACCTAGGAATTAAAACCTTAATCCCTAACCCTTACAATACACCCATTGTAAGCACCTTTACAATAACTGTATTGCAAAGCTCCAAGTCTTGACTAATTCTAGCCAACAACTTAACTGATACTTAGCTAACTCTAGCCAAGAAAATAAAGTTACAAAGATTGAAATATGTTCTACTATGATGCTTCTTGATAAGCAGTGTGGGAATACAAATTAAGAACATGAAACTAGACTCAACTATCCTAAGGACTTCAGATGTCTTCAGTAGCAGGAACTGGTCCCTCTGATTGTTGAGATCTTGTTCTTATGGGCACCTTGAGAAAGGTGGCACACTTGAGAGAAATATTGCCTTTGGATTTTCAAGTGTTAGGTCAAATAATCCTAACATGTTGTATATAAATGCGACCAAATAGAGAGCATGTGAGAAACATGTGACCGTGGATAGTGACTTTTCAAGGGCTTTTAGTTTCTAGCATACATATAGTTGTGCTGTTGCAGACGTCGCTCGAATAACAGATGCTTTTTACTGTTGTTAAGTACCGTGTAGTACTCCCATGGGACTTGGTCCTTGGCCCGTTTGTCAAATCATCAAAACTATGAAAAGCTATAACTGATCACACACACACACACACTCTCAGACTCCATGAAGTTTTATCAGATTTGCATGACTGGTGTGACTTGAGACACGTGAAGAGTAAAGTCATAAGGTATAGCTCCTCAATACTGCGTTGATGAATCAGGTAGAATTAGATTGAGGGCGGGAATGTCAGCACCAGGTTGGTCATCTATGAATGAGAGATGAAATAGGTCACTATAGACATATGAAGGACTTATTACTTATTCCCTCTGTCCCAAAAAGATTGTCTTACTCTTCTTGTTTGTCCCAAAAAGTTCGACACATTTCTATATTTAGAAACAATTTAACTTTATGAGATGATTTACAACCACACTAATATCTAAGGTTTGTTTTGGACCACACATTTCAAAAATCTTCCTTTATTTCTTAAACTCTGTGCCAAGTCAAACTAAGACAATCTTTTTTGGCATGGAGGGAGTATTTTGCAAGGACTTGGTCAGTTCAGGTTGCTATTGGTGAAAGTTGGGAGGTTGTGCACTTTAAATCAGGACATATTTTCTTATTTTCTGCCGGTGACTTATGGATATATTAGCGAGAAGGTTTATAGTTATACCAGTAACCCGTTTTCCACCAGATTCGGTGGAGGGACAGTTCAAGGTGGAGATATGATAGATTTATGGGTATTCTCTGGGTGTATGAGTGGTGTAGAGGAAATTTTTGTTGATGCCAATTGTACGGACAATTCTTATGCGTTATACAAATGCTTGGCGATGTATTGATGATGTGTGAATGGATATGGGAAGCCTTTGGAATGATCAGTTGTTTCCTACATATTTGACACAACAAGATAATTACTAGAATCAGGCACAAAGCACATCATATGAAGATTTAGGAGGAATTGGACATGTGTGCTAACTCAGTAGCTTCAACTCAAGAAACAAAAGCAACGGATATGGAATTAGCTCAACTGGCCGACTTGGATAAGGTGAAGTTTTACATAAATGCTTAGAATTGGCTCAGAACAATCAAGAATTCCTTTTCGCAAAAGTAAGTCATGATTTAGACTTACAGTGTGTGGCGGCATGTTTTTGAAGAATTATAGTACCAATAACGGTATTGAAGAATGTGAAAGAAAGAAAATTTGAAAATCAGGGTATTTTATCGGTACAGGTTTGATAATGGATTGCGACTGCAGCTAATAGGTTGTGGTGGTTTTGGTGGTATTAGTTATATCAATCAACTACATCTAAGAGTAGGGATATAATCAAAATCAGGTATTTCGTATGGAGATAGTTCAAATAAATGAAGAGTCTGTTTGGGGAAGTTTTAGATATGAATAAAGGAGATACATGTTATTGAGCTAAGTTAAAGGAAGATTGGATGGATAAAGTAAACAGGAAGTGCTATCAGTGTAACTTTTGCATGAGAATGCTAACATGAGGTCTATAATAGGTATTTAGTGTTTCCCGACAGTTTTGGTACTATTCAGAATAGGTTCAAGGACGAACATTTGTTTAAGTGGGGGAAGATGTAACGACCTGTCAGGTCGTTTTGAGTACTAGAACCCCTTTTCTCTAAATAGCACTTTCTGTAGGTTTAAAATGTGGATTATGACTTGCGTGTAGGGGTGCTCATGGTTTGGTTAAAAAACATCCAAACCGAACCAACCGATTAAATAACCGATACTTTATGGATTTGGTTTTAAATTTTTAACGGATAATATTCGGGTTGGTTTTGGTTTTATTAAAATAAAACCAAAACGACAAATTATATACATAATTTTTATAGTTATATATATACATAATATATTAAAGTGGATCAAAATTACCATGAAATTCACGAAATTTAGTCATAAATTTTTCTTCCATAAGGAGTAGCCAATATTTCTTGCGCCATAGAAAGATAAAGTTTCAAGAATCTTTAGCTTTTGAGCATTTCAACTTACACAGAATATATCATAAGACATTGTATAGTTAAATATATTTGACTTATTCTGAGTATATTTTAACAAAATGATGTTACATTATTTACCTAATAAAAATTATCACTTTATTTGTTTGTTAAATGCGAAGAAATAATACACAATAGAAAAAAGAAGGAAAGAGTATATATTTATGTATCGTTAAAACCGACTAACCGAGATAACCAACGAACAACAACAACCAAACTGATAAATATATATTATATTCTTTTGGTTTTAATATTTAGAAAACCGACTAAGCTGGTTTGGTTTTGATTTTGACCAAAAACAGACCCGTGAACACCCCTACTTGCGTGGATGGATGGCATAGTTCTCAAGGCAATCAGATGAGTATCAAAGAAGAAAATTAAAAGCTAGAGATTTTGAAAAAAAAAAAAATAAGAGTTGACTAAAGTCAATATTCAAGGTAAATGAACTCCTAGTCACGGTTGGAAAGTTCGTATAGGTCCATATGGTGTTGTAGGACTTAGTTGGATAGTTTAGACGGTCCCGATCGAGAGGCGATACTTAAGTTCGAAACTAGTGAATTAAAAGAATAAGAGTTGACCACGATAAAGTAGTTGTCTAAACGAGCCCGGATTCATGATTTGAAAGTCCCAACAGATTCACGTAATGATTTTAAACTTGCCGCAAGTTTTGGTTAAATTCCGATGAGTTTCGGACCGTGTTTTGACCGTGTTAAGACCGTATTCGATGTTTGGACGTCATTTTGAGCTTAAACACTATTATAGAATT
The DNA here is from genome assembly GCF_029784015.1 of Lycium ferocissimum. Classification (NCBI taxonomy): domain Eukaryota; kingdom Viridiplantae; phylum Streptophyta; class Magnoliopsida; order Solanales; family Solanaceae; genus Lycium; species Lycium ferocissimum. Next base: position 16,174,233 of record NC_081352.1, read on the forward strand.
ACCAAGTAATTTCCGTAAGATTTTCAACACTAATCACCTAAAAAATAAAATATACAATTTCTATGATACAGTGTTTTAAAAGGCAGGGGTGTGAGGCGGAGCGTTTTACTTAGTACGGGGCGAGGCATAAGCATCGAGGCATGGGGCGTAAGCCCCATGGATCTTTAAATCTTTAATTTATAATATAGTAAAATAGTATAGTGACACAAAAATTATAAAAAATATATTAATAGTTTTAAAAAATTAATAACATGATTAAAGAAACTCATAAAAAAGCAAAACTTCAAACATGATTTTACAAGTATAAATAATTGAAATGATTTAAAAGTTATTATGAGATGTAAACCAACTCTAACCTCTTAACTTTCAAACAATAAAAGAATCACAATTTCTTAAAGCATACTACTATCACATATAATATGCAATTTACCTCCTTAAAAGAAAATAATCGATAAACTTTATCAAATTATAATTAAAGCATCACCCCTTCATGAATAAAAATAAAATTACTTTTAAATAGCAAAATAACAAACTATGATAATTTTGAGACACAGGAGAAAAATGTGAAGACTAATGGGAAGAGAAGATGTAAAATTATTAATCCTAAAAGTGAAATTGAAATAACTTGACAAACTATTTTCTCTCTCCTCTAGAATGAGATTTCTATTCAGTGGAAACTGACAATGGCCAAGAAATCAAAGAACGGAGGAAGAGGGCAATAACCACAAACGACCACTCCGGCGATTATCACAGACCGGAGGAGAATCCCCCAAACGGAAGATGCAAAGAAACTCAAAAGCGTCAATGTACTGCAGGGGATCCAACCATTAATCCTGCCAGCGACGACCACCGCCACCACGCCGATGGGTACATGCAAAAACACAGAAGGCAACGCCACTGGATCCACCTCATGGGCGGACCAACTGGAGCACGAGGGAAAAACTATGAAAGCTGGAATTTCGCCAAACCCTAGATCTGTGGGGACATGGAGTGAAGTAATAGGAACACCACAACAAGGGGGTTTAGATCTACAAAGTGATGAAGAAAAGACTACAAATGTTAAAATTACTATAGAGGATATCAAGGAGGAAGTTGCATATTGGAACTCAGCGGTGGTCTGCTATGTACTAGGGTCCAATCCCCCATTGACAGTAATCGAGGGCTTCCTTAAGAGGATTTGGGGTCAACTGGGAATTGATAAGATTGCACAAACAAGTAGAGGGGTTTTTATTGTACGATTCCATAATATTGAGAGTAGAGACAAAGTGATTGAAGGAGGAGTCCAAATGTTTGATAGGAAACCTGTAGTGGTAAAACCATAGAAATCTGGTATGGAGATGAGCAAGGTCATGGTGGACAGGGTTCCTATATGGATTCGATTGTCGGATCTTGATCTCAAATACTGGGGCAAGACAGCTCTCACAAAGATTGCAAGCCTAGTGGGCAAGCCACTCAAAGCTGACTCTGCCACTACAGCGAAGGAGAAATTGATGTATGCTAGGGTGATGGTGGAAGTCTCCATGGAACAACCATTTCCAGACTGCATTATGTTTGAAAATGAATTTGGAAACATTATTGATCAAAAGGTGGAATATGAATGGAAGCCAGTGTTATGCAATTACTGTAAGAATTTTGGACATGACCAACCATACTGTAGGAAACAGAGGGCAGATGAGGAAGCGAATAAGGGTAAACAACCACAACAACACAAGATGGGGGGAAGAGGGTAATAAAGTAGTAAAGACAAGACCAGAGAAAATCCAACCGGAAGCAGGGGTAAAGGAGTTGCCTATTAAAATTGGGAATACTTTTAATGCACTAGAAGAACCTGAAGTGGAACAAGGTATGAAGGTTGTAGCACAAGGCACAAGGGCACAACCTCCAACAGGAACCGAAGGCCTAATTAACACTGAAGGCATAGCAGAACAGGTACAGGCAAATACTCCTCCATTACCCGATGGAAGAGGAGTTGGGAACGTCCCAAAAAGTGGAAGGGGTGGGGGAAACCCCCTACCTCATGGATAGCATAGGTTTTTGGAACACTAGGGGCCTTAATAGACCAGAGAAGCAGAAGGAGATGAACCTCTTTTTGCATAATAGTAAAACTGGGCTATTTGGACTCCTAGAAACAAAGGTTAAGAGAGCTAAAGCGCATGATGCTGCTCTTAACCTCTGCAATGGATGGTCGTTTAGTACAAACTTGGCACAGCACCCAGGTGGAAGAATATGGCTACTGTGGAAATCGGGGATCTATGAAGTAAATATACTCCGGGTCACCCCACAAATAATGCACTGTGAGGTAACTCATAGGGGTATAAAAAGGAACTTTAGTGTCACCATTGTATATGGTTTCAACGATCAAGCACTAAGAAGGGAATTATGGAAAGACTTGGGTTGGGTACACAGCACGGTGAAGAGGCCATGGGCTGCCATGGGAGACTTCAACTGCATTACTCATAGAGATGATAGGATTGGCAGACCTGTCACAATGTCAGAAATTAGAGAATTTAAACAATGCATCACTGACTGTGCACTTCAAGATCTAAAATCATCAGGGTCTTTCTATACATGGAACAACAAACAGAATGAGGGGCATAAAGTATACAGCCGAATAGACAGAGTATTAATTAATGGAGAATGGATACTAGAGCTACCTGATTCAGAAGTCCATTTCGGCACTCAAGGGTTATACGATCACTGCCCAGCAATCATCAACTGGGTAGGCACTCCAACAGTGACACCACGATTTAAATATTTCAACATGTGGAGTTCGGTGCCAGATTTTGCAGGAAGAGTTCAGAATAGTTGGGAAAAACCTATAAATGGAACCAAAATGTACCAACTAGTAGGGCGACTAAACAGACTCAAGACAACACTGAGGGCCCTGAACAGAGAAAGATTCAGTGAGGTGGAAAAGAGCACCGAGAAAGCCTTGGCAGAACTGGAAAGATGTCAACTGGAACTACAAAGAGATCCCCTGAACTGTACCCTGATTCAGAAGGATATTGACTGTACAAAGGAGGCTAAAAGATGGAGTGAGGCTAGAATCAAATTTCTTCAGCAGAAATGCAAATGTCAATGGCTGAAAGAGGGAGATATGAACACAAAATTCTACCACCAGATGCTAAAAGCAAGAAGAAACACAAATCGAATATTCACTATCACTGACGCAGCAGGTAATACAAAAACAGATATGAATGACATTGCACAAGCATTTGTGGAATTCTACACCATTATATTAGGAACGTGCAATACCGAAAGAGACGCAGTGAGCAGTGCTGTGGTGAAGCAGGGACCAGTTATCACAAAAGAACAACGGAAGGGCTTAGAAGAGCAGGTGACAACACAAGAAATAAAACAAGCATTATGGGGAATATCAGGCGATAAAGCCCCAGGCCCTGATGGCTATGGGAGCCAATTCTTTAAGGACGCGTGGACAGTAGTCCATACTGAAGTCGAGGAGGCAGTCCTAGAATTCTTCAGAAATGGCAAAATGCTACGGGTATGGAATAGGGCAGTGATCACATAAATCCCAAAAACAGATCACGCTGAAGGAGTAGGGGACTACAGGCCTATTGCGTGTTGCAATATCATCTACAAAATAGTCTCAAAAATACTATGCAATAGATTGAAAGTAGTACTGCCTACAATAGTGTCAGAAAATTAGAGTGCATTCGTTGCAGGGAGAACAATAGCACAAAATATACTCATATGTCAAGACTTGGTAAGAATGTATAATCGGAAGAATTCCACTAGAAGCTGTTTGATCAAAATTGATCTAAAAAAAGCCTACGACACCGTAGAATGGGCTTTTGTGAAGGAAATGTTATATGCTCTAGAGTTCCCACCAATGTTTATTCACTGGATCATGGAATGCTTAACCACTCCTCAGTATACCATAGCAATCAATGGGGGAGTTTTTGGCAACATCAAAGGGCAAAGAGGGCTGAGGCAGGGGGACCCAATCTCCCCCCTGCTATTTGTTATATGTATGGAGTATTTCTCAAGACTGATGAACATGGCTGCCTCTCAAGAAGGGTTCAGATATCACACCATGTGCAAAAATCTACGATTAACACACCTTTGTTTTGCAGATGATGTCCTTATGTTTTGCCATGGCGACTTCCACTCCATCTTGCTGCTACTAAGAGCTTTAAAAAGCTTTTCTAATGCCTCAGGGTTGCACACAAATGCAGCCAAGTCAAGTCTTTTTATTGCAAACATGGAAGCTAAATGCACTAAGGAGGTATGTGAACTAACGGGATACACCAGAGAGACACTTCCATTCAGATACTTGGGCGTGCCTATAGCAACTAAGCGATTATCTAAAATAGACTGTGAGGTCCTGGTTGACAAAATAACCACTAGAGTGAGAAGGTGGGAAACCCGAAACCTGTCTTATGCAGGCAGAGTGCTACTGGTCAATGCTGTATTGTTACATATGCATAGCTACTGGTCCTCAATGTTCTTGTTACCGAAACAAATACTGAAGGGTATTACAACAATCTGCAGGAATTTTCTCTGGGCGGGCAAGAGTACAACTACAAAAACTCCTCTGGTGGCCTGGGATTTAGTATGTAGGACCAAAAAAGAAGGGGGATTAGGGATCACTGACTGCATAAGGTGGAACGAGGCAGCTATAGGGAAATACGTGTGGAACATAGCCCAAAAAGCAGATAACCTCTGGGTAAAATGGGTCCACAATGTTTACATAAAAGACAAAGGATGGTGGCAATATACACACCCCCCATCGCTGTTGGTACTGGCGGAAAGTATGTCATATCAGAGATAAATTTGCTACAGGTTATGTACAAGATGGGTGGCTAACTTTGACGGGAAAATACTCCATTGGCAGTGGATACAAATGGAGTATGGGAGTGCAAAACCAATGGCCATGGAGCAGGTGGATATGGAGAAGAGGAATCCTACCTAAACACAGCATCATCAACTGGCTAGCATTACATAGAAGATTATTAACCAAAGATCGACTAATGAAGATGGGAATAAGCCAGGATGACAGGTGTGTACTTTGTGGAACCGAGAGAGAAACCATCGAGCACTTATTTTATGGATGTGAATTTTCCAACAGATGCCTAGGGGAGTTATTGCACTGGCTTCAGAAACGACTCCAGGTACTGGATTTCAACGGCATATGGAGAAGACTAGACAGGGCAACACATGGAAAAGGGTGCAGGGAAATGGTAATGGGGGCCCTAGCAGCTCTAACATACAGAATATGGAAGGCAAGGAACTCAGCCGTATGGGATTCCTCCCAAGACCTCACATCCTATTGACTCAAGTACAACAGGAATGCAGGACCCGCAAAGCCTACTTCCTCAGTAGAAGACAAAAGCAGGAACACAAGGAGTGGCTAGAGGAGCTACTAAGATAGAAAATACAATTGTACATGAAAAGTTTTATTTGCATACTCTAAATAGGGACTAAACTGGAGGATACAATGTAAATGTTGGTTCGTGAGGATTAATAAAAAAAAAAATTTCTTCACCAAAAAGAAGATGTAAAATTCGGCTATGTATTCTGAAAAGAAATGTTAAGATGTTCACCCTCGCAGTGTTCTCAAATACTCCCTCCGTTTCAATTTATGTGAACCCATTTGACTGGGCACGGAGTTTAAGAAAGTAGAGAAGACTTTTAAACTTGTGGTGTAAAATGACTCACATATATTTTGTGTCGCTATAAATCATTGCATAAAGATAAACTGTTTCTAAATATAGAAAAAGGTCATTCTTTTTTACACGGACTAATAAAGAAATGGGTTCACATAAATTGAAACAAAGGGAGTAGTAAATATGCAATACTACGGTTTGTTGTTTGAGTTATTCTCAATCATCTTATTTCTATAGATGAAGAAAACTATTAAGCATCATTCATTTAATAAAGAATAATGAGGGTCAATAATGCTAACTGAGGAATTTGACGCATAATTTGTGTAAGAACTCTTAGGCAAGCCCCGAGCATTGGGCGTTAGGCATGTTTAGGGCCTATAGTCGGGCACTTAGGGAGTAAGCCTCACGAAACTAAGCCCCACATGTAAGTCTCAAGGCATTTTGCCAGTGTTCCTCCCGGAGCGATCCTCGAGGCAAGTCCCGGAACTGCCTTTCAAAACACTGCTATGATACTTTAAAATACCTGATAGCCTAAAAAATTATATTTTAAATATATACAAGTCAAATCCTAGCTAGGCTAATCTCCCGGCAGCAACATGGAGATTGTTTCGTCAACTGATTAACACTAGTACGTACAACCGTACAAGTATTGAAGTTGTCCTAATCAAACGGCATTGTTGTCCGATGTTTATTCTAAGCTATACACATATTGTCAGAGATCCATTCTTGCTACCTATATAAACCTTAGCCATTTGCTTTATTCTTCAACATCACTAACCAGTACCAAAACAATTTCTATTATATTATTTATTTTCTACATTAATTTCAATTGCAAGATGGATGCATCTCAGAAAGCCAGTTACCATGCAGGAGAGGCTAAGGGCCAAACTCAGGTGATTAATTAAGTATCAAGAGTCTCCAAATTGTCCTTCTTTAATTAAGCAGACAAATTAATTTTAGATTAATGACATGTCATGTTAGTTGGTTCATAATTTTTTGGTGGATATTTCAGGAGAAAGCTAGCCAGATGATGGACAAAGCTAGAGATACTGTCCAATCTGCTCAGCAATCCATGCAGGAGGTTTGTTTCTGCAACTTAATTTTATTAATAAACCTTTTTTTCCCCCGAATATTGCATATTCCGGATTAATTTTTTCAATCAACATTCAATTTATTATACTAAATCATAAATTATTAATTATTTTAACAAAAAATAACTCAATGACTATATATATATATATATATATATATATATTAAAATTAGTTTTATATTTTTAATGTAATAAACTAGTCGAAATAGTCCATACATAAATTATTAATTATTATTTCTCCACTAGAAATTAATTAGTTTTATATTTTTAATGTAATAAATTAAAAGTTGGATGACCTGTAATCCCTAGCGTATACCTCATGAGAGTTATATTAAATGCTTTTTTTATTTTTATTTTTCATCATAATATTGATTGCAGACTGGACAGCAGATGAAGGCTAAGGCACAAGGAGCTGCTGATGCCGTGAAAGATACTGTTGGAGCAAACAAGTGAATTATGGGAGAAATTTAGTTCTAATTAATTTAAATTTCATATAATGTTGGTTATCATATATATATCCAACCTGGATTTTTAGATTTTTTTTTTTTTTTTTTTTTTTTTTTTTTTTTTTTTGTAGTTTCTTAGTTTTCATGTTGAGATAAAGGCATTAAGTTCTTTAAATGCTAGTGCCACGGCTCTCTTCTTTCACCATGTAGACTGAGAGAGACCACTCAATTTATATCAATAATATGATTTCATGGTTTTAAACTAGTCCTTATAGTATTCCATGGATATTCGTCAATTGCTAAATATTTTTATTATATTTGTAGAAACTGTGGGATGAAATCCCTTCTGAAGATACCTCGAAATCTGAAACCCTAAAAGATCGTTAATTGATAAAAATAAAACCATTCGGATTAAACTAGAGTTTAAGTTTCGGATTAAACTAGAGTTTAAGTTCTATGTATTGCTATAGGCAAAGTTGAATTATTTGTCATTATAAAAAATAGTGTAGTCACTTTATGTGATATTTTGACAAAGTTGAGTGATTTGTATGATAAAAGAAGTAGTTTAGCAACTCTTACGTAATAAGAAATGAAGGAATAATTTCAGAACTTCCTCCAAATTTGACTTCATAACACTCAAACAAGAACTTGCTGGCCAACCTTAGAAGAAGAAAAAAAGAAGAAATATAGGAATGTGATGTCCTTTTTGTAAATAGGCCAAAGTTCACTAGCTTCAACACGCAATTGCCCATATGCAGAAATACAATTTGAATAGGTTTTGCACCTAATGTTCTCTTTTTAAATTTACACCCTATCATATTTCTTTTAATGATTTACCCCCTGATTTGTTTATTTCCTTGCAAAACTGTAAAACTAATCTTTTGCTTATATTTTTGCGAGGACAGAATAGGCAAAATACAAATAGTATATCCGTACATTTATTTTTATAATATGGGGGAGACTGGATATTATAGCTGAAAACTCTTCTGCCATCTTCTATTATAGCGTAGGTGAAATTAGGTTTGAGCTCTCCAAGCACAATATTTTTCTTAAGTAAATAACACTTGCATCAATAATAAATCACCAATACATATGATCAACGACAATCAGAAAGATCGAATGTAACAAAGATAAAATTAGAGTTCCTAAGAGAAACTTCAAATACCAACACAAACTACACGCATTCATCTACTAATTCTATTAATTCCAAAACAAAGAAGAACCACTACTCTTTCAGAGAGCCAATTATAAAAACACAAAAATATAGAATGAGCTTCTTCACGATTTCTCAAGACACAAAGATGAGCTTGTTTCCGCTCAAACTGTTCAAGATTTTAGAATGTATGTATCTTTTAATAGGGGACAATCCTTTTGTTCAAATACTAATAATTCATTGTATGACTCAGCATGATGACCTTGATAATTCTTGTTATACCCTTCCGCACATTCATGTAAATACCTTGAATAAAATATTAGACTTTCTTCAACAATATACCCTTCTGTCATAATCCTTCAGGTCGATTTTTATTACGGACATAACATGTATTTTTTCGCAAGAATCTACATCATATAACATGCAGTTAAATTACTTAGTATATATGATGAATAATTAACAAGCCACGTAAAATTAAATAAAAAATTAAAAGCATACGGCTCCATAGGGTACATCCACCTCTTTTGTGCAAGTCCAACAAACTTAGAGATGAATGACCACATGTTGTTATTAACCATCTCTTTTAGCTGATTGTACTGATTTTTGTTATTGTGGTTTATTCTTTTTTAAAAAAAAAAAACAATTCTTATGCATCATTCCAGTAATTGAGTTGTTTTGCTCAAATTTGTTTTTCTTTATAAAAGTTTGTACTCTGATAAAATATTTCACAACTTGACTACTCAATTGCGAACATTGATATAAACTTATCTAAATGTCCATTTCTCAAAAATCGAATTAAACTGAAGGATTCTTGCAATTACTATGCCGAAAAAGTAAACTAACAAATGCTTGTGTGTAACAAATACTTAGTACTCATATATTACATTTGTATTTATGGCGAAGTACTTTAGTGTCTTACACATGCTTGTTTGTAATCGGGGTAGGAATGGTTTTCGAAAAAGAAATAATCGCTTGATTGACAATTCGTTATATGGAACTTATTACGAGTTCTAAGAAGACTTGGTAAAGAAAATTTGCCCACATAACATGTAGAATTATGTATCCGGGTAATTATATAATTTTTGAGTAATATTAATATTAAATCTTTTAGATAAATTAGCGTGTTTATTTAATAATATCTAGCTAACTCATGTTCAATAATTCTTTAGGAAGCATGGACATGCTAAGCAAGGTAGCAATTAGCGACCATTATGATGGCTATTTTATATTTTCCCGTTCTAGAAAATATGTGAGTGGCCATTTGATGAAAACATGTTTTTTTTTTTTTAAAAAAAAAAAAAAACACTTTTGGTTAAGGATAAAGGGATTATATCCATCCCGCCATAACTCATGGTTATGTATTGACATTGATTTCATTAGCATTTTTGTTCTGTTAGATGATTTAAAAAAACATTGTAACTTTAATATTTTAGATGGAGATATGTTCTTTTATGTGCGAGGTGATAAAATTATTAATGATTATGATGGGTTGGTGGAATGTCGTGATGTTTCAGATGTTAAAAACATGCTTGTTAGTTATAAGATGTATAAAAAGAAGCCTATAGAGATTTATACATTATCTAAAAATTGTAATATTTTTAAGAGTACTCTCTCGAAGAAAATAGTTCAAGGGAAAATATGTCTTAAGAAGTGAGCGAAGCAGTTGCAGAAGAACATGAATCAACAAATGCGACAGACTTTTTTTTTTTTAATTGATTTTAGTCACTTCTGTTGATATTTAATTTTTACTTGATGATATTTATTAATCTTTAAATGTAGGTTCCAACATTGTGAAAAGAAAAACCATAGGGCCTACATGGTGCGTAAACAATTAACTTACAGGAAGGACAAAAAATTGCCTGTAGAATTTGATGAGGATCATCAAGCTATTAGTGAATGCAACCCAATTCATTTGATTTTTGGGCCGAATAGTTAGAAATCGAACTTATTGCCCTTTAAAGGTAAACGGTTGGAAAGAGATTGAGCAAGACAAGATTAATTATATGTGGGACATCATGTTGATAAGAAAAACTAGTAAACTCATAAAGTTTCTAATCTCCTTTAATTTTTGATGGATTGACAATAATTATACATATGATCATAAACTATATTGGTATGTTTAATTTCTTTTATATATAGGAAAGGTTTAATTTTAATGTGTGAGGCAAAAAAAGGCGTAAATTTTGATCATATGAGCGAGCTCTATAGAGACTATAGGCACAAGTTGAAAAGAAGTATTTCGGATGATTTTTTGCAGTCCAAGATCGACAGTCATTGTAGCTCAAGGTCGATACTCATTCGAAATAGGGTGAATCAAACTACCACTTTTTCAACTTGCGTCTATAATCTCTATAGAGGTCCTTCATATGATCAAGAGTTACATCTTATTTCTCTCAGACACATCAAAGTTAATTTTTTCCTATAAGAAATGAAACATTCCATACATTCATTATAGTTTATGATCATATGTTATAATAATTTTCATCCCATAAAAAATTAAAGAATATTAGAAACTTTATTAGTTTACTAGTTTTCTTAGTAAGAGGATGTCCCACATATGGTCGCTTGTCTTAATCACTTTCCAACCATTTACTTTTAAAGGACAACAAGTTTTACCTCTAACTATTTGGCCTAAAAATCAAATGTGTTTGGTTGCATTCTCACCAATAATTTGATGATCCTCATCAAATTTTACAGGTATTCTTTGTCCCTTCTGTAAGTTGATTATTTTCACGCATTGTAGGGCCTCTAATTTTTCTGTTCACAATGTTTGAACCTACTTTTTAAGATTAAATAAATAACGTCAAATAAAAATACCAACAGAAGTGACTAAAGTCAATAAAAAATAAAAAAATTACCTGTCGAATTTGCTGATTCATGTCGTGCTGCAACTGCTCTACTCACTTCTTCAGACATTATTCCTAGAACTATTTTCTTCAAGAGAAGTACTCATAAAAATATCACAATTTTGTGGTAATGTATAAACTCTATAGGATTTTTCTTATACATCTTGTAACTTACAAGTATGTTCTTAACATCCGAATTGTCACGACATTGGACGAGCCCATCATGATCACTAATAACTTTATCACCTCTTAGACAAAATCTTCATCTAAAATATAAAAGTTAAAAAGCTTTTTCAAATCATCCAACAGATCAAAAAATCTAATGAAATCAATGTCAATAGTATTTGTTTGCATCAAATGACCAGTACTCACATATTTTCTAGAAGAGGAAAATATAAAATAGCTACCATAATAGTACCTAATTGCTGTCTCTCTTAGCATGTTCAAAGCTTCCTAAAATATTATTGAACTGTTGAACATGAGTTTTCTAGATATTATTAGATAAACATGCTAATCTGTCTAATTGAAAATGATTTAATAATAATGTTGTTCAAAAGTTATATCCCATTCTGTTACCTGGGTGTCCCTATATCCGCCAGGAGAATTTCAAAGATGGACTGCGAAGTACTAGTCGATAAACTCACTGCTAAGATCAGAAGCTAGGGATCTAGACACCTCTCCTATGCAGGCAGAACTATGTTGATCAATTCAGTGCTCCTACATATACATAGCTACTGGGCCTCAATGTTCATATTACCAAAACAGGTGATGAAGGGGATCACTGCTATATGTCGAAATTTCCTATGGGATGGGAAAACAAACACTACCAAAAACCCCCCTAGTAGCTTGGGACCTTGTATGCAGGCCGAAGAGACAAGGAGGGTTAGGTATCACTGAGTGTATCACGTGGAATGAGGCAGCTGTAGGCAAATATGTATGGAATTTAGCCCAAAAAGCTGACAACCTGTGGGTAAAGTGGATCAATCATGTCTACTTAAAGGGGTGCTATTGGTGGCGTATGTACATCCTGGCCGATTCTTCGTTGGTATTGGAAGAAAGTATGTAAAATCGGGATATATTTGCAACCGGCTATGTGAATCAAGGGTGGTGGAAGCATCGGGCAAATATACTATAAGCGGTGGGTATACATGGCGCGAGAGGAGAAGGTAATGACCGGGCTTGGAACGGATGGGTGTGGAGCAGAGGCAACGTCTCTAAGCACAACTTCATCCGTGGTTAGCTATGCATGAAGACTTCTAACCAAAGATAGGCCTGCACAAAATGGGAGTAAGCCAAGATGCTGGACTGCCTACTATGTGGAGCATACTCAGAAAATGTGGAGCACCTATTTTTTGAGTGCCCATATTCGACACAATGCCTAAGAGAAACTTTGAACTGGCTGGGCAAAGGGATTAAAAACTGGGAATTAATGGGGATATGGAGAAGACTAACACGGTGCACACAAGGGAAAAGAAGCAAGGAGCTGATAACAGCGGTGCTCTCAAGCTTAATCTACAAAATATGGAAAGCAAGGAACACGTCACTATGGGAACACAAGGTCCCAAGACCATCACACATAATTGATCGATTAAACAGGAGATTCAATACAGACAAGATACATTTATATGCAACAAACAAAGTAGGAGCGACAAGAACTGGGTGCTGAGTATACTTCGATAGATTAGGAAAACTGTAAAAGGAGGTAGAGAACCAAAAGGGCAGAGCCACACTAGGAATAGGGGAGCAGACTCCTGGTTATAATTACCCGGATAAACAATGTGTTCTATTATGTGGACAAATTTTCTTTACCAGAAGTCTTTTTAGAACTCGTAACAAGTGTCACGTCATGATTATTAGTCAAGCTACTAGCGAAGTACTTAGTATTTTACACACAAGCATTTGTTGGTTGTTTATTTTCTCGCCATAGTAGTTGTAAACCAGATTCAGTTTAACTCGATTACTTGAAAAATGCAGATTTAGATAAGTCGATATCAACGTTCACAACTGAGTAGAACTTCAAGAGTTCAAGTAGTGAAATAGTTTATCAAACTGTCCTATTTTATAAAGAAAAATAAATGCGAGCGAAGCAACTCAATTAGTAGAATGATGCATAAAAATTTTGAAAAAAGAAAAAGGATAAAACACAGCTATTAAATCAGTACAGTCAACTAGAAAGAAAAGGTTCATATCAAACGAAGTTTATAATATCATGTGAACTTCACATAGAAAGGAAAACAAGCATTCTTTTATACCTCCAACTATTAAGGCATCGCCAGCCTCCTTTTGTTCTTTTTAAAAATTCAGTTCTTTTCTTTTGATGTTGATAGTTGTAAAACTGACCCATTAAGGGTAGGAGAAGAACGACAAGGCAAACATATAATAGGCTGATTTTGCTAGGCTACATAATTCATTTTATTTAGTTTGAAACATAGACCTAAGTCTATATATCATATTAAACCTAGCAAATTCCCTCTATCCATAGTAAGTAATAATCTGTTGTAACTTGTACATGACTTTTGTTAGTTGATCGAAGAACTCTTTTAAAATACCAAAAACGTGGCGAAAGATACTTTTTTGAAAGTAAAATTGCATATATTGAGACCCACGCAAAAAAAAAAAAAAAAAAAACAAACAAACAAACAAACCAATGAGTGTTCACTTTTTAACCAAAATTGGATCAAAAGACGGCACTTCAAAGTAGCAAAAAGGGTATACAAGAAAACTGAAAGTGGACTGGTGATTGAAATCTAAAATGCCAAACAAGAAAAAGAAAAAGAAAAAAAGAGGATAGTTCCGGCGATTAAGAAGACGTACCTTTCTTACAAGAAGAATGTTTAGGTTTTTTGGCTTTTTAATCTCTCCAGTCCTCTTTGTCAGTTTTATTTTTGCTCTCTAATCTCTAATAGGAAAATAAGGCTGTAATTTGGGAACAAAATAATTGACCGAAATAGATTGGACGCATTTTTTTTTTTCGTTCTCGATATTTTAAATTTGTCAATTCATTTTCCCCTCGTAATCGTAATAACCATAATACATTTGGTAGAATTTTCTTTATGTAATACAGGAGTCCGTGGCATTTTACACCCTTAATGTGTGCTCTTTTTTTCAACTTGCACCCTATTCTATTTTTTTTTATGATTTAAACCCCAATCTCTTTATTTCCTTGCAAAACAATAAATCCACACTTTTTATAAATTTACCATGAGGACAAAATAGGAATACAAATAATATATCTTTTTTTCCTTCAATTTATTTATTTTATTAGGAGATTAGATGAAGTAAAACTTTTCCCGCCTTCTACCCTGATATCGTTGAAATTAGGTTAAGCCCTCCAAGCCTTCATCAAAGAAAGCAAAGCTTAAATAATTTACAAAAGACATATTTCAATACCAGTAAATCGTTCATGGATAAAAGCAAGGAGAAAGATCAATTGAAGAAGGAGAAATTGAAAGGTAAGATATCTTGTATCTGCTTTTGCTCTTCTTCTTTTTATTTTCCCTTATGAAAACTACAGATCACAAGTCACCATTACATGTCAATTTCGTAAACATAATGATACCAAATGAAATTCCTTAAACTGAGTCAAGATGCAATACTTGAATTTCAAGTTGTGACAGTAAATTTCAAGCTCGTTTACATTTCTCAAGCTCAACTATAGAAAACTTCAATCCTGGAATTAGCTTATGTGAAAGCTCAACCACTGGAATTTTGCATTGTTCCTCTCTTAATCCTCCACCAGAAGAGGACCCAACTTATGATGAATATAATAATCTTGGTGTGATGCAACCACGGTGGCTTTTCTCTCTATTGTTTGGCTTGCACTTGTTGCACAAAACTCTTGTGTCATTATATCCTATTGTGATTTCACTATTCTCCCGCCTCTTTTTGTTGGAGCCTTTGCCTTTATTCTCTGTTTTGGAGTGCAAAGTTGTGGGATGGTGCTTGTATTCAACTTCACTTGGAGTTGTCTCTACTTTAAATTGCTTCTCCCTTGTTAATACTCCTCCTCTTCATTCCCTCCTTCAATCTGCATTGAAACACACACAAGGGAAAAAAACTCAAATCTTCTTGGGAAAAAAAAAAGAATTTGCTTCAATACCTAAAAGAGAAAAGGAGCAAAGGTGGGAGGGGTGAGCTTACCTAGTTATCGTAATTGTAATTTTTTTTTATATAAGTAAAAGTTTTATTAATATGGTACCAAGATGGTACAGGACCAAGTACAAGACAAAGCTATCACATCTCAACAATCCCTCCCCCCCTCCCCCCTAAAAAGATCCAAAAAGTCCAAATATTGGTCCATCCTATCTAGAGTACTGCTGTAACACCAAACAAATGTTCTGGTATCAAATGTAGTTCTTCAATTTGTTTGTTTTTTGATTTTATTTAGAAATTATTTGTTTGGTAAAATAGTCTTATATGTTGCATTGTAACAGGTAAGGATGATGGACTTTTTACACTGAAGATTCACCATGGAGGTGAATTTGTTAATGCACGTAAAGGATTTATTTGGGAGGTTCTGTTGTTTATATTGACAAGTGTGATCCACACATATGGTCATTGCAAACCTTAAACTTGATTGGAACAACAAAATTAGGCTACAATAATATTCTTGGTTGGCACTTCAAACTACCTATGACGGACACTGGTGCTGGTTATATTCAATGTTTGACTGATGCTGATTGTGATCTAATGGTAAACACTCTTCCAGCTAACAGAGTTGCTGAAGTATACATTACACAAGTTGATAATGTGTTAAAATTACAGAGTCAAGTAAGCTCCAATGCTAATAACGTTTGTGAGGATAACGGGGTGGAAACAGATTTGGGTGCGTTTAAAGTTGGAGGAGATAATCATATTTCCAGATCTACAAAGATAAGTATTAACTTAGACGACTTTGAATTGGAAAGAGCAGAATGTAGCGGGGATAAGAATAATGATATTGACCAAGAATTGGAGCATTTTGAAAATATGAATGAAAGTGAAGAAGAGTTGAATTGTTTGGAGATGGATTCAGACAGTGAATGGCTTGGAATATGGGATAGCACTGGAAAAGAAAAGGCAACTGTGCAGCTGAAAGGGAAAGAAAGAATTAAACGAAAGGAGGATGAAAACAAAAATCTAACAGAGAGTGGTGAAGTTGGTGCAACAAAGAGTAGAAAAGGGAAGGAAAAAAAGAAAGATAAATTGATGGAAGAAACTAAGGGTACCAATTTTGGTGGTTATTATTAGAGGACTCAAGTTCAGAAGCTAAGGATGATAATCGTGATGATGACATGGGGAATATTAATGGTGATGATGATCAAAGTTGAAAATGTTGCATTTAGGCGGATATAGAGATGGCTAATCCAGAATTTATATTGGGAATGACATTCATCAATGCAATGTAATTTAGAGTCGCTTTGAGAGCTTACTCTCGTTAAAAACAATAGAAACATTTCCTTTAAAAAGAATGAGTCCGGTAAAATTTCTCCGCAAAATGTTCGATGGATGTCCATGGCGTATATATGCCTCTAGAAAGGCAAGATGACCCTACCATCGAGATAAAAACTTTGGTTGGGAAACATTCTGATGATTGTTTGTTTGTTTATGCCAACAAACATGTCAAATCTAGGATGATTGCCAAAACATACCTACATTATTTAAGAAAACATCCAGATGAATCAGTAGGTGATTTCATGGAGAAAATACATGAAGAGATGAATGTTGAAATCTCAGTTAGTCAAGTCTATAGAGCAAAGAGAATAGCTAAAGAGATGATCGAAGGTCACTACAAAGAACAATATGCAAAATTAGAGGACTACTGTGCAGAACTCAAGAAAAAGAATCCAGATCAATCGTATTGTTAGAAACAATACCCAATGAAGAGGATGGCAAACCTATTTTTGAAAGAATTTACATATGTCTTGAGCCCTGCAAAAGAGGTTGGAAGGCAGGTTGTAGGCCACTTATCGGGATGGATGGTTGCTTTCTTAAAGGACCATATGGTGGTCAACTTTTGACAGCAATTGGGATAGATGCTGATAATGGTTTATCATTGGAGACAAGAGTTTGGAAAGCTGCTAAGGCAACTTATGTAAGTAAGTATAGATATGAGATGGATATGTTGGAACAGGAGGACAAAGAAGCTAGAAACTGGTTCAACGATAAACCACCCAAATTTCCGGGAGCAAGTCGCATTTTAGAACAACAACAAAGTGTGATATACTTTTGAATAATCTTTGTGAGTCATTCAATGGGATAAAACCAATTTTAAAGGCAAGGGAGAAACCTATACTTGGATTCTTTGGAAGGAATTAGAGTATACCTGATGAAAAGAATGAATCAAAAGAGGAGGTGCTCCAAGTACCAAGGTAATGTTACCGCAACTTATCCGAAATACAAAATATTTAACATGAAAGTTAACAATTTCTTACTATAATGAAGTTTATGCCCTCGAATTCGGAAATTAGTAGAAGAAAAGAAAAAGGTAGCATCTGCATCAATTCCTACTGGGTCGGACAATTTCTATTTCAAGTAAAAACTATGTATGGTGAAAAGTTTAGTGTTGACTTGAATGGGAGAACCGTTCTTGTAGGGAATGGGACCTTACAGAATCCCATGCGCACATGCAATAAGCCGCATATTTAGTATACGAGAGAATCCAGAAAATTTCATAAATGATTGTTACAAGAAGGCTACTCAAATGAGGATTTACGAGCTACCATTGCTCCTATGGACGGACTCGATATGTGGGAAACTATCGATCTACTTCCCGTTCAACCTCCTACTTATGAGCCAAAGAAAGGTAAGTTGAACAAAAATAGGAGAAAAGAACCTGATGAAATTGAAGCCTCCAAGAGAAAAGCTGTTGAGATGAAAAAACAGAGAAGAGAGAAAAAGAGAAAACAATCTGCATCAAATGACTTGAATGTAGCAGCCACAAATGTTACCAAATTAAGTAAGAAAGGGAGGTTAGGAGATGCGCAAGTGCTTGCAAACTGGTCACAATAAAACAACTTGCAAGAAGAATAGTGATTCTCCGAATTCCATGACTCCACCTCAAGCTATTCCAACAACTCGAGGTTGGTCACAAAATGCTACAAGTCAATCCCACCCAAGTAAGCAAATCCATTTTGAGTCCACCAATTGGATTGGGCATATAAATGAACCTTCTAAACTCAATGTAAGCACGGAACCTTAGCTATTAGTGATTTAATTCTTTGAAAGACAGTTACAGTTTTTATTTTTATTTTATTTTTTATTCTGCCAAGAAGGCCGGCGGAGGACGGTTCATCTCGGATGCCCGCACAAGCTCAAGTTGCGTATTGTGATAAATGCTGAGAAGTACAAGTGGAATGGAAAAAATTGTATTAGCTTACAAAGCCTTCAAAATACAAGTGTTTCAATGAAGTCCAACAATAAGAGCTTTGACAAGGAAGAGAATAGAAGCAATTAACAAATGAAGAACTGCAACAACAATAAATTTTATTTTCAAAGCTATTTTTTTTTAATTTTAAGAGATATTTCTCTATCAATAGTTGCTAGACATTTGGAGTTCTCATTGTTACAAGTTTGTCGTTTTTCCTTTATAATTTAATTACTACTAATTTATGAAATACTTTATATGATATGCTATTGCTCGAACTCAATGAATATAGACATGTAAGACTTCTCTAAATTCTTTTTGGCTTCAACAAATCCTAAAGAGTAAGTTGGTAAAAGAGCTGCTTTTCTAGATACAAGCATAATTCTAGCTTTACCAAATAAATTGTATGACCTAGTAGAAGCATTTTAATTATTATAATAATGTTGTTTACCTTTAGCTGGCCTATGAGCACATTTGTCTCTTAGATACCACTCAATGCTATGCACCGAATCGCTCCCAAAGAAGCATAAGAGTCGCCACATTTCTTAAGAAGACACAAAGATTCTATAATCGAGCCGAGCTTTAGCTTGTTTTATCGACCATCAAATACCAACTCCTACTAAACTAAAATTCAGCAAACCGAATAAAGGATTTAGAGTGTGCATTCGGTTAAAATTACGTAGAGAAATATAGTTCGATCGCACCGGCCAACATGAAAGTACACGCACCCATCTACTTCTTCTATCCCAAAAGAGAGAAGAACCACATCAATCTTTCGTAAAGAAAATTATGGAGCACATACATGAACCTCAAACATATTACCCAAAAAAATAATCTAAAATACACACTAAAGAAAGCAAAAGGAGGAGATAAAAAATGTGAATGTTTTGATAAGAAATAACCTGTTCGATAAGATGAGAAATTTTGTAGTTGTTAATTATTGCATCGTTTATTGCTTTTTTCGGCGAATGTGCTGATAAGCAAACTGATTGCTTCATTTGAGCTGAAAATCAAGCATTAAAGAACCCAGCTGAAATGGAAGAGAACCCGGTGTAACTTTGCCTATTTTCCATTACTAATACATATGCAGAGAGTATTAAACGACAGAAATTAAGTTGAAAATGTCTACTCACCAGAAATTGATGGGCCGAGGAAACAAAAGAGAACCCGATGTAGCTTTGCCTATTTTCTTGTTGATCGATTTCAACCAAAAGGTCAGATTCAATCACTAAACTAAAGAGGCGCAAAGACAAACATGCTTCTATTTGGGAAATCTTCTACCGCGCTTCATAATCCCACCATGAAACGACGAAATTAATTTGAAATAGGTCACTCACCGTAAATCGACGGGTCGAGGAAACATTGGTTTTTTCGATGGTTGTAGCTTCAAGAACGAGTCGGTAGAGGCGACGATCATCCGGACATCCATTCCAAGTTGATGAATAGGCGGAGAGGAAGAAGATCCGTAGATCTAGTCGATTTTCCTTGATTTTTTGCTTTTTGATTTTGTTGGTATTTTGCTTCTAATGGTCTTAGCTGCAAAGAACCCATTTTAGAAAGTAAGCACCTTTGTGCTTTGACGGAAAGAGAGAGAAATGTATGTGGTGAGCTCTCTTTTAATTTTTTGTAATTTATTTTTTATTAAATATTATTTGTATTCCTATTTTGCCCTCATGGTAAATTTATAAAAAGTGTGGATTTATTGTTTTGCAAGGAAATAAAGAGATTGGGGTTTAAATTATAAAAAAAAATAGGATAGGGTGCAAGTTGAAAAAAAGAGCACACATTAAGGGTGCAAAATGCCACGCTGTTCCATGTGCAGAATTAGATTTACTCCTTTTATTATATAACTTATTGATCTTTGAATATTATTTAAATTTAATACATATATAGAAAGTATGGTATAGATACACTTCGATAGTAACTATATTCAATCATTAATCCTTAGCTCAACTAATTATAATTAAATTTCTAATAAATATTAATTATTTCATATTAATAGTAGATCATAAAGGTATTATTCGGATAGATTAGGTCTGAGTATAATAACAATTCTCAGAATACTTGATCTAGATAAAATTTGAGTGAGACTTAGTGAAGTTTTGTTGAATTCGATATAATTAGTTAATCAAAAGTAATTAGATATAACACCTATTAAAATTATACTTGATCACCATGAAGGTGGCTATAAATTTTAAAAAAACAATATTTGAAACTTAAAAGTAAGATATTGTTAAATTAAATTGTGTAATTACACTAGGTCAATAAAGGTTATGTTCCAATAGATCATGTTTGAGTCAAATAACATGAATTCCCTAAATACTTGATAATGTGATAAAGCTTGAGCGAGACTTAGTGAAGTTTTGTTTAAATTCGGTGTAATTAGTTAATCAAAAGCAATTAGTTATAATCAGCTATTTATTTAAATTATGTTGAAACTTACAAGTACATCTTGCAAAATTGAATCGAGTAGAATGAAGAACACCTCTAATTACACTAAATCAATAAAGGTGTTGTCCCAATCGATCATGTTGCGTCAAATAACAATCCTCGAAACACTTGATCAGGATGAAGTTTGAGTGATATATACTTATTGAAGTTTTGTTTAAATTTGATATAATTAGTTAATCGAAGTTAATATAATCACTTATTTATTTAAGTTATATTTAAGAATTACAAGTAAAATTGAATTGAATCGAACGATTAACACCTCTAATTACACTAGATCGATAATGCATTATTTTGACGGGACATGTCTGCATCAAATGATAATTTTAAGCACTTGATCAAGATGAAGCTTCAGTGAGATTTAGTGAAATTTTGTTTAAGTCCGATATGCTTAGTTAATCAAAATTAGTTAGATATATAATCACTTATTGTTGAAATTATATTTCAAATTTACAAGGCCTACGTCGAACGATTAAATCCTCTAGTTACACTAGATCGATAAATGTATATTCTGATGGAACATGTTCTAGTCAAATAACAATTCTCGAAACACTTGATCAGGATGAAGCTTGAGTGGCCTTATTGAAGTTTTGGTTAAATTTGATATAATTATTTAATCAAAATTAATTAGATATAATCGCCTATTTATTTAAATTATATTTGAAACTTACAAGTGAGACCCTGTAAAATTGAGTCGATCAAACCATTAACAACTCTAATTATCGTAGATCATAAGGTACACGCCTGAGTCAAATACCAATTTTTGAATATATAAATGATTGGGGACCAAAGTGTATGATGCTATGAAACTTTGACGTATATGTGCATTCCTTAATGTCGAACGTCCAATCCCCGCAAGCACAACTAAGGCCTCATTTATTTTCATTAAGATTAAGACACCTGAATTTGAATACAATTCTGAATATTAAGATGTGCACTAAGATTTAAATGTCTAAATATGAATTGTAAAGATATTGTATTTAAGATCTGAATACTAAATAATTAATATTGTTTGTATTTTAGCACCTTAATGTATAAAATTTGTCTTTATTTTAAAATTAATAAATGCAAAATTTAAAAAATACTAAATTAATCTAATACTACATATCAACAATATATGTTAAAAAATCTTATGGTGGTTGGTGATTGCTAGCAGTGGTGGTTGAGGATGCCGGTTGAGGATGATGTTGGCTAATGGTGTTATGTGAGTAGTAGCTAGTGGTGATGGTGATTTACAGTAAAGGCTGATAGTGGTAGTTGATGGTGGCAGTTGATAGTTGTGGTGGATGATAGTAATAGCTAATGGCGGCGGTTGGCGATATATGACGTGGTGACTGATGGTGATTATTAGTGGTTGTTGTGGTAATGGTGTGATGATGATACATAAATGGTGACTAGTGGTAGTGACATCATATTATAGTGATGGTAGCGATGGTGGTTGTGGTTGAGGGTGGCGGTTGTTGTTGGTGGGTGGTGGTACATAGTTGATAATGATAAGCAGCAATGGCGGTAGTTGATAATGGTGGATGGTGGTGGTAGCAGTGAATGGATGCGCTACCATTTTGTAAATATCTTTATTAAATAGATATCTTTATTATAATAAGACTTTGTTACAATTCTTAATGATTCAGATCTATTCAGATTCATTAAGTGGTTGAATTTTTTTATTTTTTTTTTATTAAAAAAAACGCATTAAAAATTTAGATCTGAATGATTAAGATTCGGACGTAAAAAAGGGACTTAATGATTAAGATTAAGTCCTTCGTTGAGTGTAGGCAAATGAAGCTAAGCCCCTCTCTGTTTTGATCAAATTAAGATCGTACCAAATATCCCTAACCCTCACTTCTCAAATTTTGGGCCTCTTCCAAATTTCTCTCTTGAACTCTAGTCTCAACCTCATTTGTTCATCTCTTCTGGCATCATTTGACGACATCAAAAATAAGTTTATTTCTTCTTTCTCCATCTAAAGTTTCTTTCTTCTTGTTTGCTTAAAAGTCTCCGTTCTTCCATTTCTTTGGGCTGTTTAAAATGATTATTTTTTCAATGCCTATTAATTTGGTACTGATTATTGATTCTTATTATGTGAGGACTAAAATTGGAAGTTTGTTTGTTGGGGTAGCTATGGCATATGGTCTTTTTCAGTGTGAAAGATGCACTGTTGGTTTGTATATGTGAATTTGTTCATCTCTGTGTATGAAGGGGGCCTGAAAGGAACTCCAAGTCAGCTGAATTAAACAGTTTATGTATTTCTAATGATATGCTTAAATCTTCTGTTGCAATAAATTTATACCTGCTGTTTGTACCAATTCTCTGCAAGAAAAGGGGCTAGCTAGGGAAATTCGGTTGCTAAAAGTCCTAATCCGGTAGTTATTAGTCAATTACGATCGAAACAAATCTGGTAGTCACCGGTCGCCAATAGTTTTGACGTTAAAAGTACATGACCAGATTAAAATCGATCGTTAAAGAACCTTTAGCGATGACAAAAAATCGGACTGATAATATTTCTTTTTACAGACTAGAAGTTCCCTTTGGACATTGTCATTTCGATAGTTAAGAAACTGTCTTGGCGGTAAAAGAACCATATGAATAACTAGCTAGATACCCGCCCGAGTCATACTCTCTAGAAAATTAATTATTCGAATCAAGATGTTCTGAAGCACGGGGGTAGTTATGAATCCTGCTGGGGCCTAAGCTAAGTACAAATTTTTTATAAATCTCACATAGCCTCTTGAAGATAAGTACAAACGTCTCTATACAGATACCCAAGATTCTACTAAACATTTCTCAAGATTCATAAGATCGATTAACTAGTACTCTGATATTACTTTATCACGATCCAAAATCCCCCTAAGCCATGCTAACACCTATAGCCATCCAGGTAGGCAAACGAAATTCAGTTTTATCCATTTTCCTTAATTAGCATAGATAATTAAAGGCATTAAAGCAACAAGTACCATAACTTAAGTCTAATACAATAGCAGTGCAGGAGATACAACCAAAATCTAAAACCTTGTGATATGAGTCAAGAGCGTCTAAGAGTAAAGTAAATACAAGTCTAAAACAATATCTGAGATAGAAAGACAGAAAATAAAGATACAAGGAGTCAGATATTGCGGATAGCTCACCTTGAAATCTCCGGAAACCTGCTACTAGACATAATCAAGGATTCCACTAATACCTCGGTTGAGATCTGAACAAAAAGTGTAGCAAGTGTTGTATGAGTATAAAAGAGCAACATGTACCCAACCAATATTATTGATTGACTCCAACAAGGTAGTGGCAAGGGTTAGACTTTTGAAATACTTGTCGTACTTCTTGATCAGTTAATAACAACAAATGCAGAATAACAACAATAAAGTAAATCTAATTAAACAATGAAATAAACGTATACAGAATTAGCATGCAGTGTAATTATGCACAGATTCAACCAACAACATAGTAGAATTTTATAGAATCAACATATGTAGGAGATATGTAAAGATTCACTTAACAACATAGTAAAATGCACAAATAAGAGTCATAATGTGAAATATGTAGTGACAACCATTTATTACAACCGTGTCAATCACTGAATCCAACACTATGCATAGACACTAGTTCGACAGGGAGTTACTAGGCTAGTGAGCCAATGGGGACAACCGCGTTGTCTAATGCCGCACGGACGGTCTCCATGTGCAGTGGACGATGTCCATGTACTTATCAATACTCAACAAGAATAATCTTAACATGCACAACTTATATTCAACGTAGATGATCTACACGTGCATATCATGCTTTATGAAATAGCAGTGTATGGTATATTAATAAAATGGCCAAACCCATCGATAGACACCTGTGGTCGTCCGGTTCTTTCACTTGAACAACTCAACTAAACATTGTTTCATTTAGACACTTGAGGTAGGACCCGACTGTGTCGTTTAGACACTTTTCGCTCACTTAGCAACTTGTGTGATTTCCACACCAAACTGGCGCGTGAAGAGCCCAAAAGCTAGTTTTTTTTTTTTTTTTAATTCTTTTTATTTCCTTCTTCTTCTTTATTCTTTTC
The DNA here is from genome assembly GCF_029784015.1 of Lycium ferocissimum. NCBI lineage: Eukaryota > Viridiplantae > Streptophyta > Magnoliopsida > Solanales > Solanaceae > Lycium > Lycium ferocissimum. The sequence continues at coordinate 16,199,234 of NC_081352.1, forward strand.
CTCTTTCTTCTCCATTTAACAAACCTTCCACCATTAACAAACCTTCCACCATTGCTATGTTGTTCACCGGAAAAAATCAAGACCGCCACCACCCTCTTTCTCCCTAAGCGTTTACGGGACAAGAAAGATGATTTTTCTTTGGATAAATCTATTTAATAAACAAAAGAAAAATGAAATTCCAAAAAGATTAAAAAAAAAAAAAAGTGCCATTAATGGAGTCATTAGAAGCTTGAAGGTTTAAAATGGGTTAATTGATTTGATGAAAATTTTGAGAAATTAATGTTGGATTGTCTTTGAGTCTTCGTGGGGAATCTTTAGCTGAAGTTATAACAAATTTGGAGGAGTTTCTCTTGAAAATTTGGATTAAAATCGTCATTGTAACAAGGACAACATGAAGATGGTGAAGAACACCAAGAACAACTATTCATTTCAAAATTTTGAATGTGTCCTTTCTTTCTTTCTTTTTCTTTTTGTTAATAATGTGTCCTTTTCTGATTGAGTGTAAATCAAGTTTTTCTTTTCTTTTTGATAGTTACTTTTAATTTGTTATTAAATATTTTAAAATAGTGTTTTTTAATTAAAAAAGACACATGTCCTCATTTTATTCGTCATTTACCACATCAGCAGTGAGTGTATTGCACACACTTTGTAAATTTGGCTAATTGAGCAAAAAATGTCTAAATGGCACTGTCGGACCCTACCTCAGGTGTCTAAACGAAACAAGGTTTAGTTGAGTTGTTCAAGTGAAAGAATCGGACGACCACATGTGTCTATCGATGGGTTTGGCCTAATAAAATATAATTATCAGCTAAACATGTCAACTACATCCACATACCTAAAAATAGAACCTAGCATGGAAACAATAGTCATGACAACCACATTAGCATGAAATTGTGCTAAGTATATTAAATAATCAGAAAAATCAATCAAATAGAGAACATAAGGCAATAACCCGTACATGTCACCCGGTGCCCGCATCGGCGCTCGCCACCTAGCTTATACATCACCGTCTTACCCTTAGATCATTTCATTACTTACCTAACTGGGAAAAATCCCTCATCGAAGTCAAGTCTTAACTAACCCCAATCTGAAGCTTTACAAATCCCAAACGACCTTTTCTCTCCTTAAGTCTCTGGATGTGTCTTATCTTTTTAAAAGTGTACTGTATAATGTCAAAAGAATTCAACAATACCCACATTACAATATAAAATATCCAGGTCAAAAAGTCAAACCCGAGCCTTGGGTCAAAATATAAAATCGATTCCAAAATTGGGTTACCCATTCCTTAGGGATTTCAAATCTAAAATTTCATTACAATCTAATCCCAAATCAACTTCTAAATCATCATTTAATAGCCTCTTAATCTAGGGCTAGAAATTTCCAACTATACACTTTGATCATGAATTAATCACCTAATAAGAAAATCAAGTGGGTTAACCAAATTCAAGGCTAGAACTCTTACCCCGAGTCAAATTATTAAAATTCCCTCGAAAATCGCCTTGAGCCAAGCTCTACGAATCCCCAAATTGTGTTTTGAAATGTCAAATCCCGATTTGAAATATTTTTAGCACGGCCAGGTATTAACTCTTCGCGACCGTGATGGGAACTTTTACAATCACGAAGAGCAATCAGTCGAGGCCCTGCACACTGATAATCTTTCTCATGCGATCACGAGCCCAATCCACGCCAACCCTTCGCAATCGCGATTGCCGACCATTCTACCACGAAGGTCTGCTTTTGTACCACAAAAAGCATAAAATCTGGTGCAACTCCTATTTGGTTTTAATCCTCGAACCTCATGCGAACCCCTTGGATTGCAATTCAAACATACGTACAAGTCTAAAATCATAATAAGAATGTATTGGAACTTTCAAATCATCAATCAAAGCCCATCCACTACGAATTTCATTGTTACTCTATTGCTAAATTGCTCGTAGCTAATAAATTTCTTGATAACTTGTCGCTAATCTACCACTTAATAGGATTAGCGACATATTTTTCTATTTAGCTACAGAATTTGTCTGTCGCTAATTTCTGTTTTTTTAGTGGTCTAATCACGTTTTTAATGTTGGTCAACTCTTAATCTTTGAAATCAGTAGTTTTATTTTTTGTGTTTCGAAATCCACCTCAGCCCCCGCGGGATTCATGCCATCCATACCCGCAAGTCATAAACTTTAACCTACGGGATATCTCAAATAGGAGAAAGGGGTTCTAAAACCCAAAACGACCTAACGGGTTGTTACAAAATGGATCAAAAAGCTGATTGGTCTAAGTTTATTCTTATCGCGTATTTATTACCAAACTTTACTAAGGTCTCATTTGTTTCTGTTGACACCTAATTTTTGACCTCCGATAAATTATTTTAATTACTCAGAGTCCTTGGACAATAAATAAAATGAGCCATGCATCTTAAAAGGGTTTAAATGATTTTTTATAAAATTGTTCAGGTCAATATTTTATCCCTTTAAATTTTTAAAGTGTTTTTTTATGACATTATAAATTATTTAGTTACTAATTAGTATTTTATGACATTTATGGAATATTTTACTAGAACAGACCAAAAGAAAAACAATTTTGAATAATTATTTATTTAATTTTTTAAATTATCAAGAGTCAAATTAGCAAATAATTTATTCCCTTTAATCCAAGAAATTTGAGTAAGTAAAGGAATTGACCGTTTTATCCCTCAATCTTTAATTCTGTGTGTTTACATAATTGATTGAAATTAACAAATTATTTTAGTGTTTAATTAGATTAATTAATCAATTAGAGGATCATTATTGCAAATTAGTTTAATTACTATTCATTTATATTATGGCCACATTTGAATTAACCAATTTATGGTTTAAGACAATTGGGGTCATTTTTGCAAATTAGTCTCTAAGGGGCCTTGATTGAAATGACCAAATCCATTAGCAAATCAATTTAGGTCACTAGTGCAAATTCAGCTTTAATTGGTTAATTAGGATAAATAAGGCCACCATTGAAATAATTAATTGAATTAAGATTAACTAAGGACATTATTGCAATTAGTTAACAAAAGGATCATAATTGCAGCACTCATTTAGATTTAAAACCAATTAAGGCTATACTTGCAAATCAGGGTTGTTTAAATAATTAGACGTGTTTTAAAATTAATTAAAAATGCTAATCATGTCATAATTTCTATGATGTGATCAATAATCGATACTTGGACGTTCTTATTTATTTTGGTCCACCCATTTTACCACCTACATACATATATACACCTAATATACGTAAATATACATGTATGACATACATAAATTAGGGCCCCTTCCCTTTCCTTTTTTTTTTTGGACCTGGTCCGGCCCAACTAAGCACATCAGACATAAGGGTCATATCCCTTTCCATTTCCTCATTTGTCACATACCAAACAAACCCCACCCCTCTCTCTCCTCTCCCTAGAAACCCTCGTAGCTGCGTTTGTTTTCTCTCCCCTCTCTCTTCCTAGTATGGAAAAGTTCAGAGTACACAGAGCCACAACGGGCTTTTGCGGGTTCATTTGCTGAAACCCTCAAAGTTTCAACCTCAAATCCTTTGTTTTGTCCCAAACACGGTACTAATCTTCGTTACTTTTATTTTTCTTTTCATTTCTCGAATCAAGCATGTGATTTTCTAGATTTTTGATGTTGTACGAACTGCATTTTGATTGGCTAATGAGCAAATGCCTCGAATCGATCTAGATAGGTCAGATCCGACCATGTATGTGTTATTTTACTTTGAATCTTAGTCGTTAATTCATATATTGAGTGTTTGCATCTGAAAATCTATTTGGTACCACATCGAAATTTCAAGTCTGGGAATGGACTTTGGGCCCCAACCTTCACCATAAAAACAAGTTTCATAACCTCAAGAGCCTGAATTTGAGTATCAAAAACTCGACAGTTAGGCTTATAGTAAAAATTTTAAGACTTAACCTTCTTGGGGGTTCGAGTCTCTTTAATTCTAAATATTTGCGTTGTTTTTCTTTCATTTTTTGTGTGGCTCGAGTTGGGGATTTGGAAGCACAAATGCTCCAAGGTCCATTCTTGTACACGACTGCACTTAAAATAGGTAACTCCTTAATCTTGTTGTTATTTTTAATAGTTTTTTTTTATGTGATAACACCCTGTTCTTGCTGTTAGTTTGCTTACATGTGATTAGTGGTAATCTACTACCTTAATAGTGCTTAAAGTTCATTAAGGGTTTGAGGAAGATATTGCACTCTTGTCCTCATTAATTGTATGTTTAGCCTAATCATGATTGATTACTTGATTAAAGATGAGTTGAGTATGTGTGCATCCGAATAATGTTTCTGATGCTGCCCCACTAATAAAAGGTATAAGTTGAGGTGTGCTTATTAGAGGAATAGGTTCCTGCTTGGCTGTTTCTTCCTTTGAACGTAGTGAAGTAGAGCTGTATGATTGACATTAGTAACTTTAATGATATTCCAAATTAATGCCAAACCTATTAACCATTATGAAACTGTTAGAACGTTGTAATGATCTAGGTTGAATAGTTTAAGGCTTTGATGAGATTAATTAGGTTCATTTTGGCAGTGTACTTGAATATAGTGATTTGTTTAGTTACTCAGGGGACATAGAAGTCTTTACATGGCTGTTGAGTGTTAACTTGAATTGCATGACTTGTTAATAAGAGTGTTTTGTTCTAAGTACCTGTATGGCATGTTATGAGATCACTGCTTAATCAATTACCCACTTGATATGTTTGAACTGTCTAGAACCCTACATAGGCCTCTTGATGTTATTGTATGATCCCTGTTCTAGACTTTGAGCATGCCTGCAACCCCTATTTATCTGGCTTGTGTTATTTCTTTCTTCCTGAGTTGTGATGATGTGATACTCTAAGCTTGCATCCCTAGTTAAAAGCATATTAAGTCTGCATATGAGAATCTGTATATGAAATGCTCTGCTCACTCCTGATATCTGGTAGCACTGAATTGTTGTATAATAAGGGGTTTGATCATTTTTCTGTAGTTTGTTTATATACTTAATAGTTTGGTAGGATCATGCTGTCTAATGGCTCATTGTTCTGATAATAAGTATGATTAAGGGGAGGGTGTGATAAGTATTAATTGATTAAGCTAAAGAGAAACATGTTATATTTAGTTCATGAGGACTTTCCATGCCCTATTCAGAGATCTGTCTAGTTTTATGCAAGAAGCTGAAGATAAACTAACCTAAATATGGGAGACTCTTAGATTGATGATGTTCAGTTGGGAATTTGTGAAGCTTGAGACTTTAATTTGACTATAACCCTTAGACTAAACTCAACTATAGAAGTCAGTAGGGTCACTTGTTGACATTTAAGTTGGGTGACTAATAAGGTAGTGTAATCAGGGAATGTGTATGGATGGATTTAAGTCACATTGACCTTGAGGAAGTCTTTTAATGGCATCTTGGGGAAGGAATAGGGAAGAACCAAGGTCAAACTTGGTTCATAGTACCTTTCCCTCAAATAAAAGGTGCCATGGCATGCCTCAAGGATCTGTGGGCCATATACTCACTATGCATGTCCTCCTGATCCTTATTCTTATCAATAAACCAAAGGAAAGGGTTTTTTAAGTTTGAAACTATCTTGTGAGGGTTGTGTTTGTTAAAGCTTAATAGATGAATAGTGTGTAGATGATCGGGTTGTGGATTAAAAGAAAGGGACTTGACAAAAGATGGAGTCTGGATGCTAAATTAATTCAATAATAGAGAAAATAATCAATGAATCATGAAGTTTCCTTGAGATCTCTCATGATTGTTGTCCTCCTTTAGGATAAATTTATTCAAGTATGACACTGTTTCTATGTTGAGTTCATTAGACAGCTTCCTAAGAATGAGTCTGTAAAGGGGCATGGTTGTTTTCCTTTTTTATTGTCCTTAATCTTCCCTGAACTGTATGTTTTGCATGAATCTTGCATATCCTTGTTACCTGCTACTGTCACCATGGTAAATTCAATTGAAAACATGAGAACCACCTTTTGTGACTTACGTGTAACTAGATTGATATGTATCTTGTCTTGCCTGCATTGTTAGTTGTTTCCTGTATATTGTTGTGTCCTGCAATGATCAGTTAGACTCAGAGAAGCCTGGTTTTGTATGCTCAATTATACCCTGCTTCTTTAGATCCCAACTTGTCTTGTTACACAACACCATGATTCTATACATGGCCCCGTGAATTCAGTGAATGCTTTAGTCCAGCTTGTATATATATTTGCTTGGTTATGTATAAATCCTACATGTGTCCCTTTTTATTGTTGCCATTATGTGAATTGCCTTGTGCTATCCCTATGAGCATTAGACCTACAGTTTCCTTTTATATATGCCATGTCTATGTGCTTTCACTTTGCTTCTGGTTATACTGCATCCATGTGTTGCAGCTTGCTTCTATCTATGCCATGCCTATGTGCTTTCAATTTGTTTCTGGTTATACTACATCCATGTGTTGCAATTTGCTTCAATCTATGCCATGTCTATGTGCCTTCAATTTGCCTCTGGTTATACTACATCCATATGTTGCAATCTGCTTCTATCCATACCATGCCTAGTTGTTTCAGTTTGCTTTTGGTTATACTACATCTATGTATGTCAATATGTTTTTGTCCATACCATGCCTGTTTGTTTCAGCTGGTTTCTTGTTATACTATGTCTATATATATCAATTTGCTTCTATTTATACCATGCTTATGAGTTGGGTGTGGAATTCTGTTTATCATCCTTCTTTCTGCTGTTGTGTATGGCTGAGAAATCAAGGAAAGCTTGGGGTTGGTTTAGTTTTCCCCTGATAGCCTGTCATGCCTAAGGTTCATGAAACCTTTTTTGATCTTGTGCGGCATCGAGGATACAGTTGGTGATAACCACCACCACCCACCCCCCCCCCCCCCCTTTTTTTTATTGTCTGAATCTCTGCCATTAAGGCCCAATAGCATATATGTAAATACCTTGATTACATTAATTGCGAATGAGTGTGATACATATATATATGTGTATAATTACATGTATGATAAATTCAGTAAATATAAACTAACCGGGTCTCTCTTTTTGCCCTCTCCTCACTGCATGCCCACTTGGGCCAGGTCAAGCCACTTGGCCCAATAGGAAAATTCTTTCAACGATTATTGAGTCCAAGAAAAGAAATGAAAGCTAATATTGTTAAAGACGCAAAGAAGGCCCAACCATGGGTGAAAATGGCCAACTAGGGGCTTGGTACGCCCCTAGTCTTCCCTTCCTCTTTACTTATGCATTATTTGTATTTTCTTTTATATGTAATTGATTGTATCCTGTATTTGTAAAGTTTTAAAACTCATATATATTATTGGAATCATTATGATTATGAATAGTCGTCTTAGGACAAGGGTGCCTACGCCGTTTAGTTCGACTTTAGGTCCCCACACGATATTTAAAACCCGAGCTTAGTATAAATGATTTTTAAAAGTAAAATGGCTAAGTAAATGAATCATACAAGTTAAATAATAAGATAAAGGCGGATTACATCATTATGGAACATTGTCACAGTTTTCTTGAATAAACCAAATTGGCGTTTTAAACCAAAAGAACATTTCCTTTAAACTCAGTTTTTGCCTAAAACAAATAAAACATTTCAGACCAAGCCCAATCAGAAAAATGAGAATTTTGGGGCTAAGGCCCAACTAAAACCACATCTATTTGAACTACACTTAACTAATTTTCAGAAAGGGAATGACTATTTTGGGCCTAGCCCATACGTAAAAGGGAACCTCTTTTGCTGGTATTGGGCCTAAAATTCAAAGAACAAAAGAAAGCTCATTTTTATAAAAGAAAAAACCTTTTATATTTATAAGTTGAAATCCGTATAAATCATTCATAAACATAAAAGTTTTAGATAACGACATTTTGAAAACGTATTAAACGGATTATCCTGAACCATGTATGAGTCAAGCATGAGCAAAACCCATTCATTCCACACTTTAAATAAACAACTTTTTCATATCTTGACAAAGTCAGTACTATCCTTATATATAAAAAGAAACTAGTTGTATCTGGATGTTATAAATCTAAAACTAAATACCCTATATATAAAGGGGATATATTCAAATTATTTCCAAAAAAATGATATGCAAACGACAGACTTTATAAATGCGGGAATAAACACTAAATAAACAATTCATGCAAATATTCATACATTGGAATTCGAAGGTCAATCATATAGTACGGATCCTTAATACTAGGGTGCATAACACCTTCTCTAGGGGATCACCAGAACCCTTACCCCTAACTTTGGATTATGACGACTTTTTCACTATATATGAATAAATCCTTCAAAACTAGTTTTCCTAATTTCCTAAAAATTACGTGGCGACTCTTTTTCAAAACAAGTCCGAAAGAGCACCAACAGGTTCGAAGTAGCTTTCCGAGCGCTAACCCCGCCTGCGAAATGCGAACCGTAATAGTTTACACTTAATAAAGGTCTTATTCTTAATCATCCATATATCAGTCATTCAGTCTGTTTCAAACTAAATCTTATTCATTGAGATCTTAAATATTAAGTGCATTTTTTAATGTTACAACTACTGAATGAATTTGAGTAGATCTAAATGATTAAGATTTGTAACAAAGTGTAAATATCATTAAGGTGTTTCTTCAATAATGTCTATAAAGTTGGCAGTTCATCAATTTCATTCTTTCACCACTACTGCCATTTCCCACTATTATGATCAACTGCTGCCACCGTCGCACACCATTACCAATTGCCACCATCTATCACTCCATGATACGCTCAAATTACACCTATGAGTGGCGTAAAGCGGTCGTTGTCAAATATAATAACCCAAACAAGGTTGGGGTCGAATCCCACAGGGAATACAGAGAGAAAAGGGTACTAATTGTATGCGATACTAGTCTTTAAAAGCTTTAATCCTATTCCGAATAGTTTGAAATATTTGTTGTGTAATGTAAACGAATGCTTTGACTTGAATTGTAATTAATGCGAGAGAGAGACTAAGGTTGTGTTCCCAGCTTTGATTAGATATTATGCTTTAGGTTTCAATGTGATATACTTCTAATGATTGTTCTAAGAGTATGCACTTGATCTCTTAAGGACTTCCTAATGTTTCCCAACAGTTAGGCCGTATTTCCTCTTTATGGTTTTTCCAAATGCGAAAGAGTTGAACTCGAAGAGCGACCAATAATGCCAATTAAACTTGTTCTTATCCCTAAGTTAGTTTATTAAACGAGGGTTAACACCCCGAGTCATTGTTATTCAATCTTACCAATACTAACTCTCTTTCCCAAGAAAAATTAGGATAATGGCTTAGGCTAATACTTGCAATCATTACCCAATGCTAACGTACAAAGATAGAATAAATACCAACAACCATTATGCATATATCAATAGTAGAAACTCATTCACATAATACCCATCATGGGGTCCACAACCTTAGAATTAAAATTAGCAAGCTCATCATTTGGTTAACAAAGAAAGCTTAAAAGTTAACATAATATACTTACAATGCTAATACAATGTGGAATGAGGGTGAAGTTGGTGCTTTAAATGCTCCAACCACTTCACAAATATCCAAGGCTTAAAGTTAATGCTCCCAAAAGATCGAATAAATGTTAAAAACCTAACTTTAACTACTTATAGGGCCAAAAATCGCGTCAAAGTTGGACAAAAACACCACCGCGCATCATTACGGACCGTAACATAGGTTACTGATCCGTCCTTGTTCCGTCCTTTGTCAGCTTGATATTATCTCAACCGTTACGGCTTCTTGCGACGGACCGTAACACAGGTTACGGTCCGTATCTTCCAGCGGATTATGGCTTCAGTGTTCAGTGGCCAATGCGTTATGCCATAACGTTACGCCCCGTAACCTGCGTTACGAATCGTCCTTCTGGGCGTAACATGTGACAACACTTAGGCTTCTTACTGGAAATTTCCTTCAGATTACGGTACACGTTACGGCCCGTAACATGAGTTACGGACCGTCCTTTTGAGCGGCACGTATCTGGATCTTCCTCTCAGGGTACGGATCACGTTACGGTCCGTAACTCGAGTTACAGACGATCCTTTTGCTCCAAGTTGTCTGTTTTTCAGCATTTCTTATCATTTCCGTTCCTTAGTCAACCAACCCTACAAAACACCAAAATAACATAAGAAACGATGTAAAAACACTTAAAAACAAGCAACACTTCTAGTGAAAAAGACACAAAATGTGCCGAAATTCATGGCACATCAACACCCCCAACTTAAGCTTTTGCTTGTCCTCAAGCAACTACAACAAGACTCACTACTAACATACGACATCTAGCAAAATAAGAATGCCTACGGTTGTTTTGGCATGTATTACTAGCACAGACTCTTCAATCCAAGAAAATATTGGGCTCTTATCCACGTCCTATTTGTGACACAAGACGCACATTTTAGAACAATTGCAATTCACTATGGAACCTCAATTAATGACACAATCATAGTATGGGAGTCTCTATGCACATGAACTTCAACTTCCGTAAAGCCAGTTACTTCGCAATCTACAATCCTTACGCCCTCACAGACCAAAGAATGTCCCCACACACATATTTACAAAATAAATGGGACAAGAGACTAAAGAGACAGAAAGACACTCACACTCACAAAGAAATTTGCATACCATACTTGCACATACCATAGGCTTGCTTTTATTTTCAATGCCTTGACTTTGAACGGTTGATTTGTGATCACATTAGGACTTTTGCGGCTTGTAACGATGGCTTAAGGACGGGTAGGATAAATATTTGGATAGTGGTGACTCACCCTCCTTGACACTACATTTTGACTTCCTTCACCTTTCTTCCTTTTGTTGTTGACCCTATAGCTCCGGCGTGGATTTATTTAGGACTTATATATATCTATCTATCTATATATATATATATATATATATATATATATATATATATATATATATATATATATATATGTATGTATGTATATATATATATATATACATATATCTATATATATACACCATTTGTTTTTTCATGTCTATTCTAACCACACCGAATCATGCTCCGCAATGTCCATGATCACCCCCCAACAAGCCTTTGGCCTCATTTTCCGCATCTTTCACTTATCACCCCCAACTTAGGCTTTTAGCCTCATTTTTTGCATCTTTCACTTATCACCCCTAACTTAGGCTTTTAGCCTCTTTTGTCATTCTTTAGTGTCAAGGAGGGACTTGGTGCCAAATGGGTTTATTCACAGAAGGGGTGGAGGTTAGTTAACGGCTAATCAAAGAAAAAGTCTATAGGCTCAAAATGGGAGACTAGGGATCATTTTCTGAATAGGCTAGGCTCATTTAAGATAAACAAGCTCTGGAGTCAATACAAAGAAAGCTTAAGATCACTTCACAATCAAACTCTCCTTAGAATTCACGCACGACCAACCGGGAAAGTTCTAGATTATAAGCATCATACACAAATAGAAACTAAGAACTCACCACACAATGGCATAAGGATTGTTTTAATACTCTGACTTGAATTCTGTTTGAATATTTCACACACATGGACACCCTTTATTTGCAATGTCATTAAAAGAACCATACATGTCAATATCAACAACCCATTCTTGATATACATCACAAATTATTTTTCCGAGGGATATTATTGACTCGTAAAACACTTTTAGATATGCTAGAAAACACGGACCACCACCACTTAAGTCATCCTTACTTTACTTTTAACTAAACAACCTAAACATGCCAGGTTCAACATAAAATAACACTCCTCGGGAAAAGAACACATTGCCAAAGAACAACCGAGGAGGGTCCTAAACACATACTTAATATCACAATTTAAGACAAAAACAATGCCAACAAAAACAAAAACAATATCCGATACTAAAACAATACCAGCAATACCAGCAATTACCCTACACCCACAACTTAGAAACATGCATTGCCCCCAAGGCATCTATATAATCCACTAATAGAATGTAGGGCCACCCTGGAGCGCACTAGGCGCTTGGATCTGCTGCAGCATCATGAGGTTGGATAACCTTAGAGGTCGGGGCAAGGGTGGTATCATGCTGGCCAACACTAGCAATCCCAGTCTCAGTAGGTGGGGCAGAAGTATGGTGGGCCGGCTCAATGGGATGGGCTGAGCTAGAAGTCGCTCCAGTGTTGTCAGAACTCAGCCGGGACTCTTGTCGGATCTTCTTCAATGTTAGCCGCTCCTCCTCCTCATTCTGTGGGCGCATGGCATCAAACGGATCAAGACTCTTGAGAATGGGATCAAGGTTTTCATCATCTGGGGCCGCGACTCTCTTGCGCTTCCCTTTCGTGAAGAGTGGGTATCCTCTTCTAACTACTCCTCATGCTCTTCATCGGCCGTTTCCTCAATCTCATCATCCCTAAGTAGACTCTGAACCGGCTGATACAATCTCTGTACCAACTCTGTGTGTACTTTCGAAATATGCAAGTCGCTGACCACACCTCGTGCCTTCAATTTCTGCACATCATCCTTTAGTGTCTTCAACTCACTTCGAACAGTCCCCAATTCCACAGCGGGGTGTGTCTTAGTCAGCTCCGTCATTCTATTCTCAATACCATCTATCCGAGAGTGGATCTGTAGGTGGTCAGCAGCCATCTGCTCTTTTATCGGCCTTAAAGTTGTATCAATAGCCTTTTTTGTGTACAACTTCAGCTCGGTCATGATGCGCTTGACCGCCTATCGTTCTATACGCACGGGACCACGCCCCAAAATTCTCTCGGTTGAAAATCATCTTTCTCGCAAGTTACGGAGGGACTCCGGTATGGGCCCGAGCGGTCTTTGGGCTCGCTCCAGTGGAAGAGGTGGGACCACCCGAAGTAGGTGGATCTGGATCTAGCATGGGCTGTGGAGCATAGTCAGCCGGTGGAGCCGCAGAATCTGTGGGCTGACCCGCATCAGTTGCCTCAGCACCCATAATAGCTAAATGTAGAACATCTGATCCCGTTGGCCCCTCCGGCACATCAGAAGACGAGGTAGATGGCATTGTACAACATATCATCTCTGCCCTTTGTGATGTCATAGATACTCCTGGCGATCACACTGTGGTCGATAAAGGAGAGGGGTTCTGGTCCCTCTCGCAAGTATAAGAGCGTGAGCAAACATGAATGAATCAGGGAAGTGGCTGGTTGTGTGGCTCTCTCTCGGAGATCTGCGGCTATCAGTCATCCGATGTTGATCTTATACCTCGACATAAGGGCAGCCACAAGAACAGCTCTGTTCGGGGTCAAATAATTATCTGCCTGGGTAGGACGGATGCGGAACAGAACAATCTGCCACCAAAACTTTTCCTCAAGTGTGAGGGTGTTTTTCCAAATCCTCGTAGTGGTACGTCAATTTTGGCACTATTGCCCATTCGGGATCTGCCAATCGTGCAATCACTGAGGCTACCTATTTTCTGACCGGGATTGTATCTTTCTGTGTAATTTTGTAGACAAACTCTCCTTCTTCCCCTGCAACGGCGCCAAAATTTGATACGCTCAAATTACACCTATGAGTGGTGTAAAGCGATCGTTGTCAAATATAATAACCCAAACAAGGTTGGGGTCGAATCCCACAGGGAATATGGAGAGAAAAGGGTACTAATTGTATGCGATACTAGTCTTTAAAGGCTTTAATCCTATTCCGAATAGTTTGACATATTTGTTGTGTAATGTAAACGAATGCTTTGACTTGAATTGTAATTAATGCGAGAGAGAGACTAAGGTTGTGTTCCCAGCTTTGATTAGATATTATGCTTCAGGTTTCAATGTGATATACTTCTAATGATTGTTCTAAGAGTATGTACTTGATCTCTTAAGGACTTCTAATGTTTCCCAACAGTTAGGCCGTATTTCCTCTTTATGATTTTTCCAAATGCGAAAGAGTTGAACTCGAAGAGCGACCAATAATGCCAATTAGACTTGTTCTTATCCCTAAGTTAGTCTATTAAACGAGGGTTAACGCCCGAGTCATTGTTATTCAATCTTACCAATACTAACTCTCTTTTCAAAGAAAAGTTAGTATAATGGCTTAGGCTAATGCTTGCAATCATTACCCAACGCTAACGCACAAAGATAGAATAAATACCAACAACCATTATGTATATATCAATAGTAGAGACCCATTCACATAATACCCATCATGGGGTCCAAAACCTTAGAATTAAAATTAGCTACTCATCATTTTGGTTAACAAATAAAGCTTAAAAGTTAACATAATGTACTTACAATGCTAATACAATGTGGAATGAGGGTGAAGTTGGTGCTTTAAATGCTCCAACCACTTCACAAATATCCAAGGCTTAAAGTTAATGCTCCCAAAAGATCAGAATAAATGTTAAAAACCTAACTTTAACTATTTATAGGGCCAAAAATCGCGTCAAAGTTCTGGACAAAAACACCCTTCGCGGCATCGTTACGATCCGTAACACAGGTTACGGTCCGTCCTTCGGTTCCGTCCTTTGTCAGCTTAATATTAGGTCAACCGTTACGTCTTCTTGCGACAGACCGTAACACAGGTTACGGTCCGTATCTTCCAGTGGATTATGGCTTCAGTGTTCAGTGGCCAATGCGTTACGCCATGACGTTACGCCCCGTAACCTGCGTTACGGACCGTCCTTCTGGGCGTAACATGTGACAACACTTAGGCTTCTTACTGGAAATTTTCTTCAGATTACGGTACACGTTACGGCCCGTAACATGAGTTACGGACCGTCCTTTGAGCGGCACGTATCTGGATCTTCCTCTCAGGGTACGGATCACGTTACGGTCCGTAACTCGAGTTCTGAGACCGTCCTTTTGCTCTAAGTTGTCCGTTTTTCAGCATTTCTTATCATTCCGTTCCTTAGTCAACCAACCCTACAAAACACCAAAATAACATAAGAAACGACGTAAAAACACTTAAAAACAAGCAACACTTCTAGTGAAAAAGACACAAAATGTGCCGAAATTCACGGCACATCACTCCACAGACACCACCACTATCAATCATTACAATCAATCGTCATCACCACTAGTCACCATTACAATCATCACCCCAATTGTCATTACCACAACAATTATCAATCACTACCGACAATCACCACCATCAATCACCACTATAAATCGCCAACCACCGTCATCAGTCACCACAACCATTAGCCATTGAATCATTCATCACAACTAATAGCCGTCACAATCAACTACTACTACCATCCACCATTACTACTAGCTACTACCTATAAAGCCCCCATTAGCCAACATGATTTCTAATCGGCACGCTCAACCACTACTACTATCCATCACAACCACCAACTGTCATATAAGTTTTTGGTGATATAGTATTAGATTGATTTAGTATTTTATTGAATTTTATATTCACTAATATTTACATAAAGGTAAGTTTTATACATTCATATGTTTAAAAGATGAGAGTCTTAATTATTTAATATTAACATTCTAATACATCATCTTAATATTCAGCTGTGATTCAGATTCAGACATCTAAATGTTAATACACATCTGAATATATAGTCAAACAAGTATTCAAATTCAGAATCAGACCTGATAGTTAAGTGATTTAATAAGATAAAAGTATATATTAATTACTTGTAGTTACGTGATAGAAATTTATGTGAAAGCAAATATCACGTATATTTGTTGTAACACTCCATGTGAATAAGTTTCCACCGAAATTGGTAAATGTACAAAGTGTTATATAGTTTGTAATATTGGAGTAATAATATTTTAAATTACTTGGGTACTACAGTTGAAATAACTAGTTTGGGTACCATAGATGAAATAGGTACCATCTATGAAAAGCTGTTTTGGGTACCACTGGTGAAATATTCCAGTGTGTTTGTTCTGCATAAGGGCACAACCTTTTGGAACAAGTGTCTATTTCAACTACTTATCTTCTCTATAAATAGAGAAGTAATTACTCTATATCTGTCACTTTTAATTCAACTGATAATAGGCTTATTGTATCCCAGAGAAGCGTTGTCTGCTAACCCTATGGACAGGCAATCACTCATTTGAGACTGTGATAATATCACGCCTCAAGCCTTTCCTTTGTATTATCTTCATCTAATTTCTAACAATTCAATAGAGTGATTTCTCACTGTTATGGAAATCAATCAAAATTCAGGAATCTCTTTCATGAATAAGGATTTCATCAAACAGGTTTGATGGAACCAACTTCACTCGCTGGAAGGATAAAATGGTGTCTCTTCTCACAACTTTGAAAATTTCTTATGTTTTGGATCCTGAAATCACTGCAATTCCAGAACCAACTGAGGGAGAATCTGAAACTGTGAAAGCATTAAGGAAGAAACGTAAAGAGGATGAGCTAATTTATCGTGGGCATATTCTCAATACGCTCATTGATCAATTAAATGATCTCTATTCAAATTTGAAGACTCCAAAAGAAATATGGAATGCGCTAGAGGAAACATATCAAATCGAAAAAAAAGGGCAAAGATAAGTTTATTTCTTTGCAGTATTTTGAGTTTCAAATTAAAGAGAACTTATCAATCATGGATCAAATTTATAAACTGCAAGTGTTAGTTTCTAAACTACCAGATCAAATTGGTGCAATTTTTTCCAAACTGCCTAATTCATGGAAGAATTATAGAAAGAAAATTTTGAATTCTCATGAAACTCTGACTTTTGAGCAATTCAAAACCCATCTACAAATCGAAAGTGAAACTCGTGCACGCGACTCAGAGTTTCAACCTGTTTCAAAGATTAATAATCTGTGTCACTATGTTGAAAGCAAGTCAAAGTATGAAAAAGGTTCTAGTTCTGATCTTAAAGACAATAAAAAGGTTTTTAAGAAAAAGGCTATAAAATCAGTTACTTGCTTTAATTGTGGCAAGAAAGGCCATTTTTCTCGTGACTGCAGGTTTAAAAAGAAGGGAAAGAATTTTGGAATCTCAGAAAATTCCGAAAAGGCAAACATGATTGAGGAAGCTGTTACAGATTTGGTTGCTATGATATCAAATTTAAAAGTTGGAACGGCAACAAAAGTAAACATGGTTGATCCCTCAAAGTCAGAAGATGGTGGCTAGATTTTGGCGCTACCATTCATGTTTGCAACAATAAAAACTTATACAAGACATATGAAGAATGCAAGATGCCTGAAGGTGTTTTTATAGGCAATGATCTTTGAAGTCAAAGTTGAAGGCAAAGGCAGCGTATATCTGGACAAAACTAACTTTGTTGAATGTTTGTCACGTGCCTGAAATTATGAAGAATTTAGTTTCTACAAGTTTGTTGTCCAAGAAAGGATTTAAGATTGTCATAGAATCTGATAGTGTTATTATTTCTAAGAATTATATGTTTATTGGGAAAGGACACTATTGTAATGGTTTGTTCAAAATGAGTATTAATAATATTAAGAGTTCTGCTTATAGCTTTGAGTCAAATTCTTTGTTATGGCATGCTAGATTAGGACATATGAATTTTGGTTTTATGAAATTTGTGTCAAGGATTGGATACTTAGAATGCAATCATAAACAATTGGATAAGTATGAGGTTTACATTCAAGCAAAAATGACAAAGAAAACTTTTCCTAGTGTTGAAAGAAATTTACAACTACTTGAATTGATACATTCTGATATATGTGAATTAAATGGAATTTTAACAAGAGGAGGAAAGAGATATTTTATTACTTTCATTGATAATTTTTCTAGATATAGTTATGTCTATGAAATCAAAATAAAAGATGAAGCCTTTCAGAAATTCAAGGAATTTAAATCTGTTACGGAAAATCAAAAGGATCAAAAGATCAAAATGTTAAGAAATGATAGGGGAGGAGAGCATTTCTCCAATGAATTTGATGAATTTTGTGAAGTTCATGGAATTATACATTAGAAAACTTACACTCCACAACAGAATGGTTTGGCTGAAAGAAAAAAACGAATGTTAGTAGATATGACTAATGCCTTGCTCTTAAATGCTCAATTACCTTTATTTGTGGGGAGAGGTTGTACTAACAACTTGTCATATTCTTAATAGAGTTTCTTTTGAGAAAACTAAGACCTCTCCATATGAGTTATGGAAAGGTAGAAAATCTAACTTAAATTATTTGAAAGGGTGGGGGTGCCTAGCCTTTTATAAGGTTCCTAACCCTCAAAGATCAAAGTTAGGTCCAAGAGGTATTAAGAGCATATTTGTTGATTATGCACAAAACTCAAAAGCATATAGACTTTTGAATTTGCAGACAAATGTTATTGTAGAATCAGTGCATGTGGAATTTTTAGAAAAAAAAATTCTATATAATTCTAGTTTGAATTCTAGAAAAGAGCAAAGCACAAGTTCTCCTACTCAAAGTAATTTTGAAATGATAAATAAGAAAAAAGGAGATGATTCTCAACATGAAGTTGAATCTTGGAGGAGTCAACGAGTGAGAAAAGAAAAATATTTAGACTTCGATTTTATTTCTTCACAAGACATTGTATTTCTTGTAGAAGGAAGTAGGAGCAAAGTCAATCAATGTATACCCATTTTATTAAATACTGAAAGTGATCCAAAAAGTTTTAAAGAAGCAATGTCTTCTAGAGATGCAGCTTTTTGGAAAGAAGCTATAAATGATGAGATGGATTCTATATTATCCAACAACACTTGGATAATAGTAGATCTTCCTACTGGTTCTAAACCTATAGGTTGTAAATTGGTATTTAGAAGAAAATATGATACTATTGTTTGTGTACAAACCTTTAAGGCAAGGTTGGTTGCTAAAGGTTTTACACAAAAGGAAGGTATGGACTATTTTGATACATATGCTCCTGTTGCACGAATAACATCCATAAGAGTGCTTTGGACTTTAGCCTCTATTTATAATTTATGTGTGCATCAAATGGATATGAAAACTGCATTCTTGAACGTTGATTTATGTGAAGCAATATATATGGAACAATCAGAGGGATTTGTTCTTCCTAGAAATGAGAATAAAATTTGCAAATTAGTAAAATCCCTTTATGGGTTAAAGCAAGCTCCAAAGCAGTGGCATGAAAAATTTGATGATGCCATTTTATCATATGGATTTGTACATAATAATGCTGATAAAGGTATTTATTCTAAGTTTACAAAAGATCATGGTGTCATAATAAGTCTTTATGTGGATGACTTATTGATTTATGGTACAATCATGCTTGGAGCTAATGATACTAAAAAGTATCTCAATTCAGTCCTTAAAATGAAAGATATTAATGAAGTTGACACCATTCTTGGAATTAAGATCAAGAAAAGCGATAAAGGTATCTCCTTAAATCAATCACATTACATATAAAATGTGATTCGAAAATTTAGTCCCATGGAAATCAAAGAGTTTAAAACTCCTTTAGATTCAAATATAAAGTTGACCGAAAATATTGGAAGGGTCCCAGCACAATTGGACTATGCTAGTGCTACTGGAAGTATTATGTATGTAGAACATAGCACACGACCGGATATAGCACATGCAGTCTCCAAACTTTCAAGATATACATGTAAACCAAGTGTTTAACATTGGAAAGCTATTTCAAGAGTGCTTGGTTATTTAAAGAAAACAAAGAATGTTGGATTATGTTCTAATGGTTTTCCTAGCACGTTAGAAGGCTTCTCTGATGCTAATTGGATAACCAATGATGATGATAAAAAATCCACATCGGGATGGATATTTACATTGGGAGGAGGTGTTATAAGTTGGGCATCAAAGAAGTAGACTTGTATTAAACATTCTACAATGGAAAATTTTTTTTTGGCATTAGCAGCTGCTGGAAAAGAAGCGGAATGGATGAGAAACATGTTATTAGATATAAAGTTGTGGCCACAACCAATGCTAGCTATTCCCATATATTGTGATAATGAGGCAACGTTAAGCGTTGCTCATAATAAGATATACAATGGAAAGTCTAGACATATTAGTCTGCGGCATGCCTATTTGAAAGAATTGCTTATAAGTGATGTCATGACAATTATATATGTTAAGTCCCGCAAGAATTTAGCAAATCCACTCACAAAAGCACTTCCTAGAGATGCTACTACAAAAACATCTAGTGGGATGGGGTTAAAAACCTTAACTATAAGTACATTATTAGAGGGAACCCAAGCTTGAGTTAGCAAAACTAACAATAAAGATTCAATGGGTAAAAACAATCTATTAATGTCGTTTTGAGTACCGAAAAGAAAAGCATCAAATCTTTAAGCCTTGTCTCAGGATGATCAATGGATACTGTTACAGGGAGACGATGAGCAAGAGCTCTTAATGAAAATGTCAATTGTCTGGAGTAACAGGGACTTAAACATTTTTACCTATATGAATATAGGAGTGGTGCCGCTTCAACAAGAGTTAATAGGGTTTGCTCTTGTAAGTATTCATGAATTGGGATTAGGGCATGGCCTTTAAGTGCTTGAGCGAATCGGTGACTTAAAGTAGCTGGATAATATCATGTGTGTGATGTTTTTGGTTTAGGCACAAGGAAGTTATGGTTCAATCCTTAGTAATGCCAATAACTTCGTCTAAGCTTTAAAATATTTACACTACTACAAAATTTAAATCTATGAGATACTTTCTATTATGTATGATATTAGGAGTAGTATTACAAACTAGTAGGGGATTGTTAAATAGTTTGTATTATTGGAGTAATAATATTTTAAATTACTTGGGTACTACAGTTGAAATAACTAGTTTGGGTACCATAGATGAAATAGGTACTATCCTTGAAAACCTTTTTTGGGTATGTGTTTGTTTTGCATAAGGACACCACCTTTTGGATTTCAACTACTTATCTTCTCTATAAATAGCGAAGTAGTTACTCCATATCTGTCACTTATAATTCAACTGATAATAGGCTTGTTGTATCCCAGAGGAGCGTTGTCTGCTAACCTCATAGACAGACAAACACTCTTTTGAGACAGTGTATCATGCCTCAAGCCTTTCCTTTCTATTCTCTTCATCTAATTTCTAACACAAAGTATAACTTTATAATGCTCCATGTCATTAGCACGTTTCCTAAGTTCCATAGAAGTGCCAAGTGATATTTTTAAAGTTACTTTTCTACTTCCCCCTAAACTAGATCTGCTTTGTCAATCCTCCGTTGAAGAAGCTCCATGTAATGGAGCTTCCCTTCTGGAAAAACTTCATTACATCTCAAAAAACCCAAAGAATACTCATACTAATTATAGCTTTAACATTAACCATTTTTCATTTTTACCACCCTTCTTATGTCACAAATATATTAATCCCTTATCAAGTCCATGAGAAATATTGTGATATTTTTAGAGGAGAGTGGGTTCCGAATCCGAATGGTCCATATTACACCAACAACACATGTAGGGAGATCCACGAGCACCAAAATTGTATGAAATATGGGAGGCCAGATGCAGATTTTATGAAATGGAGATGGAAGCCTAAAGGATGTGAGTTGCCTATTTTTAACCCGTATGAGTTCTTGGATATGATGAGGAACAAGTCATTGGCATTCGTTGGAGACTCAGTTGGAAGAAACCAAATGCAATCCTTGATATGTTTCTTGTCTCAGGTACCATTCTCTTCTCTGCAATATATTTGCACATGGTATACTAGAAAGAGTTTTAACTTTTATAGATTGACTATCAAATCAATGAAAAAAAAATATTGAGTTTTTTTATGCATCAATAGCGTGAAAGATTTTTTAACGCTTCTAAAAGATAATTACAAGTTATTACCATCCACAATAGAGAATCATCAATTAAAAAGTAAGACATGTTACAACTGATAACATGCTAAAATATATTGATGTAAAAGTTTTTTTCACTGTGGTATATAAGTTAAGTTCTTATATTATAGACGAATCTCTATAAAAAGTAAAACTAGTAACTTGAAAAATGAGGTAACTTGTTAAAATAAATCACCACCAACAACAACATACCCAGTGTATTACCACAAAGTGAGGTCTGGAGAGGATAGGATATGCGCAAACCTTACCCTACCTTGACAGGCAGAAAAATTGTTTCCGCTATACCCTCGGATCAAGTAAAGAATAAACACATCAATTAGTAACAACAACAGATTAAAAAAAAAAAAAAAAAAAAAAAAAAAGACACGACAAGTAGTAAAACCTGTTAAAATAAATCAACAGTGCAAAAATAATTTACATTGTCAGAGATGTTTCCTTGGATGATCAAATTAAATTGGATTGACAGTAATTTTTTCTTTTCTTGTGTTGGGTGCAAATGGCTTGTAGTGTAACGCAAAGGGTTTTGTTTTCCCAAGAGATAACAAGGCAGATGTTAGGTGCATGTAGATGAAGATTTGGTTTACCAAAAATGGAGGTATTTCAAGGTTTAGGTGAAATTCTATGACAGGCACCAATAAGGGTTTCAAGTTCAAAATTCAAATTGCTACTAGTTTTTTTTTTTTTTTCCTCAACAATTATGTAAACGAATTTACAATGACATAGTCATTGTCATTCTCAAAGTGGGTTCTAAAGCTTAGTGAAACATACTCACTGTTTCTTTATAACTTCATTCATCATTTCTTACTTTACAAAGAATTAAAGTTACGACGAGTATATTATATTGCAGCATAATAAAAAAAAAAAAAAAAAAAAAAAAAAAAATATATATATATATATATATATATATATATATATATATATATATATATATTGCAAATTTACCTTCAGAAGAATATCAACTAATACCGTAGCTTAGCCAGATCTAGGGATTTTTCACATTAAATTATATCCTCAAATGACGACAAACTCTCTGTTAAAGAATCCAAGACTCGTAACGTGGGCTTCTAACTTTCTTTGATGAAGAAATGTTTAAGAAATAAAGATACCTCTCCCTTTCCTGAGATTTGTTGGCCAAATCATTGACAACAGATTCAAAAGTGAATCTAAAACTTGAAATTTATGAGTTTTTATATAATTTTAAATAAATATAATAACAGTGTATGTTCGTTATACCTTTCATGACTCATTTAGGAATAACCAATTCATCACCGGGGGAGGGTGGGGGTGGGGGTGGGGGCGTGGGGGGGAGGGTGGGAGTGGGTGGAGGTTGTAACGAAGCCGGGTATTTGGTGTTACAAAGGTGTAGCTGAAGCACATATTGTGTTTTCTGCCTTATGCTATTTGGTAGCTATTTCGCATTGGGTGTATTGGGATCTAGAAATATTTTGTGATGAATGTACAGGAAAATCCTCTTTGAATTTGCCAAAGATCATTGGA
Organism: Lycium ferocissimum; assembly: GCF_029784015.1. NCBI lineage: Eukaryota > Viridiplantae > Streptophyta > Magnoliopsida > Solanales > Solanaceae > Lycium > Lycium ferocissimum. The sequence goes on from NC_081352.1 coordinate 16,222,400, forward strand.
ATTCATTTATTTCTCTCAGGGGCGGCTTTATAATAATAATAATAATAATAATAATTAGATTTACAATCAAATATTTATAGATATTTAATGAACTTTTTAATACCTATAGAATATTTGGCACAAGTTGTTGAGTTCTCTGAACTAGTATTTTTTTAAATAAATCTAGGACTGCCAACGACGCAAGTGTCCAACTGCCTAATTATGCATGCGTTTCCGTGTCTTTTTGGCCAAACCTTAGAGTTGGCTGCCGGTACAGTGCCTATTTTTTTTTTAACCTCTCGGAGGCTTCAATTGTTTTAGTTATGAAAGTTGTATAGTGATAAGAAATGGACTTTGGCTAACTCAAACTTAAAACTAACTCATAAAGTGAGAATTGTTTAAAATCATTAGAAAACAAATAACTCATCCCTCAATCAACGTGAGAGTACACTTAACAATTCTTAATATATCTCTAAATATCTAAATATATTTTGGAAAAGTTAGAAAAAATGTGAATGTCTGGGTCCCCTAAAATGTACAATTTTTTTGTACGGTGTGAGTGTACTTTGATCTACATATATATTTTTACACAATCAAGTCACTTCGTTTAGTCTGAAAAATACAAGAGTTTACTTGATTGAAAATAATTACTCCCTCCGTTTTAATTTAGTTATTTGATTTTGACTTGGTACAGAGTTTAAAAAAGTAAGAAAAGACTTTTGAATCTTGTGGTTCTTAAATTAAAGAAATGTGGAATGCACCAAAATGTTCTTTAATCTTATGGTCTTAAACATAATCACATGAAAAGTTGGAATTAAAGAGGTTGCCAAAAAAGGAAAGAGTCATTCTTTTTTAAACGGACTAAAAAAAAAAAATAACTAAGACAAACAAATTGAAACAGAGGGAATACTTAAGTTGGAAACTTCTTAATCTCTTGATTTGTTTTTCCCTCTACAGGTAGAACATCCACTGGATATCTCTACCACTCCTGATTCCAATTTCAAAAGGTGGAAATACACAACATACAATTTTACCCTCGCAACATATTGGTCACCATTCTTGGTCAGAATGGAAGAAGCAGATTCTGATGGTCCAAGGCATGATGGAGTCTTCAACATTTATCTTGATGAATTTGACAAAAATTGGACATGTCAAATCAATGAGTTCAATTATGTCATCCTTAACTCTGGCCATTGGTTTAGTAGATTGAGTGTCTACTATGAGAAAAATCAACAAGTTGGTTGCTGGCGTTGTGGACTAAAAAATATTACTCAACTCCCAAATCATTATGGGTACAAAAGGGTATTTAAAACAGCATTAAAAGCCATAAATAGTCTAGAAAATTTTAAGGGTACAACTTTTGTTAGGACATTTGCACCTTCACATTTTGAAGGTGGAGAATGGAATACAGGTGGGAAATGCTTGAGGAAAAGGCCATTTACTAGTAATGAAAAAACTTTGGAGGGTTTAGATTTGGAGTTTTACAAGTCTCAAGTGGAAGAGTTTAGGGAAGCAGAAAAAGAAGGGAAGAAAAGGTTTAGATTGATGGATATAACACAAGCCATGTTGTTGAGACCAGATGGTCATCCAAGTAGATATGGGCATTGGCCAAATGAGAAAGTAGTTATGTATAATGACTGTGTGCATTGGTGTTTGCCTGGTCCTATTGATTCTTGGAATGATTTCTTACTTTATATGTTGAAGATAGAGCAGGAGATACTTTAATTTGAGTAAAAAGGTTTGATGGGGTGAGTGACATGTCATAATTTGATACAAGAAATTTGATCATCCAATTATTTGTATCTTTTGAGTAATTCACATGCACATAGTTCAGTTATTTTAATATAACAAAAAGTAGTCTTGTGACATTACCGTTATAGTATGTAAAGTTCAATGATCATACATGAAATTAATTCAAGAATGTATTACATTGTTAAGGTTGGCGTGAAGTTTAATATAATCAATTTATAGGAGCTAAGTTATCAATACATATTCAAAAAGTAGTCTTCTTACCTGGGGTCTTAAGTTAGACTTGGCCAATTTTATCTTGAGACACTAATTAACGACTAAAATTTGAAACTTCATATCACAGGTCTAAACTTTGATTTTGAAATAGCTAAAATTTATATACTTTATAAACTTTGACTATATTCTAAATAGTAGTCTTTCAAGCGGTCATTTGTTCACTTTCCCCCGTGGGAACTCCAAGGCACGACGCTTCCATTTAGTTCAAAAAATTTAAGAGACTTTCGAATGAAGAGCCAAAGAATATGAGCAATTTAAATTTGGGTCCACAAACAAAATAAGTGAAGGTTTTACTAGCTAATTTCAAATGTACTGTGAAACGAGTTAGTTACGCCATTTGACTAAAGAAGTTAGTTACATAAATCTTATTAAATGAAAGATCTATAATTAGATTTTTGTAATTTACTTTTTTGTTGTGCTGATCATTTAGATGAGTGATAATTTATTACATTGTCAAATTAGGACAATTCATAAAAATTAACACGAGCAATACATTGATTAATGCACTCCTCAATTATATGAGGATCATTTAGCTTGTATCCCATCTAGATAGATCGATAGTTTTACACCCTGTAACTCTTTTTCAGCCAGGCTTGGGCAGAATAGCAGAGCAAGTAGTAGTAGCATAACAAAAAAAGCCTTCCTCGTCATTAATATCTTTGCTCGCGGCAATTGTGACCTCTCGGGAGAATAAGATTCGACTCGGGGAGAATCCGAAATCAAACAACAAATCTTTGAAATGATAGTACGAAATTAAGGGATGAGAAGGGATCAATTCATCTATCTATTGAGACTAATCAACATTGGATTGGTTACCAACACCTATTAATCAACAAACAATTATATGAATTCAATCCAAGGGAGAAAGAGACTTAAACTCATACATGGAAATATAATCCTAGATTATCCAAGAGAGATTCGAGGTAAGAGTAAAGGGAATCCACCCACTACCTAACTAGCTAATGCCAGCTTAACCTAAACTCCATAGAAGGAGAACTACACTCAAAAGAGTTTCATCATAAATCTCAAGCTAAGGAATGAAAATAGGCTAAGACAAGCTTATATAGTTTTGCCTTTACATGCATAGCCACAATTAATTAACTACTAGCCACATTTGGCATTTAACCATTAATCCCTATTACAATAAAGGTCCAAAAGTGGCCTTTGCACAAATAACCCAACATTAGGCCTTTACACACCCAATTGCGCTCTTAGCCACTTTTTGTGGCTTCCATCTTTTGGCCATCATCTTTGTGCCTCTTCCAAGCAATCATCCACACTATGTATACCCTTGTGAATTGTTTTTCCATGGCCTCCAAAGGCTCAATCTTCATCACCAAAGGACGTGTGACATGAGAATGTACGTCCAAAGCTCCAACGTGAATTTTAATCCCCATAATCGCCCATGAGCTTCTTAGGATCATATCAGGATCCAAAAGGTGGCACTTAAGGAGAATAAAGTACAAACTAAAGGATCTAAGTTATCGACATGTACATTGACTAAAGAACATTTACAATGTAATTTAACTATATATGGCAAATTATTATACTATTTTTCATCTTATACCACATCAACGCTGTGATAGAAAGTGAATCAAGTTATATCCACTAACAATATACATATTTTATACACTATATAAACAATGTACATAGTTTAGCCTATGATAACTGGTTAGACACTAATTTTACCAAGTCAAATATTACTTTATATTTATTATAAAAATCTACTACTTGTAATTACCTTATAAATAAGGTAACAGTACGCAAAAATATTATACATTGGCAGTGCATAAAATTAAACTCATCAACTAAATCTAACAAGTAGTATTATACTACTAGCACGTTGCTTGTGTCTCATATAAGTGCCAACTAGTCATTTGTTTTTTTCTTGATGCCATTTCCATAACTTATATTTTAAATAAAAGCTTAACTTTTTCTGCTTCCTCCCATCTTTGCTTTCACTTTCAATCCTCCATTGAAGAAGTTTGCTCCAAGCAAATGGAGTTCCCTTGTGGGAAAAATCCCGAATATGCATCTCAGAGAACCCCAAAAATATTCATACTTCTAGCTTTAACATTTATTATTCTAGGTATTATCCCTCTTCACCACACTTCTAAGTGGTATCATGCTACAAAGCAGTCTGAAAAATCATCCACATATCATATGGAAGATATGGAGATAAAGATTATGGATGATGAAACATGTGATATTGCCATAGGAGAGTGGATTCCGAATCCAGATGGTCCATATTATACGAACACAACTTGTTGGGCGATCCATGAACACCAAAATTGCATGAAATATGGAAGGCCTGATACCGACTTCTTGAAATGGAGGTATGTTGGAAATGTGGATCACAGGACGAGCAATTTTAATCAATCATATTCTTTTGAAGATAAATGGAAAAAAAAAATTGCCTTTGCTTCTATTAAAATGACATTAATAAATTATATAGCTATAGTATATACTCCCTCGTCCCAGTTTCAAGTGTCTTAGTTTGACCAGATACGGAGTTTAAGAAACAAAGGAAGATTTTTGAATCTTGTGGTCTTAAATTAAAGATGTGTATAGTTTTTTAAATCTTATGATCTAAAACTTACCAAATATAAAAAGAGATACTCTTTTTAGATAGACGGAAAAGGAAAAGTAAGACACTTAAAGTACCTATAAATTATAGGTACTTTTCTAACATGAATGGGCTAGCTCCTTAGTGCTTACTCCTATGGGTGTGAGGAGATAGGACATTTTGATCTTGTTTTCCTCTAATCCTCTCCCTTTAGGAAAGGGTCAATGTAAGGATCTTATTTCGAAATTATTTCTGAAGAATTTCTAGTCTAAATCTATATGTATTGCAGTATAATTTAATCCTAATTTTTTTCTAGATGGAAAATATACTTTTATATTGATTTCTTAATATGAACTAAAAAAAAATTCATGTATTCGAAATGAATCTGATTAATTTTATATTTTCAACAGGTGGAAGCCTAAGGGATGTGAATTGCCTATCTTCAACCCATATCAATTCTTGGATATGCTGAGAAACAAGTCATTGGCATTTGTTGGAGACTCAGTTGGAAGAAACCAAATGCAATCCTTAATATGTCTTTTATCCCGGGTATCATTTTCCTCTTCATATATGCTTCTTATTATTGTTCATTGCTTACAACTTTCCTCCATCTTTATCTAGTTTAAATTCTATATACTGGCTGGGGGTAAGTAAAAAATTATTTATATGATCAGGTCACTAATAAACTTATTATAAGTTAAATTTAACAATGAACAATAATTGATAACCTGATAAAAATGATAACTAACCGCTATTGCAAGTTAATAAATTATACCGATGGTGTGAAGAACCTTTACATACAGTAGTATAATTTAAATCTTTTTGTACAGTATTTGCATAAATCTATTGCTAATTACCTCCTATATATAGTACTAAGCTATGGCTTGGATTAGAAAATTGGATGTATATTTAACTTATTGTGCTTACCTTGGGTTGAGTGCACACATCTTTGTAGTATAATGCAGTGGTTAGGTTTGGTTTACCAAAAAATAGACGTATTTCAAAGTTTAGGTGAAATTCTATTGAAGGCACCAACAAGTTTTGGAACAAAAATTTCTACTATTTCTTTCTTCTTGTTTTCCTTGTGAGTACGAAATCAACAATCATGCATTCATCCTTAAAAGTGGTTTGTTTAGATTTGGGGCCATAGCAAGGGAAATTAGTCATTTGAAAAACAAAATAAACAACCACAATGATTAGGGGCGCAGGGGTATGAGTTCACGTGAATCCCTGATCCTCTTATTAGACCATGTATAGCGATATTATATTTTACGATGTGTTTGTGCGCGCGCACCCAAGCTCAAAGTGTATTATAGTGTAATAATTATTGGGTGCACCTCTACAACTGAAATCGGTGGTTCAAGTTCTACACTTATATTGTTACTCTTTCCTTCTGATTTTCGAGACCTGAGTTTAGGGGTACTTTTTTTCTTTTTCTTTCTTTGTTTGGTTTATTCTTTCAAAATCCTAAGTTTGACAAATTGAAATTCTTATTCCACCTCTATCATAGTAAAATTTTATATAATTAAAAAGTATCCATATTATAACTACTAGCAGTGGGCGTATCATATAGTTAATTGCTCAACTAATTAATTCCAACATTTTCGGGGTTCAATACGGAGTAAGATATTACGTGAAAATCAATAAAATTGTAAATAGAGTTTAATTTTCGCCCTTTAATTTCAAAAATGTAATAAGTCAATGATAAGAACCTAAAGGTTAAATCGATCAAATATAAATTTTAGATCCTCTTTTCATAATAGTACAGCCATTTTTTCTGAATTCTTATAATATACCTATTTTAAAAAACATTCTGAATCCGTAACAATAATTCTATGTTACTATCTTAGATTCAAAGTTATCAGCCCTTGTGACAAAATCTGAAGGAGTGCAAGTGACAACGTGGGTTCCCAGCTACCATGTTATTCCCTAGAAAATACTAATAATGATGTTAAGAAATTCAGAGGATAATTGTCCCTTTCCACATATTTGTTGACTAAATAATCGACAAACCAAGCTCCAAGACAATTGATCTCTATCTCTTCCCCTTTTAAAAAATAGTAGTTTTTTGTTAATTTAAAAATATTAAGCTGGAGAATAAGCCAGGAACCACCAGATTCTCTATAAAATATCGAGGCTTTTCTTTTTTTTTTTTTTTTTTTTTTTTTTTTTGTCCAGGCTCCTAAACACCTCATGTGCTTCTTCATGTGTCTAAATATTCGTTTCAGTAGACAATTTAATAATGCCTATAGACCGTTAAGCTAAAGAGTTTTTATATTATAATCTGATCATTTAAGAATTAAAAAAAATGATCTTTTAAGATCTCCTGTGTGTTATTTTTAAATCTCTGTGTAAAAATGAAAATTTCTTATAAAAAGAACAAAAGACTAAAACCCAACTTATAAAGGACGAGAAAAATAATAAATAAATTATTTTGAGATTAACTTATGTACACTGATAATGTAATCATATTTATTCTAGAATCTATTTTAATTTGTCTTATTTTTCAAGATATTAATCTTTTTTTTTTTTAACGGACATCCTTTTATGGTTGTCACTTAGCTGATATGACAGTGTAAAATTTCTTTTAGAACCGATTTGATTACACAAGTTAACCTCCTGTGAGAACTTGACTTATTATGAGGGGCAAGAGAAAATGACATTCCAACTGTGAAGAGTATGTACATTTCAATGAGGACAAGCTCCAAATGATTGTTCTAAAATGGCTATTTCTCGTAGATACTCCCTAGTCCTTATGATACAGCGAGATTATCAATATATAGAAGTTAATCTCAATTTCATAAACTAAATATAAAGGGGTTACCTGCAAAATATTAATGTAATTGATCTATTATTACTTTAGAATTAAACTATATTAGTTGTATAAAATTAATTTACACAATTAGTACTGTATATAGATTAAATCCTTCGTTAAAATACAAATCCATATGTGCCATGTTACGTGACCCTATTATTATGTGAGGGTCAATATTTCATGGTTTTCTTGATTCTTTTTTTTTTATTATTATTATTTTTAATTTCCCTGTACAGGCAGTGTATCCAATTGATGTCTCTATTAGTCCAGATGAAAATTTTAAAAGGTGGAAATATGTTGACTACAACTTTACCCTAGCAACATATTGGTCACCATTCTGGGTAAGAATGAAAGATACAGATGCTGATGGTCCAACAAAAACTGGACTCTTCAACCTTTATCTTGATGAAGCTGATGAGAAGTGGGCAACCCAAATTGAAGAATTCGACTATGTCATCATCAATGGTGGCCACTGGTTTACTAGGTGCAGTGTTTACTATGAGAATAACCAACTAGTTGGCTGCAGGTACGGTTAATTTCGCGTATGATCACTAAAATTTACTTTCTATAACAGTAAAGTCACAAAATGATTAAATTAACTAAAATTTACATGATTAAATTAACTAAAATTTACCGATTAGAATAGCAAAGTCACAAAACTTTACCCAATACAACAATAAAATCACCTTGTTGTGTAAGTTTTGTCGTTATAATGGTCAAATTTAGAAATTTTATTGTTACAGTAGGTAAAATTTTATTACGTGTATTATGACTAAAAGATATGCTTTGCAACTTTATTGTTATAGTTGGTAAAGTTAGTTTCATGTATGACCACTAAACTTTACTCACTATAACAATAAAGTCCCAAAATTATCACATTTTAATTTTATCGTCTATAACAGTAAGTCACAAAACTTTACCCTTTATAGCAGTAGAGTCACCTTGTTCGGTAAGTTTTATCGTTATAGTAGTTCAATTTAGTGACTTTTCTGTTACAATAGGTAAAATTTATTATTATTATAACAAAAGATACACTTTGTAACCTTACTATTATAGTTGGTAAAGTTAATTTCATGTATGACCACCAAACTTTACTCACTCAAACAATAAAGTCATAAAATTATCTTTATCACATTAAATTAACCAAATTTTATCGACTATAACAGTAAGGTCACAAAAATTTACCCACTATAACATTAAAATCACCTTAATGGATAAGCTTTATTGTTATCGTGATTTAATCTAGTGACTTTACTGTTATAATGGTAAAATTTTAATTACTTTTATGTCACAAAAGATTTCGTGACTTTATTGTTATAGTTGGTAAAGTCTAGTGCCTCTAATAATTCGGTTACTTTAATGTGACAAAAAATAGTGTTGTAGCTTTAATATTATAGTGCATAAAGTTCAGTGACCTTACGTGAAATTAACCTGTTGTTGCAGGTACTGTCAACTTCCAAATGTTACTGACCTCCCATCTACTTATGGCTACCAGAAAGCAATTAGGACTGTTTTGAGAACCATCAACAACTTGGAAAACTTTAAGGGCATAACTTTTATTAGGACATTTGCACCTTCTCATTTTGAAGGGGGAGAATGGAATAATGGTGGGAATTGTGTGAGGAAAAGGCCATTTACAAGCTATGAAACATCTTTGGAGGGCCTTCACTTGGAGTTGTATACTATCCAAGTTGAAGAATTTAGGGCAGCAGAAAAGGAAGGGAAGAAAAAGGGGAAAAGGTTTAGATTATTGGACACAACACAAGCCATGTTATTGAGACCAGATGGTCATCCAAGTAGATATGGGCATTGGCCAAATGAAAATGTAGTGTTGTATAATGATTGTGTGCATTGGTGTTTGCCTGGTCCTATCGATTCTTGGAGTGATTTCTTGCTTCATATGTTGAAGTTGGAGGGAAGGAGATCCCATGAAGAAATGCTTCAATTTATGAATCAGTAGAGCTAAGAGTTAAAGTTCACCCAAAAAAAAAAAAAAACAAATAACTTTTTTTTATTATAGCCATGTCGGAGATTTTTAAGTCAATAGAAAATATAGAAAACTTGTAATTCTTATTTTTACTTTTATTGAACTGAGATGAGGTTAAACAGAATGTTGTTATAGAGAGATTTCATATAGTTGATCCCATCTTACTTGAGATTGAAGCACACTTGTAGTAATTTTTTATTTAATGTGAAATGAGTTACTGGCTTGGATCTTTTTAAGAACTAGCTTGCAGTTTATGTAATGAAATTTTGTTCTATGAAAACTTTGATAGCTCCCAAAACATAGGGCGTTCTTAAGTGGAACCCAAAAGGGTATACTTTCTTGACGACTGCACTTGATGTAAATATTTGGTAAATTCAGGAAAGTCATACTCACAGCTCAAAAGAAAAAAGATAACGGGTTGAAATTATAGCCTATTTGGCCAAGCTTATCCCCTCCCCACCCCCCACCCCCCCAAAGTGTTTTTTTTTTTTTGAGGCATTTGAGAGGTGGCAAATGGGCAGGTTGGGTCAAATTTCGGCGGGTCATAACCCAACCCGCCCAAAGTTACTTGGGTCAATATGGGTTGGGCCAATATGTGTAAAATAACGGGTCATATCCCAACCAGCCCAATATAACCCAAGCAATCCTCCTTAAAGACAAAATTATAAGTCTCCAATTGACAATATGTTTTTGTTTTTGGCATCTAATGTGATCAGGTGAAATCGTAAAAGTGTTGTAAGCTAAATACCAATCTTATGAAAAATCAAATTCAAGTATGAAGTCAACATTAATTGATGCAGAAATTAAATTGTACATCCTAAAATTGATTTTTGATTATTTACATATATAGAAATTAGATGAGTAATTTATAACTAATTTACTAAAAAATGTGTTGGAAGCACATCTAAAAGTTATTACTTAGTAGCAAATAAAAAATCATTCTGTTAATAATTTTTAGTCATCCCTCACATCAAATTTTTTTCAAAAAGGTAACATTTAAAGGGCTTTTGTAAATTGTTAGAGAATCATAAAGATAATTAGAGAATCATAAAAGTATTTAGAGAATCATAGAGATATATGTTTCCTTGTGTATAATATTCTAGCTTATTTCTAGGGATTTAGATATCTAGTTACCTTAGTTAGCTTTTTCTTTACCTGTATTTAAATCATTGTATTCTTTGAATAATAGATAAGTTATTCTCTGCATACCTTCTCTGAATTACATGGTATCAGAGCAGGCTTTAATATTTCATCGGAGTTTTGTTAACTTCCGTCGCCGAAAGTTGTGGCGACTCGCCAGAGTTCCACTTTGATCTGATTTCGCACTGAAGTTTCCGACACATTTGTTTGTGGTCTCATGATCAACAGACCACGATTTTGAAGGATAAACACCACGAACCAGGTTCATTCGTGAACATATTTGATTTTTTTTTTTTTGTTGCTGTTCAAATCAGGTTCTTTCTCGAACAGATTTGATTTCGAATCTACTTTTGCTGCTGCTTTTCGATTTGTTTGAGACTGAATATTGTGTTAAATCTGCTAGTGATTGAGTCTGAAACTTTACGATTATAGTTTGACTCTGTTGCTCTTTGAAATTGTTTGATGGGAATATTTTCTAGTATTAAGGAAAGTTGTCTTTTCAATATTTTGACTATTGGGAGACCAAATCATCAACGTGGTCTGCATTTGGTGGAATAACCTATTGGTTTGTTCAATTATTTTTGCGTGGTTGGTCTTTGGTCGTCATTACTGCTGGTTATCGGAGTTCTAACCTGTCTTAAGATATTGCGATCTTGCCCACGGAAAAAGAAAAAAAAATCTGTTGGAAAATGAATAAAGGAGGAAGAAAGGCTGCACATAACAATGACGTTTGTAGTGTTGTCTGTCACTATTGCCATGAACCGAGACATATGAAATGGTACTGTAAGAAATTGCAAGGTCGCAATTAGAGAACTCAAGAGGGGTAATCATATTGTTACTTCTAGTCCATCTTATGATAAAATGATTTTGGTGTCAGCTGAGGAGTTGGATAAATTTTCTCAATCTTAGAAATCGTTAAAAGAATCCCCTTCAGTTAATACCCTTGTTGAGTTTGCCAAATTCTCTCAGTGTCAGAAGTCATTGAAGGAATCTACTTCAGTTCTTACCCTTGCTGAGTCAGGAAAAACATGTCTTATTTCCTCTTCAAGCAAATGGATGATTGATTCAGGTGCTACAAATCACATGACAAGTAATCCTAATATATTTTCTGACTTTCATTCACACAAAGCACCCTCTCCCGTTACTGTAGCTGATGGATCAACTTGTAATAGTGTTGGATATGGGACTGTTAAACCAACCTCCTCTATTACCTTGTCATCTGTATTAATTCTTCCAAAGTTGGCTTTTAATTTGATTTATGCTAGCAAAATTACCAGAGAGCTTAATTGTTATATTTCATTCTTCCCCAATCATTGTATGTTTCGTGATCTTAAGACGAGTCAGGTTATTAGTAAAGGACATGTATCTGGTGATTTATACATCCTTGATGAATGGGAGCCTCACTCTGTTGCCTGCTCTAGTGTCGTGTCTCCATTTGAAGCACATTGTCGATTAGGACAACCTTCTCTCGTTGAAAAAGCTCGTCCTCGGTTAATAATCATTTCTTCATTGGAATGTGAGTCATGTCGATTTGCAAAACATCATAGCACCTCACTAAGTCCGAGGATTAATAAGCGGGTGGAGTCGGCTTTTGAGTTAGTTCATGCTGATGTTTGGGGACCATGTCTTGTTGTTTCCAAAAGTGGGCATAAGTATTTTGTCACTTTTGTGGATGATTTCTCTCGGATGACTTGGATTTATTTTATGAAGAGTCGCTCGGAAGTGTTTACTCACTTTTGTTCCTCTTGTGCTGAAGTCAAAACTCAATTTAATGCTTCGGTACGTATTCTAAGGGGGGACAACGCTAAAGAATATATGTCAGAATCATTCCAGTCGTATATGAGAAAACACGGTATTCTCCATTAGTCCTCATATGTTGATACACCCTCTCAAAATGGAGTTGCTGAGAGGAAAAATAGACATCTATTTGAGACAGCTCGAGCACTTTTCTTCCAAATGAAGGTTCCTAAACAGTTTTCGGTAGATGCGGTCTATACGGCTTGTTTTTTGATTAATCGTATGCCATCTATTTTGCTTTCTGGTAATATGCCTTACAGTGTTTGTGCTTTCTGCTAATATGCCTTACAATGTTCTTTTTCCAAATAAGTCACTATTTTCGGTGGAGCATAAGGTGTTTGGAAGCACATGTTATGTTCGACATGTTCGGCCATTTATTACCAAGTTGGATCCCAAGGCATTGAAGTGCATTTTTTTGGGCTATTCTCGCCTTCAGAAAGGATATTGTTGTTATTCTACTGAACTTGGAAAATATCTGGTATCAACTGATGTTACATTTTTGGAAACTACACCATTCTTCTATGCACCTCCCGTTTCTACAAGTTAGGGGGAGGAAGATGAATGGTTAGTCTACCAGCTTACTAGGGTTGTGCCAGAAAGATCAGATAGTGTCATTTCTCGTACATCGCCCAGTTCAGTTGATCACCAATCGACTATTGTACCTGTCGCACCGGATCCATCTACAAGACCGCCAGTTGTTTAGGTTTACTCTAGGAGGCGGGGGACTAATGATACATGTCCTGCACCAGTTTCTTCATCATAAGATCTTTCTCCACCTGATCCACCGGAAAATCTTGAACTTCCTATTGCTCTTCGCAAAGGTACACGTACTTGCAAATCCACATATCCCATTGCTAATTTTGTTTCCTATGACCACTTATCTCCAAAGTCTAGATCTTTGATTGCGTCTCTAGACTCCATTAGTGTACCCAAAACAGTGAAAGAGGCTTTCAATCATCCCGGGATGGTCCAAGCAATCTTTGGAGGAAACATATGCCTTGAGAAAAATCACACTGGGGATTTAGTGGATTTACCAAGTGGAATGAAAGCGCGGGTTGCAAATGGGTCTTTGCGGTGAAAGTTAACCCGGTATGCCTCTTCGGCGAGACTAAAGGCTAAACTTGTGGCTAAAAGGTATGCTCAAACTTATGCGGGGGTGGATTATTCGACACCTTCTCCGTTGCCAAACTCACCCGTCCTTGTTCATTTCTCTAGCTGCTTCAGAGAATTGGCCTTTGCATCGCTTTGGATATCAAGAATGCATTCCTTCATGGTGATCTCCATGAGAAGGTGTATATGGAGCAACCACCAGGATTTGCTGCTCAGGGGGGAGTATAGAAAGGCCTGTCATTTGAAGAAGTCCTTGTATGGCTTGAAGCAGAGTCACCAGGCTTGATTTGGAAAATATAGTGAGGTAGTTCAAGAGTTTGGATTAAAAAAGAGCAAATGTGGTCATTCAGTCTTCTACAGGCAATCATCAGCTGGAACTATTCTCCTTGTTGTACATGTTGATGATATTGTTATTACAAGAAGCGATTATGCAGGAATCTCGTCTCTCAGGTCTTTCTTGCATACTAAGTTTAACATGAAAGACTTGGGACAATTGAAATACTTCTTGGGAGTGGAAGTCGCTAGAAGTAAGAAGGGAATTTTTCTATCTCGGAAGGGAAGTATATTGTGACAATTGGGCAAACACCGGAAAGTTGGTACCAAACCCAAAGACTACTCAATGGTTCCTAAATGCACATCTTATGAAAGATGATGGTGATCCTTTTGATGATCCGGAGAGATATAGAAGGTTGGTTGGAAAGTTAAACTACCTTACTGTGACTCGTCTGAATATTGCTTTTGCGGTAAGTGTTGTTAGTCAGTTCATGTCTGCACCTACGGTCAAACATTGGGAAGCTTTGAAACAAATTCTATGTTACCTGAAAGGAGCTCCTGGACTTGGCATATTGTATAGCAATCACGACCATACTCGTGTGGAGTGTTTAGCAGATGCTGACTATGCTAGATCCAAAATTGATAGAAGATCTACTACATGCTAATGTGTCTTTGTTGGAGGGAACCTAATATCATGGAGGAGTAAGTAGCAAGGTGTTGTATCTCAATCCAGTGCAGAATCCGAGTACAGAGCTATGTCATAGTCTACGTGTGAGATAATGTGGATACATCATCTTTTAACTGAAATTGGGTTGAAGCATCATATACTAGCAAAACTTTGGTGTGATAATCAAGTTGCTCTTCATATTGCCTCAAATCCGGTGTATCATGAAAGAACTAAACATATTGAGGTTGATTGTCATTTTATTCGTGAGAAGATTCAAGAAAACCTAATTTCCACTAGCTATGTGAAGACGGAAAAGCAACTAGCTGATTTGTTCACAAAAGCGTTGAATAGAACTCGAGTTGATTACCTTTATAACAAGCTGGGCACGATCAATATCTTTGCTCCAGCTTGAGGGGGAGTGTTAGAGAATCATAAAGATATTTAGAGAATCATAAAAGTATTTAGAGAATCATAAAGATATATGTTTCCTTGTATATAATATTCTAGCTGATTTCTAGGGATTTAGATATCTAGTTACCTTAGTTAGTCTTTTCTTTACCTGTATTTAAATCATTGTATTCTTTGAATAATGGACAAGTTATTCTCTGCATACCTTCTCTGAATTACATAAATAAAAATGAAGGGACTCCATGAATGAAGCTGAAGAGAGTAGTTTTCTGGGTTAAAAGATACCACAAAGAATTAAGAAACAATCACAGGATATTGTTTTTTCCAGTTATAGTGACATCTTTTTAGTATAAGAAACAAACAAATATCAATATATTCAACAGAGTTGCTAATCAAAGACTGATCTGCTTTTGCCTTTAGAAAACGATAAGCCAATAAAAAGCTGAAGCTAAAATATTTAGGCTTCACAGGTTGATAACTGACCCGTTGAGCAGACCAAATAGACCCGCCAAAAAGATGGTTGTTTAGGGTTCAACTCAACAAACCATCGAAATACCGAACAGGCTGGGCGGGTTTGGATTGATTTTGCCACTCGTTTGACCAAGTTATAAGTGTTTCTGGGGAGTAGCAGAAACTGTTTTTCAGAAACTAAAAAATAAATTTTACCCAAAAGTACTTTTTTGAAAAGACTTCTAAGAAAAAAAATCCACTTAGAAGCATTTTTTAAAAGTTTGGTCAAATATTAATTACTGCTCAAAAGTGCTTTTTAAATTAATCGATCAAATACAAACTGTTTTTCACTAAAAATACTCTTTTGAAAAGCACTTCTGAAAGAAACACTCTTCAAAATAAGGTGATTTTAGAAATTTGGACAAACATGCCATAAATGAAGCTAGCAGATATATTAGAGCTAATGACTAATATGATATTGTTGTTGCTATAGTGGTAATAGTACTTCATTATGAAGGCGTCCAAATATAACTTCGCCATTCATGCTTCCGCCTTTCCTTTCAACATACCCAGGCGCCTTACCAATCAAAGCCCTATCTAAGTAAAACTTTGTTATTTTTCCGACCCAAGCTCCGCCAAAGTAAGTGTGTGACTCCGTATGAGGACCTCTTCTTCTGCTCACTCTCTGTTCGCACAGTTCTCAAAGAAGAAGAGGAGGAAAAGTGGGCAGCAGGTAGCACAAGCCCTCTGCCCAATACATCTTTTCCAGAAGTAAGTGTAGTCCACCAGTTCCACCAAATGCTCCTCTATCTCGGCAAAGACCGTGTGAGAGTGCAATTATGCTTCGAATGCTTCACTATGCAATAAATCGATCTAGTCCCCGTTCTTTTCCTATGCACTGGCTTTATATCTCTAACAAACAAGGACCTTGTGGGAAGGAAGCAGCCCCTAGCCTGTAAATGGCTGATCATTCAGCTGTTATCTTCCATTCATGCCCCCGTTTGACTGCCACTCGGGAATATAATTGTCCCCCCACCCCAACCCAAAACAAAAAAAAAAAAAAAAAGTAAACCCTACTAATAAGGTTAAATTGTTTGGTTTGACACAAACATTGGATACAGGTAAATATTTCCCCGTAAGCATTATGGGCATCAGCTACATGAGAATGAAAATCGTAACCAACCGTAAGCAGTGGTGCACGATAGGCCCTATGAATCATGGAATGAGTTCTTTCTTCAAAGTTCGAAAACAGGAGGAGATGGTTTGATCCATCGAACAATGCTTATAATTTAGAAAGAATGACATAAAAGCTCATGGAATATCGTCAACCATTCTTGACAGTATAATTTCACAACCATCTTTAGAAATATAAGTGACATTTTAAGTGACAATTTTTAAACTAAATGTAATACTATTTTCTTTTACGACATTTTTAACTATGCAACACTACTACCAAGAAGACAACAATATTGTGAACGTTCAAATATTTCTAGTCTGAAATTACACCATATACATGTCAACCGTCAAGCAAAAAATCTACATCATTGTATTATTTAGGATATATGCAGGAAATTTTACAGTTTATACAGTTAAAGTTAAACTAAAGTCACCAAGGGATACACTACTCTGCTAAACTCTAGAATGAAATCTTAATGAATACCAAGATATGGAGTGCTAAAATGTACACAACGAAAGCCGACCTGAGCAACATAAGCTTATGCAAATTCTCCAGTCTGCCAGGCTTTTGACGAGGATCGACAATATAATCTGAAGAAACACGGGCCCTGTCAATGCTGCTTCTTGCATACCTATTCCGAGTGGCACTAATATCTGCATTGCTTGCTTCAACCTTCCTCCAAAGACCATTTAATCTCTCTAATTCCATCTCCTTTAGATGAACTTCGTTAGCAAGGCCCTCCGCTTGGGCCTAAAGTAGATGAAAAACCCAACGATTAGAGAGCCACAAAAAGACACAAAATAGATCACACAACACCAACAGAGGCGGATCTAGGATTTAAACCTAATGGGTTAAATTCTTAGACTAACTCATTGTACTTCTGAAATTATGGGTTCAGAATTTAACATTTATTGAAATTTTAGAGTCTTGTCACATGTATATTTATATCCTGTGTCGCAAATACTAAGTTCAAAACCCATTATGCAAAAAGCTGCCTGCCTCTGAATGCCAAATAATTTCAGAGTTTAGAAAAAATAAATCATTCACCTGTTTTGAAGCAAGTTGCTCTATTAGACTGTGAAGCTGCTTATCCAATATTTTCTCTCGCTGAGCTGAAAGAAACAGCATGACAAGATCAGACTTTAGGCATGTTATGTTATAAATATCAATATATAACAATAAAAAAAAATGTCAACATGTAATTGGCAGCCTTATTCAGTGTGTGGCAATTAAGGCACAGAAAAGAAGATACGTGAAAGAAACCAGTTTCTTTATAAGCACGCGAAAGAAATTTAAGACAGCAAAATATATATCATATGGTCTGACCACACAGCAGGAGTTGATTATCATTATCCATAATAATGTTAGCCAATATATATTAGTAGTTAGGTACCTGGGGAAGGTTGCTTGAGTGCATAATCTTGCACTTCTGCCCATTTTTTCTCCAGGTCATGAACAGCTTCTTCCATAGATTTCTAATGTAAAATTGATCAGCAGAAGCAGATGGAAAAGAACGACAAGTAATTTACATTGGATATTATG
Source organism: Lycium ferocissimum (assembly GCF_029784015.1). NCBI lineage: Eukaryota > Viridiplantae > Streptophyta > Magnoliopsida > Solanales > Solanaceae > Lycium > Lycium ferocissimum. The sequence goes on from NC_081352.1 coordinate 16,240,336, forward strand.
ACACAAAGTGAGATAAGCTAAGCTACACACCAGTTCCTTCTTCTTCTCCTCTAATTTCCCCAGCAACGCAAAATTTGCACATTCCTTATCTTCTTGATCTTCACTATTGTTTTTAATCAGATACTCATTTGACTTCACAGTCTCACTGGCTGCTGCAGCCTGTGCTCGTTCTAACTCTGACTTCAAGGTTTCTTCAATTAAGGCCATCTCCTGTAAATTGCATAATGTTCCACAATTGTCATTTGATATCGATGAAGATCCCAGCAATAAAGATGATTGCATATAAAGGAATCAGTGGACTGGCTGAAGGTGAAAATATAGTCAGTAATAACTTGAGACATTTAATTCAGGTGATAACGTAACTTATCCTATAAGTATATTAGTAAAAGAATTTGTACATAATCTCTTATATCACATGCATAACCAAATATAGGGCTCATCTGCTGCGCAAGCCAGTAAAATATTAGTTTATGACTGCACCAGATATGCGGGGAAAAAAGAGGGATAATAACCTTTTTGGACTGCTCTAAAACATAATAACCAGGCATGGAATGTGTAATGTATATTAATTCAATATACATATAATATACATATCTTTTTTCTTGATGACGTGATAACCCGCATCCGCTACCCTTCGGGTGCTCACAGGGTAAACCCAGCTCCCATGCAATAGCTCGCAGACCACACAAGAGAGATAACTCGCACTAGGCAAGCCCTATGCGACGAGCTCGACCCAGAAGGCAAATCCCCTGCTGTCGTAGGCAGGGGGGGGTTTCGAACCTGAGACCTCCATTATGAAAGCCCCATGCTCAACCAACTAAGCCACCCTTGCGGGTACATATAATATACATATCGAATACACAAGTATACACAAAATATACATATCATATACATAATCAGAGTATATGTTTTGGCAAGCGCCTGTAATTAATTTTGGCCGATGGGTCAAAAATGAAAAAATCCCAAGAAAAACAACTTCTTTGGTAGGGATGCTAAAATGCTAACAGGGCATACATAAGATTTATCTGGATTCTATTCTGCACCTAGTTCCTGGTTTTACGAAGAAATCCACATTAACAGTTATTTATGCTTGTTGAAGAAGTTCTGTCCTCTAACAGCTGGACATGTAATCAGATGATAAAGCAATTGTCAACGATGTCCTTTTTTTTTTTTTTTTTTTTTTTTTTTTTGTGTGTGTTTCTTTGAGAAGTTATGACCAACCTGCAACTTGCTGCGCAGAAGGTCAGCTTCCTGTGACTTCTCCTCAATCTTATTGTCATAATTTGAGATAGCCTTTTCATACTCCGCATTTTCTTCTTGCAGAGTAATTTCTCTTAATTGTGCCTGCCGCCAAGTTAGACAGAATATTACACTTAAATTCCAAGCTCTACATGCATATTCCAGTGCATTAAAAAAAATACAATCTGCAAAGTCCTTAACATTTAGCCAAAGAATTGAAAATCACTTTCTCTTAGGGAGCGTTTAGTATGGAGGAAAACCACAAAATCTTTTCCAATTTTCCCATGTTTGGTTGGTCAAAATTTTTGGGAAACCTTTTCTATAGGAAAACAAGTTCCTTAAAAATAAGGAAAATAACTTCTCTAATGAAAGTAGGGGAAAAAAAGGTTCCATAAGTGACATTCCAAGTTCGTTGTCTACTCCCCGCCCACCCAATTCCCCCAACCTTCACCCTTGACCATCCCACCCCCTGCCACACCCGAAACCAGTGATCTCACCCCCATGGTATTGGCTAGATCACATATAAATGCTCTTTGGATAATATTTTGTTGCTTACTTACCACTCTTAGTCTAATACATCAGAAAAATCAATAGATAAAACACATAGTGTTAAAGTTAATAGAAAGCAAAAGAAATAATTAAGCAATAGCATCATAGAATAGGTTTCAAGAGAGCAAGGTCATTAAGCAAGGTCCTATGGTCTACCACTAGCCAACTGGTAAGATAACAAAATCCAATTTTTCTGCTAAGGGTTGTTTGGGTTCTTCTGACATCTATAATGTGTTATTCAGTGAAAGCAATTAAGAATGTCAAACCTTCTATAGACTTGCCGCACTTGCTCTCTCAATGAAGGCAAGCTAACCTCCTAGTATATCATATCTTAGTTCAGAAGCAAATAATGCATACTGAATCGATTTGAAGCTTTGGGCACCTCCAACTACATCTGCTGCCCACGCCAACAAACCCCCCATTTCTTCCCCAATATTTAATGATGTGAACATAAATGTTGAACCCATCAAATTCAAATCTTGAATCCGCCACAACTACTATTAACTCAAGATCATGTCCTCCCCACCCTCCAACACACCTCATGTTCACCCCTACCCCCATACCCCATAGTATTTGTCTAGATTATATACAAATGCTTTTAAGATAATATTTTTTGCTTACATACCGAACACAAGAAAGAAAATAAGTAAGAAACCCACTTATTTTCCTAGAAAACATTCTCCAAGAAAACATTTTCCTTCATATCAAACACACCCATATGTGAATAATCATTAAATTTTCAGCAAACACTAAGCTCTAAATCCAAAATTGCAATGGAATCAGTGATATAAACATAAATATTGAACCCATCAAATTAATCACCAGATAAATTAAGCCATCAAATCCAGAGGCAACAATTGATCACAAAAGGTTTTATCTTTACAATGTCCTTAGTAGGAAAACAAATAAAATTCAGTCGTTAGAAAGAAACAAAAAAACAACAACAAGAAATCCCACAAAGAGGGGTCTGGGTAGGTAGAATGTACGCAGACCTTACCCTTGGAGGTAGTGGCGGATCTAGAATTTTCATTCCGGGTTCGAAAAAATAACAAAAGCTAACCATAAAAAATAATATTGTCGGATGGGAATCGAACCTAGTACCGGTAGAAACAATTTTGAATACCCTGGACCGTTTGAGCTAACCTTTTGCATTTGTTTAGGGTATTCAAAAAGTTAATACATATAAACACAGAAAATCTACCCTACTGTAATTTTTTAACACCCATCGGCACCCTCTAAATCCGCTCCTGAATGGGAGTTAGGGAGGCTGTTTCCGGTAGACCCTCAGCACAATAATATAAAAAGTCATGGCAAAATAATAAAAAAGCATGATAAATAGAAATTAGACCTGTTCTTTAGTAGCGGAGTGAGCATTAAGTTGTAAAGCAAGAGCATTATTAGAGGCAAGAGAGTGAGCATGTAGATGAGGAAGACGCTCAGAGATATCAGGAGGAGGGATTCTGAGCCGTAGATCTTGGATCGTACGGGTGAGAGAATTAGCCTTTCGATCTAAATCAAGAAGGTAGGATTGTTGTTGTGGAGTGAAAATTAAAGGGATTGAATTGGGGTTGTCGTCTTCGTCATTGCTTTGAGCACCACCAACTACATCTGCTGCCCATGCCAATAAACCAGCCATTTCTAACCCAGCTTTCTGAGTTTCTGTTTTCTTCTACGAATACATAGCAGTAATTCTTCTTCTTTCTCCCCTCTTTTTTTTTTTTTTTACAACAGTAAGGGGTCGTTTCGTTCCAAGAAAAGTTACAATGGGATAAATTATGTTGATATTAATTATACGGCGATTAGTTATGCAGAAATAAATTATTTTGGTATTATTACTTATTAATTGTTTGATTTGTTGTATTAAAAGTGACATGTATTGTATACTCCCTCTGTTTTAAAAATATTATCTTTGTTTGACTTGGCATAAAGTATAGACTTTTGAAATGTGTGATCCAAAACAAGCTTTAGATATTTTGGTGGCGATAAATCATCTCATAAAGTTAAATTGTTTCTAAATATAGAAAGATGATAATCTTTTTGGGCAAGACTAAAAAGAAAAAGAAGACAATCTATTTGGAATGGACGGAGTAATTTTTAAGAAAATATTATTTGTTTATAAAAATACCCTTCACCTTATTTAGTAGAAAAAAGTTTGAGGGATCTCAGGCTTATTTTTGTCATTTTTATTATTTTATCCTGGAATAATTAGTCCTGGGATTATTATTTCATCTTATGCCAGGAATAACTTATCTCAATATTATTTTTCCTTATCTATCGTACCAAATGACCCCTAAGGGTGTGTTTGGTACCAGGAAAAGGTTTTTCATGAAAAAAAATAATTTAAAATTAAAAAATAAGTGAATTTCTTACTTATTTTTAGTCTTTTGTAAGTAAGCAAAAAAAAAATATTGTCGGATGGGGGTGGGGGTGAGTGGGGAATGAATTTGGAATACTCCAAACTTGTTTTTCTTATTTCCACTAGTAAAATTATTTTTCTCATTCTTAATACACTTATTTCTCAAAATAGTTTAACCAATCAAATATGAAAAAGAAAATCAACGCCAAGCACACCCTAATTAGTGAATCTTCTCAAGAATCAGTAATTTCGTCTCACCTTGTTCGAGAAAATGACAAAAGATAGTCATCGGTATGTTTGGGTTGGTTCCGCATACTTGGCTCTTTTTTCAGATATAAACTTTAGCAGTTTTAATCCTTTTTATTTATTCAAATCAAGCATTTTTTTGTTTCCATGATAATTCATCAAACGCAACTCCAATTTGTATTCCTCACAAACACAACTCTAATTTCCAAATCAAAGGAATGTTATTGTTGTTGTGGAGTAAAGATTAAAGGATGTTACTGTTGTCATCATCTTCATCATTGCTTTGAGTACCTCCAACCAGGGGGGACCCACCTTGAAGAGTGGGGGACACGTGCCCCGCGACTTCGGAAAAAATCTTATATACATATACTAGTTTCATGAGGCCCGCGCTACTCTTAAATATTTTAGCTTTCATTGTTAATGAAATTATTTACTTCAATTCAGATGTGGAGCCAACATTTAAAATTTATGGGTTCTGAATTCTTATTTTTTAAGTTATTTAGTACTAAATTAATAATTTATCGTGAAAATACAAAGTTTATGAACCAAAGCTACTGGGTTCGATCGAAACCGTTGTCGACACTCTATCTCTGCCCTACTTCAAACTCATTTTGTGCTTATCTTGAACTCATTTAAGATTTTTTAATAATGTATTTTATTTTCACCTGTACTAACAAAACTCGTGTTTTCATCTTCTAGAGTCATCTAACACAACAACAAAAAATTCCAATAACTTCAAATCTATTCTACAATATTTATAACCTTCATTTAGAATCTTTACACAAATTAACCTAATGATCCTACAAGAATATTAGTAAATAATACTCACTACCTTTCAAAAAGATTGTCATGTTACGGATTACGAGAGTCAAACTAACTAATGTTCGGTGTGAATTCAGACTTAGAATCTTTAATTTTTTAAAAAATTAATATTACATATTTAGAAACCATACAAAAAGTACTATAAGTAATGGTTAACAATTCGAAATATTTAGAAAATATTTGAAAAAATAGAAAATATCATTTGACACTTGTAATCCGAAAGATGACAAATTTTTTTAGACGAAGGGAGTAATTAAAGTACATTAATAAATTAAAAGATTTTAAAAGTATATTTAAAAATAATTTTATGACAGATCTTTGTAAGCACATATGAGGCCACTAAAGAAGCAAAATATTGGAGGCTTAAGGATAAAAGATATTGTAATACCTAATAAATGTTTCAGTTGTAAAAGAAAATTTGGCTCTAAAGTTGCCTAAATTTTACCAGAATGTATAAAGACAAATAATATATTCTCTTCGTCCCAAAATATAAAGGCAATTTAACTAATTTCGAAGCTAAATTGAGTTAGATTAATTTAATATTTTAAAATTAGAATTTAGATATTAAAAAAAATATACATAAAATACTATAAATTGCAATTCTCCTATCAGTATAGTGAAAAGATTTTTAACATATTTCTTAAAATTTATGTTATTTGACCCTCGAGAAGTGAAACTTGACAAGTATTTTGAGATACAACAACAATAACAACATACCAAGTGAAATCCCACAAGTGGGGTTATTTTGAGATAAAGGAGTAAAAATAATTTAATAAGGAGCAAAAAATAAATTCATAAAAAGTTACTATAGCATTAACCAATTACAAAGGTCCAAGTGAAATGTCATAAAAAATAAAAAAATAAAAAGAATAATTGTAAAAGTAAGAATATGCAATAAGGAAAAAGACACAAAAGCCACATGTAAAAGCTTTATTGGATCAAAGTTCAATGTGAGGATTACAAAACTTTTTGATTCCCACTTATATATAGTGTATATCTTGAAAAATTATCATATATTTTAAAAGAACCCCTCTAACATAATTGATAAAGTAGTTCAGGAGTGCTCCTGCGTTGATGCTCACTGGTCGTGGCCTGAGTTCGAATCTCGGCTCCTACAATTATTTTTTTAATGCAGATTTTTAATTTTTTTAATCTTTTTATTATTTAGTCCCCCTGCCATTTTACTTTTTCATTAAATCTCTCCCCCAAAAGCACCAAATTTCAAAAGATTTTTTTCCCACTTCCCACTCATATGTTCCCAACGTAATAAGCAAATAGAAACTCCTTTGGCTCTCTCCATTCTCAAAACCTTCTTCCATTATCAAGTTTTCTCACAAATTACGAAGTTAGGAACGTCACCCAAGTCGAATCTATTGTCAATATTCATTAATTTCTCCGGCAATCGAATTCAAGCCAACGATCGGACTTCTGTTACAGTAAAGCTTTCCTTTCTTTTTTAGTATTTAATATAGATTATTTATTATATAAGTATACAATAGTATTTAATGACTAGGGATTGAAGAATACATAACTTTATGGATTTAATTTAATTAAACATAGTATTATCTTATACTAAGCCCTAAAATCTTATCATATTCTTAAATTTGGGATTTTGTACAATCAACTTAAGGTCTTGAAAAGTCAGGTTTGTTTTTATTTTTCAAATGAAAACACGTCGAGTTCAAGTATGAGTTGAGATGTACTTTTGTTATATTAGTACCAAAATAATTAGATTTGATAATATTGAAGTTTGTACTTTGCTATTGTAATCGATAAGTTTTTTAAGAGTCGCACGCCACTTTATCGCCATCAATTGGCGTACTTAAAGTTAATGGTGCCCCTGTTGCGCTCAAATCCTAGGTCCGTCTCTGCCTCCAACTACATCTGCTGCCCATGCCAATAAACCCGCCATTTTTCTGACCTACTTTGTAAGTCTCTGCTTTCTTTTCAAGAGTAGCAGTAAATTCTTTGTTTTCTTCTCCCTCCGTCTCAAATTATTTATTGAGATTACCAAAAATATTTGTCTCAAATTATTTATAGTTTTAGAAATTCAAAACACAATTAATTATTCCTTTCTCATTTTATCCTTAGTAGAATTGTGACATTGAAGATTACACATAAATAGAGTAAACATTTAATGGAGATAGACTATAGCTTAGATTTAAACAAGGATAAAAATAGTAAAATAACCTTCCTAATTAATATTTTTTAAAGGACGTGTAAAATAAAAAAAAAAGAGAAAAATAATTTAAGACTGAGGGAGTACATTTCTATGTTTAAAAAATATTTAATTTGAAATTTCCCCTATTACTTTTAATGAAATGATTTACGATACATAAATATTTTGTTACCTCACATTTTAATACTTTTAATCGTCTTTTGAATATTAATTATAATGTGTTATCCTTCATATTATATTTTATTGTGTAGGAATAAAACAGTGTAAAGATGAAGAGATTTGGAGCAAAAATTGTAGTAATGTGGTGAAATAAATAAAAAGAAAACAAAGAGGACAATGACACGAATATGTACTGCAATGATTTGTCAAGAACATTGCTAGAGAAAAGTTCAAGTGGGCACAATTATTAAAATATTGAAGAGGACCTCAATATGGAAAAAGAAGTCTTGGAAAGAGAAAGTATTAGTTGGGAGGGAATTAATTTGCCATTTATTTATGGTATGTAAGGAGGTCTGTTGTAGGAAGGATGAAAATAAGGAAAAAAATTTTCTGTCTTGGATTCGATGTGGAAAGTTGGACTCCTATATGGTAAAGGAGAGCACATAGAAACGTATTTATAGTTGGCGTGCGAGAGAGATGTTGGATTTGGTTTATAAAAAGCCCAGCCAATTTTGGACCCTATAAATACATATTCTAGGGGGTTTTTACATAACTTTGGATAGCTTGAAACCCTTAGTTCATAACTTTGGACCTAGAGAGAGCTTGAAACCGCCGTGGAGGCCATAGTTACAGGGGTTTTATCTTCTCTTCTCTGTAATACTTATTTTGATATTTTTATTCGGATGATTTGTTATTTTTCCTCCATGTCTATGTGGAGCTAAACTCTTTAGTTCTAGGGCTTTGACACAAACATGAAAGTTGACGTTTGATTATCGTTTCTATCTATTGATTTTCTATCTTTGGGTTATTTATTTATTCTTGGTCTTAATTGTTTGATTACTTGATCACTAATTGAACACTATCTGTGGTGCGGGAATTGGACTTGAGAAAGGGAATTCACGTACGTAATAAGAATAAATAGAGTTTGTTCGATTTAATCGTTTCGCTACTGAGGATAGAGATATACCCTTTAGCCCTACTTAGTTGAATACGGAGAAATAAATGCGTTCTTGTTACCTCTGACGACCATAGAGATATAGGCGTTATAGTAGCATCTACAGGCTTGTGAGTAGTTCGAGAGAATATCATAAAGTTATAATTAACCCGTCAACTAGTAACCCATAGGTAGAACGATTTGAAAACTCAACTGGATTGTTAGTGGTCATAGCCCTAGATCTAACTCTTCTCTGATAAAAATTCGCTCTTTCTTGGTTGAAGTTCATTATTTGCTTTCTTTTAGTTTTAGTTAGTTTATAAATATAATTTGGATTTTATTTCTTGTTTAGATAATTAGCATTAGTTTAATTTGATAAATAGTTAATTATAAGTCTCTGTGGGATCGATATCTGGACTTAAAAATCCTATATTACTTGTACGACCGCGTATACTTGCGTGTGCGTTAGGGAGCAACAAGTTTTTGGCGCCGTTGCCGGGGACTTAGAAATTAATTGTTTATCTAGATTAGACTTTTCTTTTTGTCTATTCAATTTTTTTTTTTTTTTTTTGTTTAATATTCGGTATTCTTCTTGACATGGCATCTTTGAACGAAAATTTATCGAATGTTGGGTATTCATGTTTTAATGATTTTTGTGCACTTTGTGGAGGACCCCACTTATGGGAAAATTGTTCTAAAATTTGGCGCATACGGGATGTGATGTGTGACCCTTCTAAATTCTATGACTGGAACTTTTGTAACCAGTGTGGTGGTCAGTGGAAAGAGTGTCCTAAGTGTTGTTCTAGTCTCTCAAGTGATTTTCACAAAGTGGATGTTGTGAGTGATACTTGGCTATTGGTTCGAGCTCACCGATTAGATGTATGGGGGGATTATCTTGATGAAATTACAAGTGACATGACATACTTCATGGAAGAAAGAACAAAGCTCGGACAAGAGATAGACCAATTTGGCTCAGACATCTATGACTTGCAGGCTCAAATAAATAAAAAGGTTGAGGTGTCTGATGCCCAACCACCAATTGTTGTGGATACTGGCCAACTTGTGGAGCAAATAGAGGAATTCCAACCATTCGATCAGATCCTTGTTGATGATGCCTATGTTGAGGAAGTGTACAAAAGTGAGGATGTCAGAAATAATGCAGTTTTAGAGTTGGGGCGTGTTGGTCCTCATTCTAAACATTTTTCTACATTATGTTTGGTTGGCGACATGAAAATCGAGCCCTCCACGCCGGTGAAGATGTGTATAGATGAGGAACAAGAGCCTTACATCCTGAAATTTGCCACACCAAAGAGACAAAATGACATTCCTCACTTAAGGGCCAAGAAGTGCAAGATGCGACACCTATTGCTTGGTTCTTTTATTTTCACACCGCCGCCCCAGGAGCGGAGCAGAAAATTTGATGCAAAATTAGGGGCGCAATTCATATCCTCAAAGTGGAGGGAAAAGTGGTGAAGTTGATTCACGTCGTGCCACGACGTTAACTAAGGCGCTTATTGGGAGGCAACCCAATGTGTAATAATTATAGATTTTTATTTTTATAGTGTCACGTTTTGTTTTGTTTTGTTTTGTTTTTGTTTTGCAGATTAGGGGAAGTCTGAGTACCCAAAGTTGAAAGCTGAGGAGCATGTTTGAGCTTAAGTGTGGGGTCGTGCCGACCCTTAATGATGAGAGCATGTTGCTAGCTAGGCCCTAGAGGGCCCCAGGGAGTATTTCTTGCTTTACTAGTTTTTAATTTTTCCATCTATATGCACTGAGGGCATTGCATGATTTTAAGTGTGGGGTGGGAAATACGTCCCTAGTAAGGCTGAGGATGATGATTTAATATGCCTTAGGATTTTTTTTTTTTTTTTATTATTATTATTATTATTATTAGTTTTGAGTCTTAGTGTCGGAAAAAAAAAAAAAAAAAAATTCGAAATTATTATTATTTTATTATTATTATTTTATTATTAGTTTTGATCGGAAAAAAAAAAAAAAAAATTCAAAAAAGATTTTTTATTTTCTTTGATTTTCTTTAGTAACTTCTTAAGTCCCTCATTAGTGGCATTCATCATCCACCTCTTGGGTTTTCTTATGGCCTCGGTTCTTTTTCGAGAGGGGCCTTTGAACCGGGTTTTTTTTTTTTTTTTTTAGGATTATTTTTTTTTTTAGGAGTAGTAAAGGAGAGAGAAGAAAGACCTTGTGACTTGTTTGATACTAGCATATTTAGGCTGAGCTTGAGTAATACTTTCCTGTGAGTGCTTGAGTAATGAAAAAAAAAAAAAGATAGCAGACTTTCTGACACCTAACTCATGGTTCTGACTCTGTATATAGCTTATTCTTATTGTGTAGTTCGTCATGATCCTATCGTCCTAGAATAGAATTGATCCATCTTGATTGAGACTTGTGCCATGTGTGGTGAGGATTTCTTGCATATATTCCATGTTTTGCATCTTAGTCTAGAACTTGCCCTGCATGTTATTGAAGCGAAATAAAAAGTGTTGCTTTGTTTAGAAGATGATTATAGGCTTTCTTTGATATGTCTTGTGAATTTTAGCCTTTTCAGATATTATACCACTAGTTAGCCCTTTGAGCCTGTAGCCTTTCGTTTGTTAGCCATATTTTTGCCTTGATCCTTTTGTTTGAATCCCTGGTTTTTGCACCCTGCTTCCTTGAGCACTGTAGCATAGACTGTGATATAATTGTTAAATCTGAAGAAAAGGGATGGTCAAGTGAAAAAATGGTGACCAATGATAGATGCAAAGTGATGAAAAGGCCCTCTTTGAAAGAATTGAAAGAATGAGAGAAAAAAAAAAAAAAAAAAATGCTGAAAAAAATGATTGAAGCGTTCTTGATATGATGAGAAATACTTGTGAAATAATTAATGAAGAGAGGGCTGAAAAATAATGTGAAAAGATGAAAATAATGGGTGATGAATTCTAAAAGTGCAAAGTGGTTAGCAAAGTGTAAGTCACTATTATATAGTTTTCCTACCCGTCCCCTAGCCAACATTACAACCCGTTAAAGTCCTATTTGATTCTATTCGAGCACACTTAATTAGTAGAGATGTACATAATGGGCAAGCCTATGGTTCTTTGTGCATACATGTGAATTTCTTTGTGAGCGTGAGAGTTGTGCTTTGATGCTAAGTCCTTAATTTACATTCATTCCTTGATTTGAGTGTGTGGACTATTTCTTCTTGTGAGGGCACTTGTTTCATGATAGATAGGTGATGTTATTAATTTCTTTGACAGAGTAGGTGAGCGAGCTTAAATTTGATGAGTTAGAGTCCATCTTTGAGATTGGGAGGTTAGAAGTTTGTTGTTTGTTTGTTGATTTGTATATCTTGCATGATGATCAGGAAGTGTAAATTTGATGTTTGAGTTGCTATATGGCCTAATTGTTGGTATCAACCAAAGTGGTGGTATTCCTAGGCTTGATTTATTGAGAGTGGTTTTAATGCTTACTCGAGGACGAGCAAGAGTTTAAGTGTGGGGTGGTGATGTTCGGCCTAAAATGCATATATTTAGCTATTAGTTGCCTCACATTTTAATACTTTTAATTGTCTTTTGAGTATTAATTATATTTCTTTGTGCTTAATATTATACTTTACTGTGTAGGAATACAGCGTTGTGAAGATGAAGAGATTTTGAGCAAAAATTAAATGTGGTGAAATAAAAGAAAAAGAAAACAAAAAGAGGAAATAGAATAGAGCCAATGAAGGGCCAAGACATAATCATTAGACAAATGATTGAAGTGGGCACAATTATTAAAATAACAATTCAAAGACCTCAATATGGAAAAGAAGTCTTGGATTCTAGAATTAATGGGGAAAAAAATTGCCATTTATTTGAGAATGAAAAGACGCGACATCCTGAAGGATGAAAATAAGGAAAAAATTTTTCGAATTTCTCTGTTGGTTCCGCGTTGACTCCTATATGCGGGTGGAGAGCACATAGAAAACGTAATTTTTCCCGTCCGAGAGAGTTGGATTTGGTTTTTAAAAGCCCAAGCCTTTTGGTACCCTATAAATACATATTCTACACAGTTTTTACATAACTTTGGATACTTGAAACCCTTAGTTCATAACTTTGGACTTAGAGAGAGCTTGGAGCCGCCGTGGAGGCCATAGTTACTGTGGTTTTATCTTCTCTTCTCTGTAATACTTATTTTGATATTTTTATTCGGATGATTTGTTGTTTTTCCTCCATGTCTATGTGGAGCTAAACTCTTTAGTTCTAGGGCTTTGACACAAACATGAAAGTTGACGTTTGATTATCGTTTCTATCTATTGATTTTCTATCTTTGGGTTATTTATTTATTCTTGGTCTTAATTGTTTGATTACTTGATCACTAATTGAACACTATCTGTGGTGCGGGAATTGGACTTGAGAAAGGGAATTCACGCACGTAATAAGAATAAATAGAGTTTGTTCGATTTAATCGTTTCGCTACTGAGGATAGAGATATACCCTTTAGCCCTACTTAGTTGAATACGGAGAAATAAATGCGTTCTTGTTACCTCTGACGACCATAGAGATATAGGCGTTATAGTAGCATCTAAGAGAATATCATAAAGTTATAATTAACCCGTCAACTAGTAACCCATAGGTAGAACGATTTGAAAACTCAACTGGATTGTTAGTGGTCATAGCCCTAGATCTATCTCTTCTCCGATAAAAATTTGCTCTTTCTTGGTTGAAGTTCATTATTTGTTTTCTTTTATTTTTAATTAGTTTATAAATATAATTTGGATTTTATTTCTTGTTTAGATAATTAGCATTAGTTTAATTTGATAAATAGTTAATTATAAGTCTCTGTGGGATCGATATCTGGACTTAAAAATCCTATATTACTTGTACGACCGCGTATACTTGCGTGTGCGTTAGGGAGCAACAAAAATCTTACTTTCTTTTTAAACTCCATGCTTATTCAAACTATATCACATATATTGAGACGGAAAGACTAACTTTTTTTAACAGTAATTCGCGAGTCTTCCCAAGGGTCAGTAAAGTCATCTAACCTTGTTTGAGAAATGAGCAAAAAAAAAAAATAGTCTATCTTATGTTTGGATTGATTTAATCGGGCTCCAAAGCGAATATCGGACATCGGTGAATTAAAATCAAAGATAAGAAAACTTATTGTTTTTAAGTAAATTAGTCCAAATATGTTCTTAAAGTATTCAGATTTGAGAAAATATACACAAAGTTAATATTTTAGCTCAAATATATCATTATCGTTCAATAGTTGGTCCAAATATGTCCTTAATTTAATAGGAGTTGTAATTAACTGATTAATAAGTGAAAAAGAGTCAAACATGTCCCTTAAAGTATGTGAAACTCAATCGATATGTCCTTCATTAATAATTTAACATTTCTGTAATATGTACAAATTTAATATTTCTTTTTTACTCGTATTTATGTAACGACCAATGCTAAACACCAAATTTTAAGTCTGAAACTAAATAGTTTAGCTGAAGTTAATTTTGTTATTTTTTTTACACACTAATGACGTAAATAATATACAGACGCTCATATCTTCTGCGACGAAAATTTTAATTTATAAATATATTTCTGCACTTCAATTATCTGGAGTATTAACAATCGATTCATGTATTATCTACACTTGTGTCCTATATTAAGGACAAGATAATTTCCATCATATTATTATAAAATGAAAAGTATTGTAGCTTGAGTTAAAATTTAATTATAATGTTTAACTTAATAAATTTTTGAAATAAAGGCAATCCTCAAGTGTCGATTTTCTCAGCAGAGAAACACTATTATAAGAAAATAAGTGGAGTAGGAAGGGAGTTGCTAACCAAACAACTAATTTTAACTTGGTTAAATTTAAGAAAATCAAATTTGATAAAATATAATTCGTGTGTAAAAGACCTACAAAATAAACAGGGATAAAAAGGAGAGAGTAGCTACAAATGTTTTAGTTGTATTATTATCAGTTAACTGAACAAAATGGTTTTAGGATAAAGATTAATTAATGAGCTGGAGGGGCAGTGGGGTTTTGAAAGAAAATTATTTTATATGTGACATTATTACTATTTAGAGGGTCAAATAATTTTTTCTTTGATTACGTTTTTTAAATGCTTCTTTAATATTGTGAATTAATAATTAATATGACTTAAATACTTTTAGTATAGGTTTTAAATATGTAAATTTTATTTGGTAAAAACTTAAAAATTCTATGTTTAAAATTCACACCCAAGACTAGTTAGTCGTACTTCAAATTGTGTCGTATAAAGTGAAACGAAAAGCATATTAATTTTCAATAATACTGCTCATACTACAATTTATCGAGACGATTAAGAAACAAAAAACTGAAAACCCAATAAAGAGTAAAAGGAAGAAGAATAAGAGGAGGAGGTGAAACGCGGCGAAATAGTTTTTTCTAGCTAACATATATGAATTGAATTATTATGCACTGATAGTATTAAAGTTATTTAACACAATCAGATTACTAATTGCAACATAAACGTCTACAGCAAACTTGAAAAAGACACGAATAACGACCTTTTGGAACAAGTTGAATTGCACTGATAATGCAAAAACTAACATTCTCTTTGTTTCAATTTGTTTGTCTTGATTCAGAGGGTCAAACTAATTAATGTTCGATGTGACTTCAGACATAAAATATTCAGTTTTTTTTTTAAATATTTACATATTTAGGAACTAAATAAAAGTACTATAAATCACAATAGTTAACAATTGAAAATATAATAGAATGTGTTTGAAAAACTAATTGTGAAAAAAAATAAAAATATATCCTTTGACGGTCAAAATAGTACCTATGACGAACAAATTGAAATGGACGGTCTCATACCAACTCCATGACTGGTGACATCAAGGGGTTAGTAGTAGAGAAAACAGATTCAATATTCCCAACAAGAAGTTGGAAATCATCAAAAAAAGCTTGTTCAGTAAATCCAGCTCTATGTGGAGTTAATACAACATTATCTAATTCAACTAACTCCTTAGGAACATAAGGCTCTTTTTCAAACACATCTAGACCAGCACCACCAATTTTCCCTTCCACCAAAAATTTCACAAGCTCTTTCTCGTCGATCAATGGCCCGCGTCCAACGTTAATGACGATCCCATCTTTTCCCAACGCTTCCATAACGTTGCGGTTGATTATGTGATGCGTTTGATCCGTCAAGGCACAACAAACTATGAGAATTTTGCAGTTTATTGCTAGCTCTTGTGTTTTAGGATAATATTTGTAGGATGATAAGTTGTGCTTTTCTTTCCTTGATGTGTAAGAAATGGAGCAACCAAACGCCTCTAGCCGTTTAGCTACTTGTAATCCAATATTGCCCAATCCAACAATTCCAACCTGTTTCTCTCTCAACTAGCAAGAGATCGATGCATAGAAGGAAAAAAAAAAAAAATCACATCACTTGATTGAGAACCAATGAATTCATATTCCAACCAAATTAAGAAGCATGTGATTAAATTGATGGGAAAATCTTTTCATAAAATAGCACTTTAAAATTAATGTATGAGTTTATTTAACTTATATACACAGAAAGTTCTGATGATTTGTAGCAAGAAACATGCTTTATGACTTAGGTTACTAGACCTACCTTTCATGGAAAGTTACATATGCTATTATTTTTAATGTACTACCATTTTATAATATAACATTATTCCTTATTAGTCCATCTAAAAACGAATAGCACCGTTTTAATTCAGTATTAAACTTCTCATTTTATCTTATGACTAGCTATTATAACCACATAAATACTATGACGTGTTTAAAAACAAAAGTTTCAAAAAGAAATCTTATAACCACACAAATATTATCATATATTCAAAAGTTTTTATTTTATTCGGCTTGATAAGCCAAACTATACACACCATACAATTGAAATGGAGGAAATAGTCGATTTAATAATGCAAAAATTGTCGGGTATAGTATATAGAAGCTAAACTTATCCTATCGAAAAACAAAAATTAGCGATGGACAAATTCTATACAGCTCAATAGCAAATTCCATTTCGAATCTTATTTATCAACGGATTATCAAAAAAAATCTGTCAGTTACGAGCAATTTAGCGACGGATTGGTGATAAAGTTGGTAGCTAATTTAAGTTTTTTTTATTTTTTTAAATAATTTATGAGAAAATGGGAAAAGAAAGAGGCAAACCTTGAAATGACCTACGGGGAAGGTCATGTTTTTAGGCCAAAGCTTAAAGCGGACATCCCGATCAGCAGCGGGGATTTTCATCAAAACAGCAAGCAGTAATCCGATCGCCATGTCAGCAACGTCTTCCACAAACGCGGAGGCAGCGTTGGTGACGGTAATTCCCCTTTTTCGACACTCCACTAAATCAATATTCTCAATGCCAGTGCTCTCACAGGCGATGAGTTCTACCCAAGGCAATAGATTCAGAATATCCGCAGTGATTCGGGTTTTGAAGCCGGAAAGGATGACCTGTTGGGTTTGAAATAATATAATCAAGGCGTCATACGGAAGCTAATAATTGTGAACATTGAACGACGATAAATCAGAAATAAAGAAAAATATACTAAAATATGCATAAAATATGGTTTGGTCAATTGGCCTCCTTATGAGAAAATTAGTAAAAAAAAAAAAAAATAATAATAAATGTAAAACTATTGAGAGAATTATCTCATCCTAAACAAGACTTTTAACCCACGTTGTGGAGGCCATTGTGTTATTGTAGGAAGGAAAGATTCTCAATGTATAGAAGTCCAAAGTCTTTTCCGGTTATCCAAATATGAAAAATTATTTTTCTTGGGGAAAATAAAAATCAATATGTAAAAATTCAAATAAAATAGGAAATTTAGAGCAAATCTTAACACGACCTTCACCGAACGTGCATGATTCTTCAGGAATTCTTCCATTGGCAATGGTGATTCCCATGCTTTAAGGAGATGGAATTTCTGCTCGAACTTTTTTTCATGGAAGGAGAAGATTGCTGGACGATCAAGGACTAGCACTTTTGGTTGTTCTAACAAGTGTTGTTCATTAGATTGTTCTACACCCTGAGAATAGCTCATGCGATCATCCATTATATTGGCCTTGTTTTCTGATGAGTTAGTATTCTTAAGTATTGCATTATACTAGTACTCCACCATTTATATATGTTTGTCACCCACATGATTACTTTTTATACAGTAACATCTCAAATTATGTCGTGTTTTTATTTTACACGTCCCCTTAAAGAAAAACTAATTAGGAGAAATTTTTAACTATTTTATCCTTATTTATGTTTTAAGATATAATCTCTTCATTAAATATCTACTCTATTTATGTGTCATCTTGAATTTGAAGTGTTTGCAATCTTCGACAACAATTACTACTAAGGATAAGATCAAAAAAATAATTAATTTTATCTTAACTTCCAAAATTACAAGTAATTTGGGATAACTATTTATAAAATCACAACAAATAATTTGAGACGAATGATGTAGTTAGATATTTCTTTTTTCTAAATTTAATTGATAGAGAAAGGTGGGGAAATGCTTGAGAATAGCTCAATCACCCATTGGCGTTGTTTCCTGATGCGTAAGTCTTAATTATTGCTTACTCTTGTAGGACTCTTTATGTTTGTCATCCACGTGGTTACTTTTATTACTCCATTTATTTATGTGGAACTTTTTAAATTTTGAGAGTTAAATCAATTTTTCTTTGACCGCTATCATTTTATATGTCTTTTGAATATTTTATATTATTAATTATTATGGCACATAGTGTCTTTACGTAGTTTTTGATTATGTAAATTTTATTTAAATTTTTTTATCTAAATTCACTATAAAAAATTTAAAAATTTGACTCTTGAGATTCAACTCGTGTCACATGAAAATTTATCTTTTAATTAAGATTGTAGGTACATAAAAATTTCATAAATTAACAAAATAATTTAATTATAATTCTTAAATGCGTGGATGGACAGCGAGGAAAACGTATAAACCATTTATAAGGTTTCATAGTAAAGTGACTACTGACTAGCTATCCTATCAACAGGTCAATCACTAGTAGCGGAGGAAGAAGATTTCTGTTTTATATAAATCTACTTTGTAAAGGAAAATAATAAGTGTTAAAAGAAAAATATTTTTGATACATATAATTCATTACATGAACATAGTATGTCAAGATTTTGACTAATTATGTGCTCCCTTAAATTATTTGTCAAATAGGTCTACCCAAAGAAAGGAAAGGGAAAACAAGGAGAAATACCATGAAAAGAAGAATTTAACGGAGCATTTAAATGGATGTTAATGTCACGACTCAATGTACTGATCAATTCACGTAATTCGATTGTTATCATGATGTTTACGCAATAAAAATGAGATTTTGCGTGATATGTTGGGTTTTCATCAACGACGTCTAGCAATGAGAGCTCCTCTCCTGATCTACTTACTGCCAGTTCATAATTGTGGCCATGTGGATGCTAGATAAGATTGTTTTAATTAGAGGAAAAAAAGCTAAAATATGTCATCGAATTATGTGAAATGGCTCATTCATGTCACTCACACTACACTACACTAAAAGAAGTTTTTAGTGGCAATATATTTTCCTTTTAGCGGCAATAGTTATTGCCACAAAAACATTTACTAACAATTGGTTAATGCCATTAGATCCAAGGTCGCTAAAGCCTTTACGACATTTATTGTTAGGGCTAAAGGTTGGTATTGCCAGTAATAATTAATTCTAGAATATAATTAGCGGTAATTAAGTTCGCGCAAATTAATTGCCGCTAAAAATATATTTTGTTATAGTGTCATTAATACTTGGGCTCATTTATGCTATCGTCGTGACTGAAATGACTCATCCATACCACTTATGTTAACACCTCAAATGACTAGTTTCAAAATACCAGATTTTACACTTGGCGTCCAATTAAAGTTCCACGTCACTGGATTAACCCATCCCTAACCCGGCCTAGTCCCTTTTAACCCAAACCAAAATTTTATTTCCCTCATATGGAAATTAAAACCACAAACCAGAGTGATGAAGACCCAGCATTGAGTTGGAGTTGACCTAGTTCCAATGGTCTTGTATCTTTTTACGTAGGAAATCAATCCGTGATCTGTATTGATGTATGAAAGTCATTATATACAAAGTAGGTATGATGATACTAGGCTAAATTATAGGACCTAATTACAATACATAGGGAAGGGAATATTTGCAATATTTACATAGTCTATCACACCCCCGCAGTCGAAGCGGGAGGTTGTCGTACGCTTAGACTGTCCCTGAAATCATCAAAGAGCACGCGCGGAAAACCTTTAGTGAAGATATCCGCGATCCGGTAACGGACGGGACGTGAAGAACACGAACTTCTCCACGGCAACTTTCTCGCACTGGAAATGTATGTCCGTCTCAATATGTTTAGTGCGTTGGTCTTGAACGGATTACCCGATAGGTATATGGCACTAACGTTATCACAATAAACCAATGTAGCAATGGGATGGGACAACGGAGCTCCAAGAGTTGCGAAGCCGGCGGGGACTCGAGACAACATTAGCGACGCCACGGTATTCGGCCTCGGCACTCGACTTGGACATAGTAGGTTGCCGTTTGGATGACCATGAGAGGAGGTTATCTCCAAGGAAGACACAAGAACCGTACGTGATCGGCGGAAGGTCCTGGACAACCACCCCAATCCGCATCCGTATAAGAGACAAGCAGAGGCAACGAAGGATTTGTGCTGCATTACGGAGACCAACCCTAATAGACTCAACGTATCGGATTACGCGTTTAAGAGCATGCATATGTGCAACCTTAGAGATCACGTACGTGAAGGCATACTTGTCGAACCGCATGTGAGATGTATGGTTCTGCGAATGTAAGGTATCGTAACGCGCCCGCCAACTTACGATATTGGGGGGGGATCATGGGGGGGTCCCGGGCCCGCGGACCCATTTTGGGGTTGGGGTTTTTTCCGGTTTCTTTGGAAAAATGGGGGCCGGCACCCCCTTTTATAATATTACGGATAATTTTTCCCAGGAAAACTTTTCTGGGT
>NC_081352.1:16260929-16284523 GCF_029784015.1 Lycium ferocissimum
TCACGAATGCTATTTCCTTTGATCTCAACTTACGAACATCTCCATCTAAGATAGCAACAGGCTCTTCCTCATATGTCAAGTTGTCATCTAGCAAAACCAAATCCCAACGGATTATGTACAAACCATCACCGTGATACCTCTTCAATATTGAAACGTGAAATACCAGATGGACGCCTAATAAGCTCAGAGGTGGATAGAAAGATAGATTTGATCCTTAGGCTGCTTATCCAGAGATTGTTTAGAGGAGTCTTATTCGATCCGGAGCTGTGGGTACTATTCTTTTGTGTATATATGGGCATGGCGGGGCCCTGTCCCGTCCTTATAATGATGTTTCATACTCTTCTTAGAGGCTCGTAGACAGTCATGTGTAGTAGATGTCTTTTGCCTTGTCGGCTCATATTTTTGGTACATTATTTTGTTAGCCTCGTCGGCTTGTGTATATGTATATGGGTGTAGTTGTTGATATTGATATAAAAAGTGTTTTAGCCACTGAAAATGGTATTATTGAGGCATAGAGTTTGTTGATAAGCTATGTGGCTCACTGAGGTATGAATATGAATGTACAACGAGTGGTGCCCGGGTGGGTTAGCTTCGGGTGCTCGTCATGGCTCTCTGGTTGCGTTGTGACAAAAGTGATATCAGAATCGTTCTGTCCTTGGGTGTGTCTACGAGCCGTGCCCAGTAGAGTCTTGTTTATGGGTGTGTTGCGCGCCACACTTATAAACAAGAGGCTTCGGGCATTTTAGGAATGAATGACCTTCTTTCTTCATAGATCGTGCGATAGAGCCATGATTTAAGGATTTCTTTTCCTTTAACCGTGTGTTATGTATTTCAGAAATTCCTGTAAAGAGGAAAGCTACGGCAGCCCAAAAGGGAAAGACAGTGGCAGAAAAGCAGGCTGAAAGAGTACCGCCAACGGTTATAGAGGAAAGTGAGTCCCAAAATGAGGTTCAATCTTAGTCCTCTCACTCGTTGCCTATTTTTAAGGAGCGTGAGGGAGCCTCAGCCCCGATTGACTCCAGCACCCCCAGCTCCTCCACCAGAGGTTTTGGGCCAAGAGATGAAAGAGGCCATTCAATTGTTGACTCAATTGGTTGCCGCTCAGGCCCAGCGGCAAGGTATGGGTCACGGTGATAGGGGCCCTGGCTTAGTGGCAAGAGCTCCGTGATTTTGCTAGCTCGAACCCTCCGAGTTCTTCGGGTCAAAGCCGGATGTGGACCTTCAAAACTTTATTGATGGAATGTTGAGGACACTTCGGTTAATGCATGCTTCCGACGTTGAATCGGTGGAGTTAGCATTATATAGATTACGGGATGTAGCGGTTCATTGGTGTACGATTTGGTTGTCTTCTAAGGGAGTCAATGAAACTCCCTCGGTATG
Source organism: Lycium ferocissimum (assembly GCF_029784015.1). Classification (NCBI taxonomy): domain Eukaryota; kingdom Viridiplantae; phylum Streptophyta; class Magnoliopsida; order Solanales; family Solanaceae; genus Lycium; species Lycium ferocissimum. The sequence continues at coordinate 16,262,310 of NC_081352.1, forward strand.
GCAAGAATTTGTTGATACTTTCCTACAACATTACTTGCCCCCGGAGGTTCGGCGGGCTAGAGCATACAAGTTCTTGAATCTTAAGCAAGGAAGCATGAGTGATTTAGAGTGTAGTATCCGCTTCAATTCTTTGGCTAGGTATGCTCCGGCCATGGTAGCGGCTATGGGTGATCGAGTGCACCGATTTGTGAGAGGCCTAGGGCCATATTTGATGGATAAGTGCTTGACTGCGTCCCTTCAGGACAATATGGATATTTCTCGCATTCAAGCCCATGCCCAAAATTTGAAGGAAAGCCAACAACCGCAAAGAGGTAAGCGTGAGCTTGACAGAGGTTATAACAAGAGGGCTAGATCTTCGTGTCCGACTAGTGAGTTTAGAGGAGGGCAAAGACAGCAGTTTTCTAGGCATTCAGGCCATTCTATGACTAGTGTGCCTCCACGATTTACGGGCCAGAGATTGATAGATCTGCTCACTCCGGGTCGAGTCAGAGTTTTAGAGCTTCGGGTTCTCACTACAGAGGCAACTCGGGTCAGGCAAGGCCACCCATGCCACGATGTTCTTAGTGCAGGAAGCTACATTGGGGCCAGTGTCGACTAGGTTCAGATGTTTGCTATATATGCGGTCGGCCAGGCCATATCATACGTGACTGCCTCTCGATTAGTGGTAGGGGTAGGGTCTAGCCTTCAAGGTCGGCAACTGGGTCTTCATCATCTATACGCCCTCTAGGGCAAGGTTCACATGCTCCGGTCTGCCGTGGTAGAGGTGGAGGAGGAGCTCCTGCCTAGTGGCCCTCAACACCGTATTTATGCTTTGGTTGGACGGCAGGATCTTGAGTGCTCCCCTGATGTCGTCAGAGGTATATTATCGATATCTTCTCTTGATGTATATGCATTAATAGATCCCGGTTCCATATTGTCATATGTTACTCCATATATTGCGGGTCGATTTGGGGCCAAATCGGAGTCAATTAAACTTTTTGAGATATCGACACCCGTTGGTGAACCGGTAATAGCTAGCCAAGTATATAGAAATTGTATAGTTGTGATTTGTAATCATAGTACTATGGCTGATTTACATGAGTTGAAAATAGTGGACTTTAATGTTATTATGGGCATGGATTGGTTAGCTTCTTGTTATGCCAATGTCTATTGTAGAATGAAGATGGTTCGCTTTCAGTTTTCGGGAGAACCAGTTTTAGAATGGAAGGGAAATACAACGTCTCCCATAGGTAGGTTTATTTCCTATCTTAAGGCAAGGAAGAAGATTGCTAAAGTTTGTATCTACCATTTAGTCCGGGTTCAAGATATAGAAGACGAATCGCCGACTCTTAAGTCTGTCCCAGTAGTGAATGAGTTTCTGAATGTATTTTTGGATGAGCTTCCAGGTCTTCCCCTAGAGCGGGAGATTGATTTTGCTATCGATGTGCTACCGGATACCAAACCCATATCTATTCCTCTTTATAGGATGGCTCCCGTAGAGTTGAGAGAGTTGAAGGAGCAATTGAAGGACTTGTTTGAGAAAGGCTTCATAAGGCCTAGTTCATCCCCGTGGGGAGCACCCGTGTTGTTTGTGAGGAAGAAAGATGGCTCCTTGCAATTGTGCATTGACTATCGGCAACTGAATAAGGTGACGGTCAAGAATAAATATCCACTCCCAAGGATTAATGATTTATTTGATCAATTACAGGGTGCCAAATGATTTTCAAAAATAGATTTGAGATCCGGGTATCACCAGGTGAGAGTTAGGGAGAAAGATATTCCCAAGACGGCCTTCAGAACAAGATATGGTCATTTTGAGTTCCGGGTAATGTCATTTGGGTTAACCAATGCACCGGCAGTATTCATGGATTTGATGAACAATGTGTTCAAGCCTTTCTTGGATTTATTTGTGATTGTGTTCATTAACAGTATCCTGGTATATTCTCGATCTGGGGCAACACATGCGAATCATTTACGTACTGCCCTTAGAATTCTCCAAACTCAAGAGCTATTTGCAAAATTTTCAAAGTGTGAGTTTTGGTTGAATTCGGTGACCTTTTTGGGGCACATTATTTCAGTAGATGGTATTCGGGTAGATACCCAAAAGATTGAGGCTGTGAAGACTTGGCCAAGACCTTCAAAACCTACGGAGGTTCGCAGTTTTCTGGGTTTGGCAGGTTATTACAGAAGATTTGTGGAAGGTTTTTCTTCTATCTCTGCATCATTGTCAAAGCTAACTCAGAAATTAGCTAAATTTCAATGGACGGATGCTTGTGAATGTAGTTTTTAATAGTTAAAGAATAGATTAACTTCTGCGCCAGTCCTGACACTTCCAGAGGGATCGGAAGGCTGTGTTGTCTATTATGACACGTCAGGCGTCGGATTAAGGTGTATGTTGATGCAGCATGGGAAGGTGATTGCTTATGCTTCAAGGCAGTTGCGAAGACATGAGAAAAATTATCCAACCCATGATCTTGAGTTAGTCATGTTTCGATTCATGCATTGAAGATGTAGAGACATTAATTTTATGGTGTCTATATTGATATCTATACGGATCACAAGAGCCTTCAGTAAATTTTCAAGCAGAAAGAATTGAATTTACAACAACGACGATGGTTGGATTTGTTGAAAGATTATGATGTTAACATCCTATATCATCCTGAGAAGGTGAACGTTATGGTTGATGCTCTTAGCCGTAGATCTACGGGAAGTTTATCTGATGTTCAGCCAGAGAAAAGAGAGTTAGCTGGTGAGCTCTAGCAATTAGCTAGCCTAGGAGTTCGGGTAGTGGACTCAGGCAATATGGGAGCTACCATTCAGAATTCAGCGATCTTGTCACTAGTGGTTGAAGTGAATGAGCACCAGTACGAGGATCCTATGCTAGTTCATTACATAAATACACTCCCTCAAAAGAAGAAGTCATCCTTTGAGATTTCTGGAGATGGAGTTCTCCGATGTCGAGGCAGGTTGTGTTCCTGATGTTGGTGATTACGCCACCAAATATTGAGAGAAGCCCATTGTTCCCGTTATTCTATTCACCTCGGAGCAATGAAAATGTATCATGATCTTAAATCCATATATTGGTGGAATGGAATGAAGAAAGACTTAGCGGAGTTCGCGGCTCAATGTCCTAATTGTCAGTAAGTGAAAATTAAACACCAAAAGCCTGGTGGATTGTTGCAAGCTATGGAAATCCTATGCAGGATAACCGTCGACGGGACTTAGAGTTCCAAGTGAAAGATTGGGTATTCTTGAAGGTGTCGCCAATAAAGGGCATCACGAGATTTGGCAAAAAAGGCAAGCTGAGTCCCCGATACATTGGATCTTATGAGATTGTACGCAAGGTAGGTGGAGTGGCTTATGAATTAGATCTACCTGCGGATTTGGAGTCAGTCCATTCGGACTTTCATGTCTCGATGTTTTGTAAGTGCATTAGGGATCGTTCTAGAATTGTACCGGTAGATGATGTTCAAGTCACTGAGCAATTATCCTACGAAGAAGTTCATATTGCCATTCTAGATAGGAAAGTACCGAGACTCAGAACCAAAGATGTAGCTTCAGTTAAAGTCTTATGGAAAAATGATAATAGAGAGGAAATGACTTGGGAAGCAGAAGAAGACATGAAGTTCAGATACCCACATTTATTTTTACCTCCAGAGGAGACTCGGGCAGAGACACCATCGTCCCTAAGTATGTAATGCTTTCTTGATGCTTTGTGGCCATGTTATTGTTGTTGTTGTTGTTGTAGCCCTGTGAGGTGATATATTTTGGGTTGTTGTGACAGGATGGTAGTGTCATATTACAGGGGAAGCTCTGACAAAAATTTTGTAGAATCCCCAAAGGTCTAACATTCGGGGACGAATGTTTCTAGGGGGGGGGGGAAGAATGCTACATCAAGGAGATTTCGGACTGTTGCATTGTGAGTAGACTAATGCGAGCTTAAGGTGAATATGAAGTCCTTACGAGTTTAAGGGAAGTATTGGATAGCTTAAAGTGTGTACCCTAGGATTTTGAAGTCATATGAATATGTGAAACTAAGTTCGTTGGAGAAAGTGAGATGTAAGTCATGTTTGGAAGGGTTTTCGCTATAATTGAGCTAATATTTATTTAGTAATATCTTAAGGGGCTGCTATAGGGTATATTGTATGGTTAATGAAGTGTTATATAAGTGCCAAGAAGGTTCCATAAGGATTGGAGGTCAAACAAAAATAATTTTTGAAAAAAAAAGTGAGTTATACGGTCCGTATAAGGGTACGTATAACAATTACAGTGAAGGGTCATCACTGGTGGTATTATACGGTCACTTATATGGACCGTATAAGTGTCCGTATAATCTCGTCGGGTAGCTTTATTTTTTTATTATAAATAGATGACCCAAGTTTCTATTTTTCATTTCCCATCTTCTCCTCAACTCTTGAGAGCTCTAGAATATTCCACACACCATATTAGCACAAATCCAAGAAAAACTAAAGATCAAGAGGCAAGAATCAAGATATACATGCGTTGGAAGACTTGCTAGGGTTAGTAGACTTCAAAAATTTCTTGAGTATTGAAGCTAGGGTTTTCATACAAGTTGATAACTTGCTCCAAAGCTCATTTTTATGAGGTAAAGGTTAGTCTTCATGCTTATTTCATGTTATTAATAATGCTTAGCTATTGAATAACTTGGGTGAAAGGAGGAGGTAGAAGATGAGGTCTAAATGTAGATTTCATGATGTTTGTGAGTAGTAAACTAACTTGAGTCATGATTCTTAGTATGCTATGGATATAATCTTGCTATGAAGGGTATTAATTATGACAAGGAAGTGTTGTATAAAATTGTGCAAAGGGTGGATGTAAAGTTGTTGATGTAAGTTGAATATGAGAATGAACTTTGAGACTTAATTGAATATGACTACTTGAGTATGATATTGTGGATGTTATTATGGTTGTTTGGGGGTTGTTTTGCGATATGGTGGAAGTCAATGAAATAGGGGAAATGCTGCCCAATTTTTGTTAGTTCATGAATTGCTATAGTTTGAATTCAAGAGTGTCTTTAAGACTTAACCATGGTGTGAATCCTTTTGAATGTAGATTTCTCAAGCTTGGGCGGTGAACGTTAGGTAGTCAAAGAAGACAAAGAGGTATGTAAGGCTAACCCTTCTTCTTAAGGCATGTTCCCATTTGTCGTATACCTTCACATGAATTCCATAATGTCTTCCATGATGACTTCATTTCCTAGAATCATTAAAGCTCACAGTTCTTGATATTCCCATGACACTATTGGTCCCATCCTATGATAGTTGAGTTTCTAAGGAAAGGTATAATGGAAATGACGATGACAATGATGATGTTGGGGATACTTATGTACTCCTATATATATATATATATACACATATGAGTATGACTATTAAGAACACCGAGCTTATATGACAGGGTATGATATCTATCACGCGCGCACCACTGCAGTTGGGTAAGGATAACACTGAGCCTTGGTAGGGCCAGGCATGTATAACATCGAACCTTGTTATGGTCGGGTACTTAAGACACCAAACCTCTATGGTCGGGTATGATACTACTATATGTATAAGTGTATGTAATGGAAGGTTCCCATTAGAAAAAGGGTAAGCGAATACGATGAACGTCGCTAGAGGTATAAATGGCTCTATCACCCCATGACTCTTCTCTCTTATGTTATCGTTCATACTTCTATTATGTTAGTGATTATGCTTTATATACTCAGTACATTATCCGTACTGACGTCTTTTTGTTTGTGGATGTTGCGTTATGCCCGCAGGTGGATAGGGAGATAGACTTGATCCTTAGGCTGCTTATCTAGAGATTGCTTAGAGGAGCTCCATTTGATCCAGAGTTGCAGCTGTGGGTACTATTCTTTTGTGTATATATGGGCATGGCGGGGCCCTGTCCCGTCCTTATGATGATGTTTCATACTCTTCTTAGAGGCTCGTAGACAGTCATGTATAGTAGATGTTTTTTGCCTTGTCGGCTCATATTTTTGGCACATTATTTTGTTAGCCTCGTCGGCTTGTGTATATGTATATGGGCGTAGTTGTTGATGTTGATATAAAAAATGTTTTAGCCGTTGGAAATTGTATTATTGAGGCATAGAGTTTGTTGATAAGCCATGTGGCTCACCGAGGTATGAATGTGAATGTACGATGAGAGGTGCTCGGGTGGGTTAGCTCCGGGTGCCCGTCATGGCCCTCCGGTTGGGTCGTGATAGATTCAAGAGTGCAAATTGATCACGGAGAAATAGCCCAAACAGTCATTATGATGACAATTTTTTAAAGATAGGACCTAATCAGTTCCAATTCATAAGTAAAGGCATGATACACCATAGGTATACATAATATACATCCCAATATATACCAAGGTATATGAGGAGCTTGTATACTATGTATATCCAATGTATACCAATCGCAGCAGTGTCAATAAGCAAAAAAAAGGAAGAAGAAAGGCAGTGTAAGCAAGCAAGATATGGCATTCATTTTTTGAAGAAATCTTGAGCAGGAAGATATGCACACATATACTGAGGCTGTTCATACATATATTCAATATGTCCATTACTTGGAGATTATCATAACATTAAGTTGGAAAGCAGTGACACACAACAACATATATATAGCAGGAGATCATTTCTTTCAAAGCTGGATTAGCATACATTTCACTCAACGTTTTTTAGTAGTGATTAAAAAAAGGTGGATTTATGCTAAGTTTCACATTAATGTCTCATTTCTCCTAAAAAGAATGCATAGCAGGTCCTCCCATGGCTATAAGGGAATTTTCACATAGAAGGCAAGTCATGGCCTATACTATCATATCAGGATAAGTAATGCTTCAAACCTCTAAACCACATCAAAGAAAAAATAACTCAAAACTAGATGCAAGACCAAACATTGCAGATAATAGGCAGTTGTGTGCAGATGCACTTATGCTTTACCAAAACAGACCTCAGACCCCAGACCCCTTTTATATCATGCAATCCACATATGACACATTGAACATTACCACTACTGAACAACTTCTTGAAAATGACTACAAGTTCAAAACAAGCCTTAATGATTTCACAGACTTGAATACAGAGGACAAATTGACATGCCTAAAACCAGAGAAGCATGAGAGACTCCTGTTATTATTGAAGACCATATTTCTATCTAAGATTCCAACAACATGTGGACACATACAAGAGTCAAGTTAGATCCAACAGGATTAACACTCAAATCATATGACTTTAAGTAAAAAAAAAAAAAAGAAAAAAAAGGGAAAATAGTAGGTTAGATGGTAGGGAGGAAACATTTCTCAGCAATAAATATCAAATAACATCAAATAAATAAAAAAACTTGCACCTCTGAATATGATCCAGGAATGGTCCTACTACATGGTATTTAGGCTTACTTATACACATAACATATGCATGGACATACATAGGATGAAACAAGCTTGAACCAAATAAGGATAGACACTTGAGCATATCCTAAACTATCCTAGGTGGGGTTGAAACCAAAAAAGTCACAGCATGCACACATTGACAACATGATCACATTAAACCAACAAACTTGAACAAGACCAGTCACACATTTTGACCAAAGGATACTCATGCTTGAGATGAAAACATTAACAGTTTAACATGGCAGATAAGGTACATAAAATATCCATAACTCAACTCAAACTTACATACACGGACATGTGTTTAAGCTATTCAAGTTAGAACCTTATACTTAGATACTTTCTAGTTGACTATCAGTAAGCTAATACAGATTATGAATCAAGACTAACAAGAACTTTATGAATCAAAATCTGGCTGTTACACATGTTAAGAGACCAAGCTACACACGTTGGCACACTACTTACACACCAATCAGACTATATTAAAACAAAACAAAACAAAACAAACAAACAAACATGGCATTCACTATGATTGATAATCCTTTGGCCAACAACAAGCACAAACCAGCTGCAGTTGTACTGAATAAGCATAAAGAAACACTGATGCCCTAAACAGTGACCATTGAGCCTAAAGTAAAGCATAAGGAAGACATCTACACCTATTAATGACCCAAGGTTGTATTGTTAAACTTTAGTTAGACAAGAATTAAGCAACTTAAGCATGTTGAGTCCCTTTAAACAAACACTTCCTTAATCATGAACTGAGTTAAATCAGGTCACACAATATGCATCATGACAAGGCTAGACAGTGATTTAAGCTAAGTTGTAGGTATGCTAATCAATTAATTACAATAAGAGACTACAACAGGCTAAATATTAATCTAATCTTATCGAACAGCTGAGGTTAAGCTAATTCCAATACCATATTAGTTATCTGTTGACATATACTAACTGAGGAACAACACACACTAACACATGCTTTCTATATCTTTAAAGTAATCTAATCTAACCAAGCAAACACATAATTACATGTTAAAACTAATCTAAGCTAACATATAGCTAAACAAGAAAAAACAGAAATGGACACATATAAATACTAACAATTATTAACACATCAAATGTAACACCTCAGACCTTTAACTTAAGCCTTGACCATGATCCCAGACTTAGAAAACTAGATAAATGATGTGAGAATTGGAAATTTCTCTTCAGCTATCTGATGGGGATTTACGCCCCAGAATACGGACCGTAAACCAGTATACGACCCATATTTCAAGTCGTAAAGTGATACCCCAAAATCACTGTACATTCTGGAATTTGGCATGTGAAATTTTTATATTGTTAAATACGGATCGTATTTTGAAATACGGCCCGTAAAGTGGGATCGTATTTAAGAAGGAAACTTAAAATAGTATTTCTGTTTGGAGCATGTTGAAATACGGTCCAGGTTTACGGACCGTAAATCAGTTTACGGATCGTATTTTGGCCCGTATTTCCCAGCCCGCACCGGAACCTATAAATACCAGCCTTCAGTTATTTTATTTCATTTTTCATAATTCCAAGCCCTAGAAACGAAGTGTTCTTCTCCCAACAATCCAAAACAACAAGGTAAGTCATTCCAAACTCTTCCAAATCAATTCTATCATATATGCTCTTAATCTAATCATGAAACCATGTTCTTAACATAGGGTTTTCAAGAAAACCCAATTAAAGAGCATAAAGAGCAAAACCTTGGAATTCTTTTTCCAAGACCAGATTACTATTCAAGTTTGAGAGCAATTCCAGGTATGTTAAGCATACTATCTATATGAGGAACACTGTTTAATTATCCTCATAACTCAATTATCATAATTCTTAGAAATCCAGCCAGTTTATAATTTTTCCCTAGTTCTTGATTTTCATAACCTAGGGTTAGAGCTCAATTTTCTAATTATGTTCATACTTGTTATGCATGCTATGGACCCTAGCTTAATCTAAAAGACTTATAATTCAATCTATGAGTCTCAGAATGCAGTCTAAGTCATCGGTCGGAGTTACTGAGAGCTAGTAGTCGATTTTACCCCTGTTGCTTCATGTTTGATTAGGCCTAAGGCCATAGTTATGATTCATGTGCCTATGTAATTATTTTGGGCCCGAGGCCATAGCTTTGAGATCTCATTATTTATTGGGCCCGAGGCCATAGTTACATGATATTTGCACAGGTGGTTTCTATACCGATCAGCTCATGATATGAGTATTCAGTTTCATTATACTTTATTGTTCATGTATCCCTTATCATTGCTTCAGTTGCTTATCATACTTGTACAATTCAAATTTACTAACGTCCTTATGCATGGGCCTGCACTTTACGGTGCAGAGTCTGACTTTCAGGAGGATACAACAGCCGCTTAGCTTCCAGCGTTTGAGTACATCAGCTAGTTGGTGAGCCCTTCTCATCCAGGGCTTCCTGTCTATTCCCAGTTTTCGAGTATTAGTTAGTTCATTAGTATTTGAGGCACGTCAGGGTCTTGTCCTGACCAAGTTCTTCTTTCACTATTTTGATCATAGAGGTTTCATAGACACAAACTTTAGTCAGTGATGTTGGTTTTGCCTCACAACATTATTTCCGCATTCATTATTATTTTTGAGTTAGAGCATTCTCTTGTTTCGTGTTATATCTTGCATGCTTCCATGATATAACTGTTAGATTCAGCAGCCATAGGTTCGCTTGGTCATAGACAGTCAGGCACCGAGTGCCGTGTCGCGCCCAGGCCATGGTTCGGGGCGTGACATCAAACAAGTAAATAAGTAGAAAATAAATGAAAAGGAGAAAGAATTTACCTCTTTCAGGTGCAACCTTGGTCGAGCAATGGAGTTGGAGATCCTTCAAGCTCCCCAGCTACAAACTAAAAGAATGATTAAAATTTTTAGACTAGCAACTCAATTAAGTAAGGGTTTCGGCAATTTAATGCTAAATCCCTAAGTAAATCAAGTTTTTATGCTCTAGATGAGACTTATGTGTATATATTTGTGAATAATGGATCTGTTGAAGTGAGATATAGGATTCTTTATATAGAGCCCCAAATCTGAAAATCTAAACCCTAATTTTTGATGTGGGACTAGGGGTTTTGGGGGGAATTCTCTTGAATTCCCTCTCAAACTAGTAGCAACCAATGAAAATCAAGAGTTCAAAATTGAATACAAACAAAATTCATTAAGATTTTGTACTCGTTATGAACTTAAAACGCAGAAAAGCAAATAAAAAAGAAAGCTTATACCTCATTTGGGTGGTTCTATGATGGAGAGAAGGTATCAGTTGAGCAAAGACTGATTAACCAAATGTACGCCTGCAACTTTGCCATTTTCGGCTAGTTTACGCGAGGAGAGAGAAAATCGACTCTTGGCGGCTAGGGTTTTGTAGAGAAAAAACCTTTCCTTTGTGAAATGAGACCTTCACGGTCTGTTTGGTGTGATCTGAGCCTTAAGGGGGTCGTTAGGTCGGGTCTCGGTCCAATTGTGCTGGGCTCGGCCAGATTTTGAAGAGAAAAGAAAATAGCCCCTCATATATATATGTATGCACGCGTATACATGTATATATGTGTATATACATGTATATTCGTGTATATATATGTATATATATGCAAGGGAAAAACATGCAATTACTTAATTTAACAAATAGCTGGATTTTTAAAAAGATGACAATTAATCAACTACTTCAATTATAGCCACATTTTAACTGGTTAACCATTTTTACAAAATGAGCAATGCAAAGAATGAATTAATTATTGCAATTATAACCTTAATTAGCACATTACAAACAATTGGCTGTTTCAATTATAGCCACAATTAAATTATGCAATTAATAAAAATTCAATTGTAACCAATTTCAGAAATAAATTCAATTATAACCACATAAATCATAAAATTGAGACGCAATTGATTATCGATTTAATTAATCAATTTTCTTTAATTAGCAGAGTAAAATACTTGTGGAATGAAGGTGCTCTTGGCTCGACATCGTTGGTAATGTAAATTGTCCATGATAGAGCTCGAGTAGAAAGTATTAATTTATTTCTCGGGGCAAGGGTCTAGGGTTAATGCCATTCAATAAAAAAATTGGAACAACTTCTTAAATATATCTTCGGTATGGAAATCGAAAGAATCCAATTCGTGCAAGTTTCCAATTCCAAAATTTCTTAGAATTGATCAAACTTTTTCGATCCAAAGTGTTTCACGCGGGAATCCATCGTCTGTAGGATTCTTTCGTAGAAATCGCAAAAAGGGTATGTTGCTGCCATTTTGAAAGGATTAAAAAGCAACAAAAATTTGTTATTAATTATATAAAAATTAATTAAATAATTGTTTTAAACTATTTTTGAATTAATTTTGACAAATGCTTTTAATATTTATGGGAAAATATGCAAAATATTTAAAATGACCTAACATGTATGCTTGAAACTATCTTGTCAAATGAAATGGCAAAATGTTATCGAAATAATTTTTTAAAAATCATTTTGATTTGTAAAATGCATATTTCACTCTGTTTGGGATTTAAGAACTCCGAATAATTAAATAAAGTTATTGGAGGGCCAAAATTAGGTGTCAACACTACACCTACATATCATCTAATAACATGAAGAGCCTAAGGCAACTTCAGTGATCCTTTCTTCGTATAGATGACCTTGACCAATATCTCATAGCTACAACACAACAATAAAATACAACTGATAGTTCCAAGTGAACTCATGTTTTGATGATTGTCAAACTGTTTCGGAACCAGATAATAGACTTAGCCTGTAATCTGCTCTCTATGCACCTTGCACTATCGGCAGAGAGAACTGTAAAGCCGAGCCACTTTCTGCACACAAGTACAGCACTAAACTGGCCCATACTTTAGGTCAAAATTGAAGAGTGGTCTCAACTGAATCTAAATCATGCAAAACTGCAGATACAAGTTCTCAAGATCTCTCAAGAACAAAGTTACTTTCAAGCTGAAGAACCAGATCCTAATTTGAGTTTAGTCTATATTCGTTGGGTTGTTGTAAGTCTTTTTTCATTTGGACTTAAATTGTAAACCTACTCCTTTTGTTTAAGAAGCTGTTTGTAGGTATTTAAAAGTCTTAAAGTTAGCTTGTTGGAACTGTGTTTCCACAAGCTCTCGAGTGGTACACTAGGCTAGAGTTAGTCTAGGTGTATTAGTGGTTCTTAGCTAGAGTTAGCTAAGTAGAGGTTCTTGCAATTGGAGTATTGCAAGTGTGGAGGGACTATGGGGTTTAGTTCCCAGGTTGCATGAGCATTATTGTAAGGGTGAGAGATTAAAGGAGTTAATTCCTAGTTTACGATAGAGTTGTAACCTAAAGTTGCTTGTGTAGTGGAGTTGAAATCCTACTGGGTTAGGTCGTGGGTTTTAATCCCTTGAGTAAGGAATTTGCCACGGTAACATCCTGTGTCCTTTACATAGTGCACTGCATAAGGGAACTGGTACACAACCAGGTCCCTCATATACTGTTTGGTGGACGCACAGCCTGCAACAATTGGTATCAGAGCAGGTGCTTTCTAAAAGGTTAACACCTAGAAAGAATCTGAAAAATGGCAGCCCCACCAAATATGAAAGAAGGACAATCTTTCACCAGGCTAACTAGATTTAATGGGCAATACTATGGGTGGTAGAAGACTAGGATGCACGATTTCATCATGGATGAAGACTCAAGTGATGGTGAATCGAAAAGCTGGGATATCTCACACGAAGATTTATTGAACTGATCCATAGAAGTGGTGGGATCCCGAAGGCAAGAAGCTCCAGCAGAAACTCTTGAGGAAATGAGTATCTCAGCCATAGGTGTGGTAGACCTGGTCACTTTGATAAAAAGTGCTCTCTGTGTAAACAGGACAGTCATGACAGAACTGCATGGAGAAACCAGATCCTTGATAAAAGGCTCAGAAGAAAGGAAGCTGCTGATGAAATAGTAAAACAGGCACTTGCTGCATTAAGCGACTTCTTCAGTGAGTCTGAAGATGAGAAAGACAGAGGGGATACATCTATGGTGGTCATTGAAAACAAAGCCTCTAAGTATAAGTCTATCTTTTCCCTCATGTCAAAGTCAGATTCAGACGATAGTGATGAAGTGGAAGAGAAATTTTGAACTTGAAAGAGATAACTTATTGGTGTCGATTGGAGAGATGAGAGAGCAGGTTGATGAGACAAATCAGTTGAATATTATCCTGGAAGGTCAAATAAAAGGGGATACAGGAGCTTCTCTTTAAGGGAAAGGTGAAGCTAGTAAAATTTACTTGGAACTTGAAGATAAGATCAAAAAGGCAAAGCTAAGTCTCACTATTGAAGTCGAGAGGATCAAGCAATTGAAGGACGACAGTGACGAGAGTGATGAATTGGAAGAGAAATTTCAAACTTGAAAGGGATAATTTATTGGTGTTGATTAGATAGATGAGAGAGCAGGTTGATAAGACAAATCAGCTGAATATTATCCTGGAAGGTCAAATAAAAGGGGATACAGGAGCTTCTCTTTAAGGGAAAGGTGAAGCTAGTAAAATTTACTTGGAACTTGAAGATAAGATCAAAAAGGCAAAGCTAAGTCTCACTACTGAAGTCGAGAGGATCAAGCAATTGAAGGAAGACTTGAATAGAATTAAGCTTGATCTTGATAAAACTCTTAAGTGGACCTGGTCCTTTGACGTAATTACCTTCATGTATAAGAATAAAGGAAGCGGTAGGGAAGGAATTGTTTACAAGAAGACACCTTACAATTTCCACAACAAGTATGTCTCTACCACTGAGAATTATCTTTGTACTCATTACGGGCAAGCAGGTCACTACAAGGAGTCTTGCAAAGCAAGACTTGATTTTTTCAGAGGAACAGAGACTTCATCAAAAGGAAAGCAAGTTTGGGCACAAAAGAAATTAGTTCTCAAAAGAAAGGACCTCATAAGAAGAAAGGGAATGTGCTGCCTGTTTGGGCGAAGAGGAACTTAATCTATCCCTTTTATAACTATAAGGGACCCAAGCTGGTTTGGATTCCCAAGACCAAACATTAACATCATATACAGGTTGAGGAGAGGGAAGAGGAAGGCGGATATGATAGAAGAAGGGGTATGCACACATGGGAGGTGCAGGATAGCCTATGAACAAAGTATAGAACTGCTGCTCAGCATGGTCAAAACTATCTAGAGACCCGGTCTCTCTGTGATTCAGCTTAATAGTTCTTTTAGCACCTTCATATATTCTTAACTATTTAGTTTCCAAGTCGGTTAAGCATCCTCTAATTCAAATTTCAAACCATAAGTCTTCCAATCGACGCTTCACTTCTGTTACACTTTGGGAATTTCACGTCGTTTGCATTATAAGTAAACTAATGTAAGAATAAAGTGTATATGAAACCCTTACAAGGTTAAGAAAGTTATCTAATGATTCTAAGTATGTACCTTACGGTTTTGAAGTCAAATAAATCGGCAGAAGTAAGTTCGTTGAAGAATTGGAATTGGAGTCATGTTTTGGGAAGATTTTGTATCATTTGCATTATACATAGCTTATAATCACCTTGAGAGGAATATATAGGGCTCTTTAGATGGTTAATGAAGTTTTATACAAGTGCCAAGAACGTTCCATAAGGATTGGAGGTCAAACGAATAGAAAAGAATGCATTTTCGTGAAATAAAAAATTTGGGGCAATATGCGGCCACATACTTAGTATGTTGTGCAGCATATTGGATGCAAACTCCCAAAAATTGGGGGCCTCACTGCACAACATATTCCCCAAGGAAAGGAGGGGAGATGCGGCCGCATACTAAGTATGTGGTGCCGCATCTCCTTCGATAAAGCGGGAGGACGATTTAAAAGCCCTTTTAAGTTCCAAAAGATCCCATTCCTCACACCCACTTTCCACACTCTTCTCCCAACATTATAAGAGAGTTATTTATAGTTCTTGAAGGTTATACAATATTCAAAAACCTTCCACACTGTTAAAAGAGAAGATCAAACATAAAAAAAAAAATCCAAGAAAAATCCATGGAAGATGATTATCCTTGCTTCTACTCAATGTTGTATAAGCTTGGTCTTGGAAGTAGTTGAGTGAGGTGAATTTATTCTTATACAAGGTATGTTATTCATCTTATTTACACGATTGAATTAATTTAAAGGTTTAGCAAGACTTGGAAAGGAGAGAAGCATAGTAGGGAAGTCACAAAGTATTGAATTGAAGCTGATGGCTACAAGTTGATTTTGAAAGGGGATTTTAGATTGATTTAATATTAATTTGAATATAATTCCTTGACTATGGTGTTTTTGGTATTGTTATGGTTGTTTGGGAGTTGTTTTGGAAATTTGTGGAAGTAGACAATATAGGGGAAGTGCTGCCCAGATTCTGCTAGCTTACTAATTACTCTAGTTCAAACTTATGAGTGTTTTCAAGACTTAACATTAGTATGAATCCTCTTGAATGTAGATTTGCGAGCATGGGAGGAGAACTTTAAGTAGTTAAGGAGATGTAAAGTTATGTTAAGGCAAACCCTTTCTTTCTTAAGGCATGATTCCTTTGTTGTGAACCACCACATGATATCCATAATATCCCTATTCCTAGAAATACTAGGAGCTCATAGTTCTCAAGGTTCTTATGATATTGTTGATAAATGTTCTCCATGATGATGATGATGACGATGATGATTCCATTTCTAGAGATGCCAAAGCTTATAGTTCTTGATGTTCTCATGATATTATTGAGCTTGTTCCATGATTATTGGTTTTATTCGTTGTTGTTGATCTCATCTTATGGTAGTTGTTCTTTCAAGGTGGGATGTATCGATAATGATGATTCCATAAGGGAAATCAGAGGTTTACCGACCTTACGTCACTCCGATAGAGTTGTAACATTTTATATGGGCTCTCATGCATGCTTTATATATATGTAGCAATTTTCTCACACCGATCCACGCTATAGTCAGCCAAGTATGACACGTAGATGTGCACACCACTGCAGTGGATACGTTATGATGTTACCCCGGACACGGGATGATATGATATATGGATGGGGTTACACGTTCCGCAATAATATATATATATATGTATGTATGTATGAGAATATTTTTTTTTTCAAAAGCTAAGCATGCATGACATCCGCCTTAAGAGGCAATCAGATGTACAAATTATCTCTCTTAACTCATGCTTCTACGTATCTTTATTATGTTGTTATTCATGACTTGCATACTCAATACATTATTCGTATGGATGTCTTTTTGCGTGTGGACGCTACGTTCATGCCTGCAGCCAGGCAGCGAGACGGATCAGACCCCTAAGTTGCTTCATCAGTGATGCACAAGAGCTCTCCATTTGCTTAAGAGCGACAGTTTAGTGGTATCATTATTTTATGTATATATGGGCATGTCGAGGTCCTGTCCCGTCCTTATGATTCTATGCATTCCATGTAGAGGCTCGTAGACAAATGTATAGAGTTAGATGTTCTGTAACCATATCCGTTCATATTTTTTTTTTAATCATTTTTGACAGCCTTTCGGCTTGTATATCTGGGCATAGTTGATGATGTGTATATGTAACGACCTGTTTTGTCGTTACTGTGAATTTTGAAGAAAAACCGCAACTCTGACTCCTAAAAAATGTCTTCCTCTAGTTATGTTTTGGAAATCGCTAATTCAATCAAAATCGTTGTGCACAACGCGTGAGGGATTGAAGTGTGGGCCACCAGGCCCAGCTGGGCCGCCATAGCGCCAGTACTGGTTCTACAGTGCACCGCCATAGCGGTAAGAGCAAATGGCTAGTGAGCCGCCACACTCAGCCGCCCTAGCGGCACAGCTAAAGCGGTGAACATGCCGCAGGGGTGGTCATGTATAGTGAATTACCTATTTCAGACCTCATTCTGGGATTTGACTTCATTCTTCCAAACCCTAAAGAGTCCAGCCGCCGTTGGAGCATTTATGGAGCCAAAAAAGATATTTTCTTGGGGAAGGCAATCTTTCTAACTTCTTCTATTCATTCTCCACCTTAGTGATTCTTATTAAAAGACCCTTATCTAGAAAAAAAGCCACAAATGGGTATCTCAATTTACTAGATTTAAAGAGATGATTGGTTAGTTGTTCCTAATATAGTTTTCATTGAATTATTCTCTCTTGTTCATCACCCTAGGATGATTATTAACTTAGTTTCTCATTTCCTCCCTAGATTATAAATCGGTCGCCTTATGAATCTTGAAAAAGGGACCTCTAAAGGATAGAGCTAAAAATGGTAATTTTACCTTGCTAATGGCTTAACTTAATTGGCCCTATTCATGGAAAAAGGCTGATAGATCACCTAGTGTGTTACGAATGAAATCTAGAGGTAGGCTAAGTTCCCAAACCTTCCTTATTAATCCGAGGTCTCCTATAAGGGTTCTAATGATGATTTCTATTCTTGGGTCTCATGTTGTCTCAAGTCCTTCGAGCGGATTACAATGAATTTATCAATTGAAGAATCAACGGATGATCGTGGCACCTGCTCGGCCTTGAGGTAGGTTACGACTTTCCCTTGTGGTAGACTCCGGTTAGTTTCCATATTCATGTATTAGAAGGAACGGAGAATGCATGTGTAGGAGTTAGAGATTTGAGATGGATCCATAGTATGGTATTGTTGTGTGTTGTGTGACTTGTGTGTTCGGGCTTGTGGCCTGTAGATTCTTTAGGATGTTTGAATTGGTTCCTTGAGCATCGGTGGTTTCTATGTGACTTGGAAGTAGTGGTGGATTCATACTTTTCTATGGTTGAGTGAGGACTTCTGTAAGGTGTGCCCGGATTGTGGTATGCTATTATAGTGGACCTAATTGACATTGGGCGCAGAAAATACATCAATGATAGTAATTTAATTCTAGACTGATAGTAATTATGTCTTGTAAGTAGAAGATTATTTATCATATAGGGATGTTTGATAGGGAAAGTGGTAATGTTGTCTTATGAATTGGTTGTTCTATTGTGTTGGCTTGATGCCACGTGTTGTTGATAGATATTGACATCTGTCATTTTATCTTGATTATGATACTGTTGGTGTACCCACTGTTGATACTTGTGATTCGGATATATTGTTGGCGTACCCATTGTGGGTACTTATGATGTTGAGCATGATTATTGTTGTGGATACATGCATTGCGCGCACTCTCATTCTTTATGATATACTGTCGAGATACAGATAATATTTGATGAAACACTGGATGAGCTAGGCTCGATTTTCACTTGAGTGACGTGAGAGGCCGATATCCAATGTTAGTTCCGGAATCGTTGATTGAGTGAGTGCATAGACTTCGCGGATCCCCAGAGTAGTGCCGGTGAGAACCCTCCGCGGGCAATGATCCGGGGTCCCGTCTGTCTATTGGCCAAGGATCCGGGACGGGTAGCACTTAGACTTCGCGAGTCACACTTGGTTGTGCTACCGAGATATTGATATTTCTGTCCGGAGTACATTTGTACACAACATATTCATGGCATTGCATTGCATTCATACATTATTGCATTGCATTGCATTCATGACTTATATTGAGATGACGTGGTATTCTACTTGTGATGTTGGTTCCGGATTAAATCTATGGAGACTTGGTACACTTGGGTTTAGATGCTCTATTTAGGCAATAACGTGTGCTCGGTTTCGAATATGGCTGCCTTATCCTTGTCGATCTATCTCGTAGATCGTTCGTAAGATCAGTTAATGTTTGGTCTCTAAGGGATGTAGGATAAAAGGTTTTCATAATGATGAGTTGACTCCTAGACTAAAAATAAATGGTATAATGATAAGTTATTCTAGTGATATTGTTGCGGAATTCACTTATGCTTATTAGAAGATAATTAATGAGTTGAAGGTATTGATGTTATCATTAGTTGTGGATAGATGTATACTTGATTAGTTATTTATCATGTTTATTTGTGATTTCTTTTACTGATATGTGTTTCTAACCATTGTCGGCCTATGATACTTACTCAGTACGCGTGGATTGTATTGATATTGCTCTTGCTACACCCATTTCAGGGTGTAGAGTGTTTTAGGTGATTGATTGCGACATGTTCAGAAATGCGCGGTGCCTACCTTGAAGGTCCCCTCCCACTTCATTCCGGGACAGCGGTTGAGTCTTAGAGTATTGTTGTAAAGTGGATCATTTAGTCGCTCTTGTACTAGTCTAGACCAGGTCGTGGGAAGTTGGATTGAGTCTGTACTTATTTAACCGTTCTAACTGTTTCAATCTTGAGTTATTAAATGAGTTGATTTTCGCTATTAATTGTATTTAATTATCTTCTTTATTCAAATTGTCTTTATTATTAGATGTGTTATTTAATTGAGGGTTCGCCTACCGAGGAGGAAAAGGTAGGTGCTTGCGCGGTCCTAAAATGGGTCGTGACAAGTTGGTATCAGAGCCTAGGTTACGGGTCTCACGAGTACAAGAGCAATGTCTAGTAAAATCTCATGGAATGGTATGTTGACGTCCGTAACCATCCACGGGAGGCTATAGGGTATTTAGGAAATTTCCCTTCTTTCTTTCAAATCGTGCTACTTCAGTCAAATTGGTATCTCGGTGAATTCAATTGGTACCTAGACGGTTCCAATTGGTATATGTACGCAGGAAAGGGTGTTACGTTGTATTCCGATCTGAATTGTTCTGTGTGTGCAAATTGTCAAAAAATGTTGAACATTACTGTTCAGTGGTACTGCCACAGCGGTCCTTCAGCCGCTGTGACGGCACCGCTATGGTGGCTTGTCCACCGCTATAGCGGTTACCTGATGTTCCTCATGACCGTCGATGCGTTCCCTGCTCAGCCAAAGAGGGACTGCTATAGCGGTCCGAGAAACCGCTGATGCGGCGTGCCTGAGATCAGAGGCCTGATTTTTCCCCTGTTCCCATTACTTTCCCTATTTTGAATTCATCCAAAAATAGAAGCACAACAAAAAGTCTACCAATAGCAATCACATAAAATAAACCCCACAAGGGCGAGAAATCATCCAAAACAACTAGTACAGCCCAAATTACTTAAAATCCAAAAGGGAATGGTCCAAAACATAAGACCAAACCACCAAAATCTGAACCAAAAAGAAAACCAACAGAAACTGTTTCAAATATCCAAGCCAACAAGGCAAACCAAAAAAAAAAGATTGTCTGGAAATAAAATGCCCTACAAGGGAAACCAAGCATAATGAAAAGGGGAAAGGGGAATCTCTAGGCCGTCCGCATGTTGGTCGCACCATCATCATCCAAGCTGCCACCACCAATATCATCAAATTCGTCCTGACCGACATCTTTTCGGGGCCCACTCTCGAAGGAGTACTACTCGGAGTCATCATCATCCTCCACTGGCATCGGCACATTGGGGTATATGTTACTCGACATTCTCTTAGTATCCCTCCAAGATCTGATGTTAAGCTTGTCGCGCGCCTTGTTCTTCATCCTCTCCTTATCAAAATCATTGCGAAGCTCTTGTGGTTTTTAGTCAAGGTGGTGTAGGCAGTCTGGAAGTTGATGAATGACTCACTCATCTGCGTCTGGGTGTCAAAATACCCCTTCATCTCCTCCCCGTGTGGGGTAGCAGCGGCACACCGATGAACCGGAACCGCCGAAGGGCATGGACATCATCCAGAACCTGGCCACCATCTCATCAAAGCGCGAATCTATGCGCTCAAAGGTGCCTTGGATACGAGGAGCCCCAGTCTTAGCACCACCTCTAGCCCCGCCTCTCAGCATCATCTCCAGCTCCAGTGTCTGCCTCAGCTCCACTCCCCCCCTCACTTGCACTATCCACCTTCCTCTTCTTCTGACTGACAGTCACAGCCCCATAACCTTTCGCCTGCGACGGATTGAAAGGGGGATCAGGTTGGACCCAATCAACATCATCCTTCTCTAGAACATTAGCCCTCTGGCATAAAAAAGTGATCAGAGAAGGGAACATCAAACTTCCCCCACCTTTATCTGCAAACTCCTTCCACTCTGCAATGACCTGTGCCCTAACATTTACAGATATGTCAGCAAGGATGTAAGCAATAACAAGGGCATGGGCATAGGTCAAATCATGGGTGTTCGATGAAGGGAGGACCTGACGACTAATAATGTGCAACCATTTCTTGGCTTCAGCAGTAAAACGATCACTA
Source organism: Lycium ferocissimum (assembly GCF_029784015.1). Taxonomy (NCBI): domain Eukaryota; kingdom Viridiplantae; phylum Streptophyta; class Magnoliopsida; order Solanales; family Solanaceae; genus Lycium; species Lycium ferocissimum. The sequence goes on from NC_081352.1 coordinate 16,283,773, forward strand.
TATATCGCTCCCCTACCATGAGCCTAGGGGGGCTTCACTATATCATCCGTCTGTACCAATTTAGAAGCTGACCACATAAAGTCCTTCTCCGCTGCTTTCTCCGCATAGGGCTCCTCCGGATGATCATCCAACTGATAGACCCAATTAATATCCCTTGACCCCACTTTCACTGGAGTACCCCTCACTATGATCACCGGACTGGGAGCATCCAATCAACGAAAGGTAACATGGCATAGAATTCCCTTACCCATGACTCATTGCAATCACCCGAATTTCGGACCAAACGAGTCCACTTTGTCATTATTAACCTGTTCCAAAAATCAGAAGCCCGCTTTTACACGTTTGTCATATCAAATTCCCGCTCCGACAATAGAGGAATGGACCTCTGGCTCAAGTGTAGCCGTTTGCTTTGGCGAGTGGGGAGCTCTTCATAAACTTGCATCTCCTCATTTTGGGGTACCGCCCCTTGGTTTTGGGGTACTTCCTCTTGATTTTGAGACATTGTACCTCTAAAAGAATTAGAAGTGTGTTAATTTTCATGTCTCAATAGATTCATATCATTCTAGTAAGAATCAACATGAAAAACTCGGTAAAGAAATGTCAGTCCGGGGCAAGAAATCGGACAAGTCGGCAGACCGCATAGCTATCACAGTATTCCATAGACCGCCATGGCGGGTACTACAATGGCGGTGCAATGTGATCGCCACACAACGGTATCATCCAATCTCCTAATGACCTCCACAACGACAGT
>NC_081352.1:16284623-16295025 GCF_029784015.1 Lycium ferocissimum
GGATGATAAATGTATAATGACGCTAAGCTTATGATAGGCCTATGCAATGTACAAAAATGTTAAGTTTACGATGGGTATATGACGATGCTTTCCACCGTGCCTAAATGGCGGGCATGTTCTGCATTGGCGAAGCTCCATACGATTCCACCGTGCCTAAATGGCCGGGCATGTCACCGCTAAGGCGGGATGCTATGTTTACACCGAGCCTAGAGGGCCGGGCATGACACCACTAGTGGGCGGCATATGATGGTTACCCGAACACGGGTTAACGATGATGATATATATATGATACGATGATATATGTGCTATGATGATACATGTACTATGATTTATTTATTATGTTCATTTCATTCATACCTTACATACTCAGTACAATGTTCGTACTGACGTCCGTTTTCTTTGGACGCTGTGTTCATGTCCACAGGTAGGCAGGGAGGTGATCCAGACTCGTAGGAGCTATTAGCTGACTTGAGAGCACTCCATTGTTTCGGAGGTTCCATTGACTTATTCTTTTGTGTATATACATGTATTTTGGGCACGACGGGGTCCTGTCCCGTCCCTATGTCTAGCATTCTAGTAGAGGCTCGTAGATACACATGTGTGGGTAGTATGGTCTCATGACGTCCTTATTGTATGTACATTATTTTGATAGCCGAAAGGCTTATGTATATAAAGGTAATTATGTTTCGAAGTGAAAAGAAAAAAATAGTTTTTCCTATGACTTGAGTATAAGATTAATGAATGAGCGCTTGATAAGTACGATAGGTAATGGCATGAGCGGTGTTCGGTGGTTAGCCCCGGGTACCCGTCATGGCCCCTAGTCGGGCCGTGACAGCGAGTCACACTGAGTTGTGCTATCGAGATGTTAATATTTTCATCCGGAGTACACGTGTACACAACATATGCATGGCATTGCATTGCATTCATACATTATTGCATTGCATTGCATTCATGACTTATATTGAGACGACTTGCTATTTTACTTGTGATGTCGGTTCCGGATTGAATCTATGGAGACTTGGTACACATGGGTTTAGATGCTCTATTTAGGCAATGACGTGTGCTCGGTTTCGAATATGGTTGCCTTATCCTTGTCGATCTATCTCGTAGCGCGTTCATAAGATTAGTTAATGTTTGGCGTCTAAGGGATGTAGGATAAAAGGTTTTCATAATGATGAGTTGACTCCTAGACTAAAAACGTATGGTATAATGAAAAGTTATTCTTGTGATATTATTATGGAATTGACTTATGCTTATTAGAGGATAATTAATGAGTTGAAGGTATTGATGTTATCATGAGTTGTGGATAGATGCATACTTGATTAGTTATTTATCATATTTATTTGTGAATTTTTTTTACTGATATGTGTTTCTAACCATTGTCGGCCTATGATACTTACTCAGTACGCATGGATTGTACTGATACTGCTCTTGCTACACCCTTTTCGGGGTGTGGAGTGTTTTAGGTGATTGATTGCGACATGTTCAGAAATGCACGGTGCCTATCTGAAAGGTCCCCTCCCACTTCATTCAGGGACAGAGGTTGAGTCTTAGTGTATTGTTGTAAAGTGGATCATTTAGTCGCTTTTGTACTAGTCTAGACCAGGTCATGGGAAGTCGGATTGAGTCTGTACTTATTTAACCGTTGTAACTGTTTCAATCTTGAGTTATTAAATGAGTTGATTTCCACTATTAATCGTATTTAATTATCTCCTTTATTCAAATTGTCTTTATTATATTGATGTGTTATTTAATCGAAGGTTCGCCTCCATAGGAGGGAAAGGTAGGTGCCCGCGCTGTAACGACCCTTCCGGTCATTATGGAAAATTAAGACTCCGTTGGGAATTTCGAGGTGGCGGGTGGATTCGTAGGGCATCTTTTTGTACGTGTATATTTTGTGTTATGTTTTTGAGGCCTTGGAGGAAATGTGGGGTGATAGGGGGGAAAACTGGACAAAATCGAGCTCACTACCCAAACGAGCCGCTGTGACTGTAGGAGTACCGCTACGGTGGTACAACTGTAGCGGTGGTCTGACCGCTCCTAGCGGCCAACCACGTTCTCGAGGGGCCGTTATGGCGGGCGATACCGCTATGGCGGTGAGCGAATTTATGTTGGGTCCGCTATAGCGGTGGCTTGGCCGCTATAGCGAGACCGCTGCCATGGCTAAACGACCGCCACAGCGGTCGACGGGGAGGCAAAAATCGTGTTTTAATGACTTAGTCTCATATTTTCATTCATAATACACAAACACACTTCCCAATAAGAACCTAGAAAGAATTTTCAAGCTAGGGCAAGATAACCTTGAGAGGTAAGTTCTACTGCTTTTTCTCTATCAATCCCTTCCCCCTTCATTATTGCAATCATCTTCATGGGTCTTTAATGATGAAAGTGAAGTAGAAACCCTAGAATGTCAATAAACCTTCTAAACTTGATGGGGTAGGGTTATTATCACTTATTTATCATCTAAATAGATTGATTCATAGCTATTTGTCATAAATTGAACATTTAGAATTATAAACTAAGTGACTGGAGACCTAGAGTTCTATAAAAATGGTGTCTTTGCCATAAAAAATTGTTTGTAATGGGGATATTTAATAGAATGTTGTATAAATTGATGGTAAATGAATACTAGGGGCCTTGATAGGTTGTTTATCACCTAGAAAATCATCCACCCTTAGAATGGGGGAAGGGAAGGATATTCTTGCTTTGGTGTTTGTGAATTGAGCAATGTGACTCATTGAGCCTTCTATTTTTGGACCGCGAACGTATTGAGGCTTTGATGAAAGGAAAGGCTGTAGCAGAGTAATCTGCGTGTTCTAGCTCTACTTTGAGGTAGGTTACGGTTTACTTAAGTTAGACTTTGTTTAGTTGATTGTATGTTTTGTGATCTCCTTAGGAGAAAGCATGTCTAGTTTTCATGCATGGTATTGTATGGCTAAATTCCTACGTGAATGTGATTGAGTGATTGTGTAGGCTCCGTGCCATTATTCCTGTGTGATTAAATCTACAGTGGATGTGTTGTGATGAGAAGCTAATATAATCTTCTCAAGGGTATTGTGACATAAAATGATGAGTTGATTGTTGATATTGGGAAGGTAAGAAATGTTGTTCTGTAAGAGGTATGGAAAGGCACTCATGTGACCTAGATTATAGGCTCGTGGTCCAAGGATCGTTTTTGAAAATGAGAGGTACTTTGATATGTCCCGCGATCAAGGTTTGTTCTGGAGCGGAGGTTTGTGCGCGGGTTCGAGGAGTGGATCCGGAACGAGTGGTACACAGACACGATGGGTCCCCTGCAGGTCATGACTACTGAGCTAAGACATCAGCTAGCATATATGTACAGTGAGTGAGGTTATTATGGTAAATTTATTTTCGTTGTGGCTTACGTGATTGTGATGCTTGACATCTTGGTAATTTGATTGTGATTGTCCTTGGTTGACTTGCTGTGATTTATTGATATTCATGTTTGTTGACTGGCCTGTTTTATTCTATTCATTTTACGAAATATGCATGATACTAATCTTAGTCGGCCTATGATATCTACCGGTACATAGTGTTTGTACCGATACTACTTCTGCTCTTCTTTGAGTGCAGATTGTGATATAGAGACCGTTGCTTGTCCTCACATCTAGCGTGGAGGATAATTGTTAACAGATTTTAGGGTGAGCTTCTTCCTATGTTAGGGCGCCCGAAGATCTTCTTGCTATGATTACTTTTTGTACTCTGGACATTATGGATTATTTATTTGTTAGACTTCAGATTCTCAGACATGTTTTTAGCTTAGAGTCATGTACGATGACTTTTGGATTTTGGGGATTTGTAATAGTTAGAACTTCTGCACTTATTTCAGTATTTATGGCATGAATTATTTTTTTCTTTTGATGTTTGAATGAGTAATACTGTTTAGCTTGGTTAATATAAAACCGGATTGAATGGATAGGTGTCTTGTATATTGGTTCGCCCACTAGGATTTAGATGGGTGCCAGTCATGGCAGGTTGGGTCGTGACATGCGCGGTCCTAAAATGGGTCGTGACAGTATGTGCTTTTATCTTGTGGACTCATGCCCTTACAGATTTTGATATTCATGAGCTTTCTTTCATTGTTCACCTAGATATGATTATGATAAGTATGCTAAGAGGTGCTCGGCAGGTTAGCTCTAGGTACCCGTCACGGCCCTCCGGTTAGGTAGTGACAACTTCTGACCCAATCTGTCTCGTCTCTCACACCTGTCCTAAAATGTCATCTTGGACACCTTAAATACATCTCTCTAGTCCTTCTCTCTCTTCACTTACCAAAATTGTTAGACCGTCGAACTTCTCATTCTTTCTTTTATCCTATACAAGGCCTTCTAAACCAACTCCTATCTCATCACTCTTTCGACTACAAATATCTCAAAACCCTCCTTCAAGCTAAATCTAAATGAACTCCCAATCGTCATCCTCAGAGTACTCAATCTCCTCTAACCAAAGTATGTCTACATCTCTATCTGGTGTCTTCGAACTAAGAGGATCCTTGAATCTTGAGGAAAGATCATTAAACACCTCTTCAAAAGAATCGGACGAAACAAGCAGAGAGGTTAAAATGGGAAGAGGTAACATCGACAACTCTGAAGGACAACAAGTCGAAAATCTTAACAGGAAAGAAATGGTTGCAGATGTCGTACCCATCTCTCATCTTGAGAAGAAAACTTGGTGTCCCATCTGCGCTAAAGCACCTGGTGCCTCAAAAGAAAACTCAGGAGAAAATGTTGACTCTAATGATGATACCATATTTCGCTCAGTGCGCAATTCGATTTCTGGGGCAATGAAGGAAAACAAGAAAAGGAAATCAAAGGAAATGACAGGAGGAGAAGAAAGTAAAACTCAATCTGTGTCACAAAAGAAACGGAAGCCAAGTGCCATTGAAAGACATGAAGTTGAACTAAGAAAGGAACATCTCCAAACGTAGAAGATTCTCTTTGGGATGATGATTGATGTAAACCTAAAAGAAGAGACATGGATGAAAGAACTGTGGGAGATGGTGGAATTTCAAAAGTGGACTCATCTTCTTACTCCACCGGCTCCTTGTGTGTATGAAGCTGAAGTAATGGAACTGTATACAAATCTACTTCATCTTGATGATAATGCTCTGGTCCTGACAGTGAATATGACAGACTTTGTGCTGACTGAAGCAGTAGTAGCCAAAATCTTAGGAGTATCAACTGAAGGGCTGAGGAATATGACTAATAGGGCTTCTGCTTCCTTCAAAAATGTGATTGTTAAGGAAAGTAGTTCAGTCCGTCCAGAAAAGCTTCTCAAATAGGATCTCGAGCCTACTTGTCAACTAGTTTTTTAGTTTACGGACAAGGTGCTCATACCAAGAAGTGGAAAGGAAAGCAGTGTCACTTCAGAACATATGGTACTCATGGAAGCTTTGTCAACTCTTGAACCTATCAATCTACCAACAATCATGATCAATGCAGTGAGCACTAGTGAAAATGATCTTGGTCTTCCTTATGGCTTTTTCCTGACAAAGGTCCTTGGGCACTTTAATGTGCGGACTGGCACAACCACCTTGGGAACAAAATAGAATGTGATCTCCATGGCTACTCTGGAAGATTGTGAGTATGCACCTAAAGGAGCAGGCTCCACCATCTATGTTCTCACCAAAGTCTTGAAGGCAGCACATGCAGAAATCAAATAGATAAATGGTGAGAATGCTCTTCTGAGGGATCAGTTGAAGATCAAAGTGGAAGATCTCAGGAACCAGATGCTCTAAGATCAAGGCGCTCATATTGAGAAAATTGACAATTTTCTTCAAGCCTTGGATCACCCCCAGTAATCAACTCCTAGCATGTTCCGTTAGTCTATGCTCCCTTCCCTTGTCCTCTCTTGGTTGATGTCTTAACCCCCATGCTCTCTTTCTTTCTTGTCTGACTGGTACATTAGTAGTTTACTGTGACATACACTTGTACTGTTTGAACTACTTCCTATTCTTGGGCTTTTAAATTTTTATGCACTTTTGCTTGCTCATGTTGATTCTACTTGTGATATTCTCTACTTGTAACTCTTACTAGTTGCACTATGGTTGTTTTTTGTTGATGCCAAAAGGGGGAAGAATGAATATATGTGATGGGATCACTGTGTTGTGAAGAAGAGTACAGTAGATGTGCTGGAAGACATGCTGCTGAACTAAGGGGGAAGACATGATGTGTTATGAGAAAGAGTACAGTGGATGTGCTGGAAGATATGCTGTAGAAATGTGTTGCGTTGTTGCTAACATGTTGTAGGTGCTCTAAAAAGAGTGATCTCCTTTGCAGGAGGAACAAGTGGGAAGCTGGTTCTCAAGGGGAAGATCAGTATATGGGTTTGTCATTATCAAAAAGAGGGAAATTGATAGGTCTAAGTGAATTCATGTTTTGATGATTGTCAAACTATTTCAGAACCACATAGAGACCTGGGAGAACAAGTGGGAAGCTAGTTCTTAGGGGAAACATCAGTCTATGAGTTTGTCATCATCAAAAAGGGGGAAATTGGTAGTTCCAAGCACTACAAAAAATTGGGTAATTTACGGAGGTTTTAGCCTCCACTATTTGCTAGCGAAAGTTAAAACCCTCGCGAATTGCAACTTTCAACCTCTGCAAATTACCTTTTTTTTTTGTAGTGAAGTGAATTCATGTTTTGATGATTGTTAAACTGTTTTAGAACCAGATAATAGACCTGGTTTGTAATCTGCTCTCTGTGCACCTTGTACTATTGGCAGAGACAGTTGTAAAGTCGAGCCACTTGCTGCACACAAGTACAATAGTAAGCTGGCCTATGCTTTAGGTCAAAATTGAAGAATGGTCTGTTTTCACCCCATATGCTCCCACGATATATAAAACATGATGGCAACATATTTGGTAGACTTGAGAACCGAATCTAAATCGTGCAAAGCTGCCGACACAAGTTCTCAAGATCTCTCAAGAACAAAGTTACTTTCAAGCTGAAGAACCAGATCCTGATATGAGTTTAATCTATGTTCTTTGGGTTGTTGTAAGTCTTTGTTCATTTGTACTTAAATTGTAAACCTACTCCTCTTGTTTGAGAAGCTGTTTGTAGGTATTTAAAAGTCTCAAAGTCAGCTTGTTAGAAGTATGTTTCCACAAGCTCTTGAGTGGTACACTAGGCTAAAGTTAGTCTAGGTGTATTAGTGGTCCTTAGCTAGAGTTAGATAAGTGGAGGTGCTTGCAATCATAGTATTGCAAGTGTGGAGGGGCTATAGGGGTTAGTTCCTAGGTTGCATAAGCTTTATTGTAAGGGTGAGGGATTATGGGAGTTAATTCCTAGCTTACGATAGAGTTGTAACCTAAAGTTGCTCGTGTAGTGGAGTTGAAATCCTACTGGGGTAGGTTGTGATTTTTAATCCCTTAAGCAAGGAGTTTTTCACGGTAACATCCTATGTCCTTTACATACTACACTGCATAAGGGAACTGGTACACAACCAGGTCCCTCATATACTGTTTGGTAGACGCACAGTCTGCAACAACAACAAAAAGGAGTATATTCTCCCTAGTCTTTCGCTGAACCATGTTTCTCTTCCACTTCTTATCCCTTTTTTTCATCTTCTCAATCTCTCCTTCCAACTTCTCCAATTGCATCTCTATACAATTCTTATCTTGGTTGGATGATGTATGCTTGTTAACTTCTTTAGAAGCTTCCTCAAGCTCAACCAAATTTTCATCTTGAGTGATTGATGTATGCTCTCAACATACTAAGAAGATTCCACTAAAATCTCAAGCTCTCCCATTTTCTCAATTAGTTTAGGAATCATAAATTTGGACCTCGGATCAGTGTTTTCTTTATCACTCCAACACCAAAAGTCGCAAGATCTTGGACCCTTTAATGATGAAAAATAATGAAGGGATTAGTGTTTTCAAAATGAGTACAAACTAAAACATAAAATTTGCTTAATGAATCTTCTAATTACCCTATAATAAGGTTACGACTAGTATCATCTACCGGGATTCCTTGGAGTCCAAGATGTTTTCATATGCACCATAAATCCTTGATTGTAGTGAACTTCTTCCTTCAGAGTAGGACCATAAGCTTAGTCAAGTTAACTGATCAGATTGTGTGCTACACAGCCAAAAAAATTCAAAAATCAAAAGAAATTTCACTCCAAGCACTTCCGCATAATTCGGAAAACATGAACAAAATGATCATAGAAGAAAACCGAATAAAAGTAATAGAGAAAGGAGAATAATTTTGGATTATATCTTCTTTCGGACAAATTGACGTTGTCGCAATTATCCCTTCGAATATTCAACTTTAGGTTTGAAGAACTAAAAATTAGGGCGGGTCAATGATATGATGCAGTTAAAACCTATTAATTCTTTTCAAAATTTCATGTATAGAGCAAACATTGGGCTGATTGAAGGTGAGGGAGAAAATAAATTAGGGCTCTTATGTAAAGGATGAGATTGGGGCTGGGTGTGATTGGGGAATAGATCTTACTGTTAGTCCCTTTTAAAAAATACTAGTTTTTAGACAGGTGCAAAGCATGTGTATCCCTATCTCGTGTCAAGCGGTACAACCTTCTTAAAATGACTTAAATAAAGGAGGAAACTACAAGCTGAAAATGATAAATTGTGTAACTATAGTGTTAAGCTCAAAATAATTGGATATGTATGTATGGTTTGTAATTATATTACTTTGATGCTATAGAAGTACAAATATGTGGTATCATACTTCTTTTTTTTTTTTTTTAAGTAGATGTTCCTGGGGTATTTCTATTGTGACATTTTCGCTGCTTGTCATGACTGGAACTCTTCTTGGTGATATTGATATCCCGAAAGTACATTATATAGTTGTCAATGCGAGAAAATTATTGTGAAAATACAATCCAATATTATAAATGATTTGGTCATGTATTTAATTTACTAGTACTGGAGAGTCTGTGCTGAGCCCGGGCCTAAGGTCAAATAATAAAGTACTTCATTAAAGTTTCTTTTTCTAAAAAGCGCAGCCGGTGCACTAAGCTTCCGCTATTCGCGGGGTCTCGGACCACAAAGGTCTATTGTATGCTGTCTTACCCTGCATTTCTTGATGAAGTTGTTCCACGGCTCGAACCCGTGACCTCCTGGTCACATGGCAGCAACTTTACTAGTTACGCTAAGTCTCCACTTCAACTTCATAATGATTTCAATTGAAAAAGATAACATTTTGCGTTACGATTTTTAGGCACAACTTGTTGAAGATGATCGCTTCTTAATCATGTATTATTCGGTATTTAAATTTTCTGATCACATCATTAGATAATTTACTAAAAGAATTATTTATAAGAACCCAAGTTTGTTAGGGGATAAGTAGCTAACAAAGGGACAACGATTACTTGCTGTTTAGTAATATAATTTAGAATATGCAAAATGATTTCAAATGGACTACAAACATAAATTGAAAAAGACATTTTAATATTTTATAAATTTGTGAGCATATAATTTCGAGGTAGAAATAAATTGTTTTGGTATTTATTGATTAGTTACTCATAATTTCATGTGACAACAGGTTACACTAAAAAAATATAGTGATTAAATCTAGGTTTAGATGAAATTCAGAAAAATTTAAATTCACTAAAACAAAGTTCACGAATTAATTAAGTTTGTCATCGACTCAGTGATGTTCTATCTTAAAAGAAAATTCTCTTACTCAACCAATAAGGATTATATGATGTTTGACAAATTAAATTGTTTGCACGAAAAAATTGATATATTTATTTCAACAGTATGTGACCATCAACAGTATTTAATAAATATGGAATTGCAAAGCTTATCACTTGGTAAGAACCTTTCCCTTTTCCTCTTTTCTACTCCCACGTAATTAAGCAAATTGAATAAAATTTAGAGGTTCTTTTTAATTTTTAAAAATATATGAAATTTATTTTCTATTGTATAATTGTGTTAAATCATTAAACCTAAATTTATATTTTCAAATTTTTTATTTTTACTAAAAATAAGAACAAGAGACATTTAATGGTATTTTAAAATTACTAAAAACGTTTGATCGACAGAGTACTCTCTCAATACCAAATGAGGTCTTCAAAGTTACTATTATTATTATTATTTTAGATTATCTTTGTGCATAATTATTTTTATTAGATGACATTATCACTATTCACAACTTTTCAAGCATTTTAAAGGGCTCCAAGTTTATTATATTTATCAAATTGAATGCGACAGCCTAAGTAAATAAGAACTAAAATAGGGGCAAAAATAAGACAAAGATAAAAGTTATGGTAGATACTTCACCTACAAAAGGTTAGTCTAAGGGGCTATGTATTGCCAAAAAGGGTTTGAAAATGACTTGATTTAATGGAAATATACTTTGGTAGATGAAGTAATAAATAGCAAATAGGCTATTTTTAAAAAAAATCTTTTAAAGGGGT
>NC_081352.1:16295125-16369253 GCF_029784015.1 Lycium ferocissimum
AAAAAGGGCTTTGAGTTCGTTGTTCGGAATAACTCCTTATCGTGGTTGGTCCGGTCCGATCCCATATGGCCGAGGGTTGTGGCCGTTTCCGGTTCGAATAGCGAAATCATCGTGGCCGTTAGCCGGTTTCTCGTGACCATTCGATCGTGGCCATGTCCGGATAATCGGTTATTCGCCCACCACGCAGGCGAATCGGGCCACTCCGTTCGACAACAGACGGTGTCGACCGTACGACCTAACCTTATCCATATTAGGTTTTTATCCTAAAAAGGGCCCATGATGTATAGAAGACCCACAGAGGAAAAACTATAAAACAGGGGGCATTCTCTCATTTTTGAGGGTTGGCTTTTCAGATCCAAGAACTTTGTACTTTGAATATATATATATATAAAAATCTCTCTCTCTCTCTTTGGTTTCCTGAGACTTTGGTCCGGTTTTTCGGCTTGAACAATTCATTGAATCACTTCATTCAAACATTGCTTGGAATATACATAAGATCTCAACTTAAACATATAACCCCTAATATCATTATCCAGTTTTAAACACACTAACTCATATCTAGGCCATTTCATAAGCGAAACATACATATACATCTTTGTTTACCAAAAAATAGATTGAAGTGCCACATATCCTATACCTCATTTACAAATTCAACTTATTATCCGATTTCGGGGTAAAACAAAACCTACATAGTAGAGCATAAATAACCTCAATTATTATTCCTCCATACTTCCGTATGCTATTGCAAACAATTAATATCCATTAATTCTTGATTTATTTGATGATACTTATTCCCATTTTCTAACGTAATAGTTAACAAAAATATATATAGGGAGGTTCATGGATTATTTGATAAGCTTAGCTTGTGAAACAGTGAGTGCAAGGATGGATTCAAGTCATTCAAAAATTATTTTGTGTTTGATGCTATCTTTGATCAGTAAGTTTGATGAGAAAAGTTTTTTGCTTCTATTCCTTAATAAAATAAGCACTGCATATTATTTTGTTTGGGCTTTTTAGTAGAAAACATTTTCACATGCCCGTTTGAGCCGGAAAGCGTACAAGTGATTCAAGTCGTGAAAGAACCGCTCGCTTAATACTCTATTTTTTATAATACTTTAGATAGATAATCCATATTATATATCTTATCTATGGATAAACAAGAGTAAGATTCTAAAATTAAAGAATTTTCTTTTATATATTCTTGAAATTTATTTTCCGCTTTATGATTTTTAGTCATTTGAATTAACTTTTTTCCACATTAGGAGTTATCATTGTTGTTGTTGTTCTTATTATTATAATCCTTTAGTCCTTCAGTATATTAACCTTAAGACTAACTTTAAGAAAAAATGAGAATATTTTAGGATCAAAGTGAAAGAAAATTAATAGATAAGATAATTAAATTGTAGATAATGTCAGTTTAACATGAAATAATATTTATTGATATCAACTCATATCACTTGCATGTATATCACGTGATTTTGAAGGTTAATTCTGTGCTTTACGTGTGTCAAAATAAATACTTCTAAAATATACACAACTACTAATGTACTTCTAAATTTAAAAGATACTAAACGAGTATAGTTTTGGATATGCCTACATTTTATTATGACTTAACAAAATGTGAAAAAATTGATACGGAATAAAGTACGAGTTCAGGTCATAAGAATGGCACTACACCAAAAAGTTATGCCTTTTGAGTTTAATATATTTCCTTTAGCTGCAATATTAACGCCACAAAATATTTACCATTAATTGGTTAATGCCATTAGATCCAAGGTAACTAAAGTCTTTAGCGACATTTATTGTTAGGGCTAAAATTTATTATTGCTTGTAATAATTGATTCTAGAATATAATTAGCGGCAATTAAGTTATTGCCGCAAATTAATTGCCGCTAAAAGCATATTATGTTGTAGTGTGGTGATGTAACACCTTTCTTTGACCACAATTCATATTTATCTTTTCTTTGCTCAAAATTTTGTCTCTTTTTCTTTATTTACATTTTAAAACTAATCAGCCCAATAATTCAAAAAATGTAACCCCTTTAGTTACCTTTCTTTATTACATTCTTTAAGCTACACTAATTCAAAAAATACTAAAGAAGGCAGCAGTTGATTCTTTCCGCTTGCCTTTATCTGAAGTGCTATATTCATGCATTTTGCTTCTATGCCGTGAGCACGTTGAGAAGAAATGGTACCATTATGTATTTATAATATCCTTCTGTATTTCATGGGTGAGTGGTTTTTGATAGTCGGTTTAAATTTTTAATATAAATTTGTTCAATCATTGTATAACTTACACAGTTGTCGCAAAGAAGGTAAAGAGTTGCAACAAGAAGGAAGAAAGAAAATGACACCAAATTTTTGGGGCAGCATATGCTGTACATTGATATTTGCCAAACCTACTGCTTTCTACCTTAAAGCCTTCGGCTACAACATTCGTCGCTACTTATATGACAATCACAAGTATGATGTTTGTTTGAATTTGTTATGTTAGTTTAGATTTGATATTAGGAAGACCGTTTCTACAAGGAGGTTCAATGAAAATTGAATTTACAATTTGATAATTTGTTTTTATTTTCGACAGCAATACATACACATAATATTTCGGTTTCACTTTGTATAATATGATTCGGAGTATGAGGGTCAAACCACCTAATTTTCTATGTGAGTTCGGACAAAACATTTTCAAGTTCTTTCAAATAGAATTTTCATATCTATAAGTTATGTCACAAATACTGTAAATCACAATAGAAAGTAAAAGCAATCAAACTTCACTTTTTATTTATTTTCTTTTTGTGGAAAATGAAAGTGCGGAAAGTAAGATAGTAGAAAAGCAAATAAAATAAAAATAAAATAGAGAGAGTGTAAACGAAAGCGAAAGGGATAGATAAAAATTAAGGCAAAAGTTAGAGAATAGTGATGTATAGAGGAAGATGAAAAGGAAGGAAGAGAACAAACCAAGAAGATGAACAAAATTAAAATAAAATATTAAGTGTGAAAAAGAAATTATATACAAAATACTATAATTATTTTTATGTGTTTTTTCATCTCGAGAGCTGGAGAAATAAATACACTCTATGCCGTGTGGGCGTCATATGGCAGCAAAAGATATACTTTTTATAAGTGTATAGTAATATATATAATTAGATGTGTAATTCAGACTTCGGTACATCATGTTGAGGGCGTATGTTATTTTTGTATTATCCCCTTCTTTAGATTTTAAATCAGGGTATATATACTAAGAACATAACAAAATGTTTTTAAATTTATTACTCTTCCACACATACAAAAGTCAATTTTCTTTAATTTATAAAGCCTAACAATCATTAAGTGATGAAAAATTAGCTAAAATATATAAAGTTAAATATTAATAATAAAATAGAGTAAAACCTGAAACTAAACTATTTGAAGGCTAATATTTTAATATTCATGTATTAGAAAAGGATTATTTAGTTCTCACTATCACGCGAAGCGCGGACATATTTACTAGTTTGATGTGATAATTGGATTCAACTACGGTATGCTAAATTTTTTAATAAAATACAAATATACTTAGCATTTTAAGTCAAGTATGAATTTGTCATTTTTATTTCCTAGAATATTTAACCGTACCAGTAGAAGTAACATACTTACAAAAAATCAATTAATTATTTACTAATTTTTTTGAAGCATTATTTATTCCCTTTATTCGATGTAAGCCCTTTACAGCTTGTTTGGATTGGTACGTTACCCATTGTATTGTATTTTGCTGTTACTACAAGCACAACATATGTATTGTTACTTAAATTTTAATATATTATATTGTTAGATCCATCGTTACGTAACAACAAAAAGCTCATTTTATGTAAGCAAGAAGGGCCTTCGAAATGTTGATTGAACTTTTTGCCATCATTAAAAGACTCTACAATAGACAAAATTGTCATTTACTATTTTCCTTATTAAATATATGTGTACTTATATAAATATTTTTTTGGGGATAATTTTAATAATATACAATCCAACATAAAATATTAGATCCTTTTAGTCATATTTTTAATTTACAACCGCATAGCTAGTTTTTCACAGTATACAACATTATACAACGATATACAACTTTATACATCTACTGTAAACAATGTATCAACCTTGTATAAAAGTGTATAATAGTGTATAAGAGATGTTTATTCACACTTTTACACTGTTATACAAAATTATACAAAAATTGATTTTAATCCCCTACGAATACACCCAAGATCATCGTGAAAAATAGCTAAGAAACCTGTCATGGATACACCATAGCCATCTTTCTCCATTAAAAAATCACAAAAACAAAGCGGCTCCATAACTCTACAAACAAAGCACCACAAAAGGCTCTCACCTTCACCATGGCGGAGAACATGATTTTAACTGATTATGCACAGCCTCCAGATGATGGGAATGAGTTGCTTATGAATGAACCAGAAATGAATATGTCCAGCTAATATTGGTAACTGATTTATGGTTTAATAGCCGTAAAGAAGGCACGAAAAGCGATTCGAGCCAAAAGATCCAAAATGCCCAAAACAATGATTGACCTTAAATTTGCTTCTTATATTGATGCAAATCACAACCTGAAATTGATATTTGAGCAATATTCAAAGTTGAAGCTTATTGTTATCGTAATTAGCATGAAATGAAATTTAAATTACTACACAATCATGTATATAATATTTTGCTGGAAGAATTTAAGAAACAAATTGAGATATAGAGTTTGTAAATAAATGCAAAGCTAATGAAATTAAAATAAACTAGCATGCATAACAAAATAGAAACTAACGATTATGCATATTATATTCTGAAAGAATTCTAGAAGACAAAAGTAGAATGACATGCAAAACAAAATTAAAATTAAAACGCGTTCCAACATATTATACATTCCTTTTAGAAGAATGTGGCAGTGGGAATGAGAAGTCATTTTACCTTAAAAAGTACAAAGCAACATATAAGAACAGAAAAATAACAAAATGAAAACTAAAAAAATTCCAACACCATTATGCAATGATACAAGAATTACTTCTAAGATAAGGTTGCATAGCTAACTGGGGCGATAATACCTTGACCCCAACATATATGAACATAAAAGAAAAATCAACATAGTGGGTAAAATCAATGAACTTTCTCAAGGTAACAGTGCATCTATTTTACTTCTAGTAAATATGAAAATTAATTAGTGAATGGATTACCAAATAATAAAGAGCTCCTTTTCTCAACTTCGGCACTGGCGATATATCTCTTCTTTAATTTTCCTCATCGAAATTCTTGTCATTGCCTTTGTAGTCATGAATAGTTTAGAAAGAAAATTAGAAAATACACTAAGTTTGGAAGTTAACAATATCAGAAACAAAATAATAATAATAATAATAATAATAATAATAATAATAATAATAATCTACGCTTAGAATTTTATAATACTTAGAGTGCTATAAGATTAATATTCAAATAAAGTACTCGAAAAACGTATTTTCATCCCCTCGTTCTCTGTTAATCAAAAAGTACTGTTTACATTTGTAAGCATTAAAATATAGATCAATAGATTGCTTCAAATGAGTTGAAATATTTTCTTTAATTTGGATGGTTTAAAATAGTGACCGTCATTAATTATTTAGCACCGTTTCAACATTACACATTTACACTACCTCAATAATACATGGTCACAAATGGGGTAGTGGGATGGTTTCAGTTACGGTATACAACTCATACATTCTTACACTTTTATTGCATATAAATAAATAGAAGAGACTGTATCAAAAATGGGACCCCTTCAACTTCTTAAAAACCGGCCAAAAAAAAGAGAAGAGAACAAAGCAGTCAATAATTAGTGGAAGATGAAAATCTGAACATTAAGTAGTTTAAGTTAATCATTCGGGAGTGCAAACAAAAATGATGCATAAACATAAATTTTGCTTTTGCAATAAATATTGGAAGATGAAAATTCTCAAGAAAGTGAATAGACTGCTTAATTGGCATGCATGAACTTCACGACAATATTCCCACTTTAATTGGTTCATTTATCAATTGTTGGAAGATAACTTTACTATTTTGGCAAAATTGGTTCATTTATCAATTGTTGGAAGATAACTTTACTATTTTGGCAAAAAAGTATTATAGGTGTGTTTTTTAGATTAGGGATAGAAATGTCATTTTACTTTTAAGAGACATTTTGGCAATATAACTTTGCACTTTGGAACTTCTCACTTTAAGTATTATATATGAATATTTTCTATTAAAAAAAATTACTCCCTCCGGATAAAAAAGAGTGTCCACTTAGCATTTTTTTCTTGGGTCAAAAAGAGTGTCCACTTATCAAATAAAAAAATAATAATTAACCTTATCTTTCCAGATTTACCCCTATTAAGTGCTATGTGATCAAATCCCAATACCTATTTAATTAGGGGCAGTTTAGTCAAATTACCTATTTTTGTCTAGGAGTAAGTATTTTCTTAAGGGGTGTGCAAATGGCTAAGTGGACACTCTTTTTTATCCGGAGGTAGTAACAGTTAAGTAAGTGAATCACGCGCCCAACAGCGAAGGTTCAGCATGCGTTAGTCTAGGCAAAGGCGGGTTGAACCAAATTCAGTTAAAAGTTGTTTAGAGATACCTAAACGCCTGTAAATTAAATTGCTAAAATGAGTTTTGGAGACAAATTAAGAGGTGATTTTATGCATTATCCCTAGTTAAAAAAGTTACGGTGTTAAGGATATCTGAAGTTGGCAGATTTTTCTATTTCCCTATAGCTGCGAATATTAATTTCCAGGAAAATTATTTGCCGTAGACGAAAAGACTTTTCACATCTAATTAGTCCTTTTTTTGCTTTCCCATACGGCAAAACATACCTTCAAACCCATTTCAGCTCATCCTTTCCTTCATGTAGCCCATGTCAATTAATATGTCCTGAGGCGGATGCATTTTTTGTGGGGCAGACTTAATTTAACTCAACTCAATATTTTCGACATAAAACATAGATGTGTACTTATAAAACATCATTAAAATTTTATATAAATTTTAAATTTGAATTTATAATTTTAACAGTTTAGTGCTACTTAAATTTGAATCTTGAACTTTCCATCTATCTATGTCCTACCCTACCAGATATCTTGCCACAACATTTTCATGTTCACCTGCAATCCAACTAATATCTTCCTCTCTGCCGTCACGCACATTGCTATGCGGTAAAGTATATTTCAAAATTAAATTGATGCGTGTAGAATATCACTGCACTTTCATATTCTTTTATGATAAAATGAGTGATTAGTCAGTAGTTGGTACAAATAAATAGTTCAAGAATATACTTAAAACTATATAGTATACATATATTTGGAGTCGAATTAAAGAATACGAATATGTTCAAACCCCCAAATGTAGACATACACCTAGCCTTGGCGTATAGGCAAGGCATAATTTCCTATTTTAAAAATGCCTCTTTTAAGCAATATGCCCCTTGTTATTTTCAAATTCCCATTTCCCCTATCTTGTGGGGTTGGAAATCAGTTGAAATTTCATTGTTGTTTCAATTTAGTTTGCAGGTAAATATAGTCACACAATTAATATTGTTTGGTGTTCAAGATTGCGCGGCTTAAATTTCCTGTCATGGCATTGAAAAAAATCACGAGGCGAGTCAAAACAATTGTCACGGCGCCGTTCAAGAAACAGTCGAAACATTATAAACCTCTTCCACAGCCAGAGCCACCACCACAATCAATTCCAATTAGTCCACCAAAATCCCCTAACATGTCTCCACCACAACAACAAATAATCAGGCCAATTTCACAGCCTTTTTTATTTCCAAATGCAAAATCCACTGTTCTTCCTGATCCATCTCCATTTTTTTCTCATAATCTCTTATCAACTCCTTTACCTACAAATTCATTTTTTCAAAACTTTGTCTTGAAAAATGGTGATCAGCCTGAATACATTCACCCATATCTTATAAAATCGTCGAATTCATCACTTTCTATTTGTTACCCACCTCAGTTCCATAATCCTGCCTTTATTTACCAGATATTCAATGGTGATTTAACTATTTCTTTGTTGAATAATACTAATCCAAATGCACCTCATGTTATTTCATCATTTAGTGATCTTAGTGTCACATTAGACCTTCCAACAAGTAACCTTAGGTTCTTTCTTGTTAGGGGATGTCCCTTTGTTACTTGTAATGTCATTGGTGATGTTGCACTTAAGATTTCTACAATTCACGCTATTCTTGAATGTTCCTGGAATCCTACTCTCACTAAATATACTATTAAGTTCAACAATGGGCAAACTTGGCTTTTGTACGCGTCTTCCCCGATCAACTTGAGCAACGACGTGTCCACTATCACTTCTAGTGAGTTTTCGGGTGCAATAAGGATCGTTCTCTTGCCAAATCCCGACTACGAAGCAGTTCTTGATCGGTTTAGTTCTTGTTATCCTAAATTTGGTAATGCTGTTTTCAGTCAGCCATTTTCCGTCGAGTACACGTGGGAAAAAACAGGATGGGGAGACTTATTGATGCTTGCTAATCCCCTGCATCTCCAACTTCTTTCGGATCGTTCAGTTATTATCTTGGAGGATTTTAAGTATAATAGTATTGACGGTGAGCTTGTTGGCGTTGTTGGAGACTCGTGGTTACTAAAGAGTGATCCGATTTCTGTAACATGGCATTCGATTAAAGGTGTAAAGGAGGAATCTTTTGATGAAATAATTGATGCTTTGAATAAGGATGTCGCGGACCTGAACTCAATGTTAATCTCAACGTCGTCATCTTACTTCTATGGGAAGTTAATTGCAAGAGCAGCAAGGCTACTATTGATAGCCGAAGAGGTTTGAAGGAGAATATTTTATTCATAATCTTGATACAACATACCCAAGAGAAAATCCCACAAAGTGGGGTCTGGATTCATAATTGCTATGGATGTTTGAATTCTCTCTACAATCTTCACAATTGAAAATTTCCTATTTATAATTGTATGAAACCTACTTTAACTCAAACATGGAAACCTATTTCTATATGAATTTGACTACGAATTCTAACTAGACTTGAATTAAATAAACTTGCAAATACCAAATCCTAAACAAATTTGTTTTTCTATAACTTTAAATTATTTTTTCCAACAGGTTTGTTACCATGATGTTATCCCAACAATCCACAAATTCTTGAAGGATACAATTGAACCTTGGTTGGACGGGACTTTCGAAGCAAATGGATTCTTTTATGATTCAAAATGGGGTGGAATTTTAACTAAACAAGGTTCAATGGATTCTGGTGCTGATTTTGGATTTGGAGTATATAATGATCATCATTACCACATTGGTTATTTCCTTTATGGTATCGCGGTGCTTGCCAAGATAGATCCAATGTGGGGAAGAAGGTATAGGCCGCAAGCTTATTCACTTATGGCGGATTTTATGAACTTAAGCAGGCGAGGAAATTCACATTATACGCGGTTGAGGTGTTTTGATTTGTGGAAATTGCATTCTTGGGCAGGGGGATTAACCGAGTTTGCAGACGGAAGGAACCAGGTGTTAAAATTTATTCTTATTCTACTTTAGATTACAGTATAATATCTACTTCATTTTTTGAGTTTAGGAGTATTCTACAATATTTATTTTCCTTTTAAGTCTATGATCTATGTTAACCTTGGTATGGAAGTTATACATAATGCTCATAACTTCTCTCTAGACCTAGCTGCTATCGAAGCTCCATCTACAAATGGATAAGATCCCAGTCTAGTCCATAGGAGATATTTAGTTTCCTTTTAGCTTAGTATCTGTGAGGAAAATAATATATTTCCTTTTATTTTATTCTCTTATAAATAGTGATGTATTATTTTATTTCAATGCAAGAATCAATACAGTCATTTCTCCCTCTCATTTCCTCCCTAATTTCTTCGATTTCATAACACCAGGAGAGTACTAGTGAAGCAGTGAACGCGTACTATTCAGCAGCTTTAATGGGATTGGCATATGGTGACACTCATCTTGTAGCCATTGGATCAACTCTCTCAGCAATGGAGATTCATTCAGCACAAACTTGGTGGCACGTTAAAGAAGAAAGCAACTTGTATGCAGAGGAATTCACAAAAAATAACCGTGTGGTTGGTGTTTTATGGTCAAATAAAAGGGACAGTGGCCTTTGGTTTGCTCCACCTGATTGGAAGGAATGTAGACTTGGTATTCAGGTGTTACCTTTATTGCCTATTACTGAAGTGTTATTTTCCGATGCTCGGTTCGTGAGAGAGCTGGTCCAATGGACAATGCCAGCTCTTGGAAGAAAAGGTGTTGGAGAAGGGTGGAAAGGATTTGTGTATGCTTTAGAAGGTATGTATGATAAAGCGAGCGCGTTGGAGAAAACTAGAAGATTAACTGGTTTCGATGATGGAAACTCGCTTACGAATCTTCTGTGGTGGATTCATGCTAGAGGTGATGAAGCAGGGGAACATGATAGAGGGAACAGTTTCTGCTGGTATCGTCATTACTCTCATTGAATTTGGACCTCCTGGTGATTTAGTGTTCATGTAACGTTCAGTGACCTTGCAGGCTTTGAGTAAGGGTACTCAACACATTTCGATGTACTTATCATTTGTGTTGTCTGTATATATTCTACAGTTTTATGCTTTTAATGTGGATTGTAATACTTACACAAATTGTTTCTAATAAATGATCAGGCTTGGAATTTGCAATTTTAAAACGGCTCTAAAACTGATATTTCTTCACTAAGCCTATCCTGCAAATAGTTTCATGACCATGTAACATTAGTAATGGAACTGGCTTATTTATGACGGGAAGCATTGCAGTAGCAATTTAAATTGCTACAAACTCAAATTCAATGGGTGCTTTATTTCATGTGCTGGTTTTGTGTTATCAATGTAACCAAGATGGTGGACCCATATATTAAGACAGAGATTATTTGGGACTCTAGGAGGGCTGGGCATAAACTACCGAATTATTGAACCGGGAATTTTTATTCAGTATTCGGGAGTTGGATTTTAAAATTATAGTAGTTGGGTTCAAGCTCGGTACGAGACATTAGTACCGTTTGATATTCAATAATTCCGAATACTGAATTATTTATTAAAGGCCATCAATATTAGTTGGGTTTTTCGAACAAATGCCCCTATTTCAGGGTGGCCTTTTATTTTTGCCCCTCAAACTTGTGGTCTTTAATTTTTGCCTAACACTTTTTACACGACATAACTTAGATTTCACTCTGTATAGTTTATAGTGTAAGAGGAAAACAATGAGGCTGAGCGAGTTTGAACTCACAACCTACATCTCACTCATTCCTTGAGCGTCTAACCACCAAGGCAATATGCATCTTTATTTACAAGCAATGTTCTTTTATTGTTTTTACCTTCTATTTTTGTTTTGTTTATTATTTATATATGCATTTGTAGTAAAAAAAAAATCCACGAAGTAGTGTCACGTGACACCCCTTGAGCCAAGGTAAATCTGCCCCTAATAACATCCCACGAGTTATATCGGACAAGGCAAAAGCAAAATTTTCAACACTCAACATAAATCTGAAAAGGGCATAAATTTAGATTTAGCTCGACATAGTTTACATTTAGCTTCAGCATATGTATCATAACATCCACACTAGTTATGCCGAAAAAGTCAAAACTTTTAACACTCAACATAATCTGAAAAAATACTACACAACTTATTGCCGTATAACTTAATTCCCACAGAAGTTGTACCCTGCGAGACAAAAGTTCAATTTCCGAAAATAAAAATGTTATTTATGCCGATCTAAGTAGGTCTAGATATTTTCATTATGACAAAAATTAAAGATTACACATATGAAAGTTGCAGTTTCGCTACATGACCGCATATCTGGTGTTTGATGAAATGCGTCACAGAATCTGTGAATATTTTGGATGCAATCGTCATTTTAATACATAAATGGTAGTTTAGGTAGGAAAAGGGAGCTGACAGTTGAGGTGTAAAACTCGCGAAAAAGTGATAGTTCATGTGGGTTTTTAACAATTAACTCTTATTGTTATTGGGAAAGAATGTCAGAAATCGAGCGGCACGAAGCTCTATCCATTGGCTCTATTTTCACAGACCTCGAGGTAAAATTCGATTCATTTTTCATGCTCTATTCGGATATTCTTCCGTTTGACCCTTGGATGGAAACGTGTTTCATAGTTGAGAAATCTGGAGCTGCTTCCTCACTGTTTGAAGAAATGCCTCACAATAGTGGAGATTATTGGTATAATTTAATCTAGGAGTAGCAAACGGACGGGTCGGATCGGATATTGGTGGGTTGAAAATGGGTTAAACAAAAATGGACAAAATATCCAACCCACCCATACTTAACACGGGGGTTAACCGAATAATATGAGTCAAATGAGAACACAAGCTAAAAGTCAAAATTAACTTAGTGGATAATATACATATTTGATCCTTTTTAAATGGTCAGTTATCCCACTCATATTTAATGGGTCGGATTAGCTAGTTACTTGGGAGAATTAGCTATTGGTGACATTTTAGTTTTAAAATTACCATAGGTGACTCATGGGGACCACTTAGAAGTAAAATCCAATTAAATTTGGGATTAAGAAGATTGAGGTCTAAAATGTATTTTTTCAAACTTCTTATTTTTTTACAAAATACAAAAAGATCCCAATTTAATCCAAAAAAACCCACCAGCCCCCTTCTCCTCCTCCCCCCTCCCCACCGCCCCACACCCTCACCACAAAAAAAAAAATTTAAAAAAAAATTTGATATTTTTTATTTGTTTTTTCCACCCCCTCTCCTCCCACCCTTCCCCCTCCCGCCCCGATTTTTTTTTTTTTTTTTTTTAAAAAAAAGTTTTGATATTTTTTATTTTCTTTTTCACCAGCCCCCCCCCTCCTCCCCCCCTCTCCTCCTCCCGCCCCACACCCTCCCCCCTCCCCTAAATTTTTTTTTTTTTTTTTTAAAAGTTTTGATATTTTTTATTTGCTTTTTCACTAGCCCCCCCCCCCCCTCCTCCTCCCACCCCCCCCTAAATTTTTTTTTTTTTTATTTGCTTTTTCACCAGCCCCCCCCCCCCCCCTTCTCCTCCTCCCCCTCCCACCCCAACCCCCGCCCCACCCCACACACACTACCCCTAAAAAAAAAAATTTTTTTTAAAGTTTTGATATTTTTTATTTGCTTTTTCATCGGCCAGTCCCCCCCTCCTCCTCCCACCCCTCCCCCAAATTTTTTTTATTAAAGTTTTTTATTTTCTTTATTTATTTTTACAACTCTCCCCCCCCCCCCAACCCCTCCGCCAAAAAGAATTTAAAAAAATTAATTTTTTTTACCGATCCCACTCCTCCACAAACCCCCTCACCCCCCCCCCCCCCCCCCCCACCCCCCAAAAAAAGTTTTAATTTTTTTTATCAGTCACCACAAAAGTTTTTTTTTTTTTTCACCACCCATCCAAAAAAAAAAAGATTTTTCTTGAAAAAAAGTTTTTTTTTTTTTTTTTTTTTTTTTTTTTTTTTTTTTTAGGTTTTGAAAAAGTTTGGATAAAATCCAGGTTGTTGTTGTTGTGTGTTTGTAGTGAAATAGATGATTTTTCTGCTGCTGTCCTGGTATGGTTCAGGGTTTAGAAAAATATATCCAACAGATAGTTTTTTTGTTCTTGTCCTGGTATTTATCTAGTTCTGGTTGTAGAAGATAACCAACATATTTGTAGTTATTGCAATAAGTTCTACACTTTTTGTAACAAGTAGACAATCTGTTGCAACGACGCACTAATCTGTTGGACATGGCTTCAGTTATTTGCTTCTGTTTGTAGAAGATATATTTGTAGTTATTGCAACAAGTTCTACACTTGTTGTAACAAGTAGACAATCTGTTGCAACAACTACAAATCTGTTGGACATAGCTTCAGTTATTTGATTTTGTTTGTAGAAGGTATCCTACAGATTTGTAATTGTTGCAATAAGTTCTATACTTGTTGCAAAAAGTAGACAATCTGTTGCAACAACTACAAATACATTAGACATAGCTTTAGTTATTTGGTTGTTTGTAGAAGATATCCAACAGATTTGTAGTTGTTGCAACAAGTAGACAATCTGTTGCAACAACTACAAATCTGTTGGACATAGCTCAGTTATTTGGTTCTGTTTGTAGAAGATATCCAATAGATTTGTAGTTGTTACAATAAGTTCTACACTTATTGCAACAAGTAGACAATCTATTTATGAATCAGCAAATGTTGAGGAAAGATATAGCTAAATTGACAGTCAAATTGACAATCAATCCTCAGAAAGAGATGAAGAACAGAGCCGAGAAGCAGTAGATACAAATGAAGAAAGTGAAGAAGAACTAGAAGATGAAGAAACTGATGATGGAGATGGAGTAGATCAAGGAAATCTGCTACACCCCAGAAGGCAGTTGCTGAACAAATTATTACTTAAGTTGTAGTATTTGGAGCCAAGGTTATTGTTGAACAATTTTTTTTTTTTTTTTTTTTTTTTTTTTGTCCTTTATGTTATTTGTGAATGATATTTATGAACTTATTTGTTTTGATTAGTTGTGGTATTTAGAGCTAAGGTGGTTGTATGCAACAGATGCATACACTGTTGAACAAGTTGCAGCAAGTTACTTATTTGTTTCAACAAGTTACTAATATGTTTTAACAAGTTACTTATCTTTTTAAACAAGTTGTTTAGTTGTTGCAAAAAATTACTCACCCTGTTGGAAAAAAAAAAATATCAAACGATTGCTTAAATTATTGCAAAAATTAAAAAATATGTCGCAATAGATGAGTTAATTGTTGCAACAAATCATACACTTGTTGAAGAGGTTGCAACAAGTTACTAACTGCTTCAACGGATGGATCAGATGTTTAAGCAAGTTGCTTAGTTGTTGCAACAGATTAATCACCTTGTTTGAATTATTGCAACAACTTACTCATATGTTGCAGCAGGTATCTCATATGTTGCAACAACTTACTCATATGTTGCAGCAGGTATCTCATATGTTGCAACAACTCCTCCATTGTTGCAACATATTCACGATATTGATCACATTGAATTCATTGTTTATCACTAGATATGGTTGAATTAAGTACTTCACATCAAATCACTCTAATGATTACTCGATTTAGGAAGAATACACTTAGAATTGTCCATCTAATCCATGACATTACTATCTAATCCATTAAGGATGTTAGTAGATATATATATTCATCACTAAAAATTGTTGATTTCCTTTGTTTAACACTAAATTTAGGTGAATCAAGTAGTTCGCATCAAATCACTCTAATGATCATTCGATTTAGTCCATACTGAGTAGTAGATCATCTTTCCTGACTCAAAATATATCAAATTTATTAAGTATTATACATTGATCACTAAATATCGTTGATTTTCTTTGTTTATCACTAAATATGGGTGAATCAAGTAGTTCGCATCTAATCACTCTAATGATCACTCGATTTAGTGCCTACTGACTTAGTAGTTCATCTTTCCTGATTCAAACTACTATCAAATTGATTAAGTTTTATATATGGATCACTAAATATCGTTGATTTCATTTGTTTATCACTAAATATCGTTGATTTCATTTGTTTATCACTAAATATGGGTGAATGAAGTAGTTCACCTCAATTCACTCTAATTATCATTGGATTTAGTGCATACTGACTTAGTCGATCACCTTTTTTGACATAAAATACCATTAAATTGATTAAGTATTATATATTGATCACTACTTATCGTTGATTTCCTTTGTTTATCACTAAATATCATTGATTCCCTTTGTTGATCACTAAATATGGGTGGATCAAGTAGTATCTGCTGCAACAACTGTAATATCTGTTGCAACAAGTGTACTATATCATTGCAACAATCGTAGTATCTGTTATAAAAATGACATAGTTATTGAACAGGTCCTTACTCTTGATGGATAAAACACAACAAGTTACCCGGTTGTGCAACAAGTCACTCCACTTGTTGGAAAAACACCAACATGTAACTTAGTTCTTTACTTGACAAGGTTCGTCGGCTTGTTGCAAAGTTGCTTACTTGTTGAAAATCTTTTAGAAGTTGGATAAAACACAAGTTACTAGTTGTTGCAACAAGTCCTTTACTTGTTGGATAAAACCCAACAAGTTACAGAGTTTGTAACAGATTCACTACTTGTTGGAAATTGTTCAAAGAATTTATTAACAACAATACACACATTTATGATTGGACACGATCAACATATCATATAAACTAAGTTCACAAGCACCAAGAACATAAATTACCATTCTAAAAAGGAACAACATTAAAATGTCATAAAGTTCCAACAGATAACTATTATTATAACACGGTGCAATTAACAACTATGGAGCATTTCGGCTTGGACAATAACTATAAATCTGTTGGATATCTTTTACAAACAGAACCAAATAATTGAAGCTATGTCCAACAGATGAATGAGTAGTTGCAACAGATTGTTTACTTGTTGCAAAAAGTGTAGAACTTGTTGCAACAACTACAAATCTGTTGGTTATCTTCTACAAACAAAATCAGATAAATACCAGGACAAGAACAAAAAAGACCATCAATTGGATATCTTTTCCTAAACCCTGAACCATACCAGGAAAATAACAGAAGAACCATCTATTTCACTACAAACTAGGGGTGGGCATAAACACCGAAAATCGAAGAACTGGACCGAACCGAACCGAATTAATTCGGTTTTTCGATATTTCGGTTCGGTTTCGATTTTTTTTTTATGACAAATTCGGTGTTTCGGTTCAGTGTTCTGTTTCGGGTCTACGGTTCTTCGGTATTTCGGTTTAACCGAAGTTTTTTTTTTTTTTTTTTTTTTTTTTTTTTTTGAAGATTTACTACATGAATACAATTTTTTTTTACAACACTCAGTCCACTCTCTCAGGCCCAAATTAATGTATATGATTAATAAAGAAGCTGCTAAATTCCAGAAGCCATCAAAGATTCAACTGGAAAATTTTCCATTCAAAAATCAAATGGGCCTACAAGAATGGAACAAATTATTCAGAGATTATAATGCAAAATAGAAGACAATTGCTAATAATCACAAAAAGATTTTGTTTATTGTCTGATGTTTGGTTCATCATATTAAAATTTGGACGTGAGATGTACTATTTAGAACATCTATAGGTTTAAATTGGATAAATAAATTTGTCTTCAATAATACTCGTGGCCTATATTAAATCATTTTTTCCAATACGATTGATTTTTATACCATCTTGATCAAAATAATTAGCTGAATGTATATAAATGATTATCAGATAAATAATATTTTTAAGAGCAAGATAAAATAAAGCATACAAGAATATGGTCTACTAATTCGGTGCGGTGTTCGGTGTTAAAAAAAATCGAATTAGAAAAACTGAAACCGAACCGAACTTCAAAAAATCGAACCGAACCGAACTAATTTGGTGCGGTGTTCGGTGTCCACTTTCAAAAAACCAAAACCGAAAAACCGAACCGAACTTTGAAAAAACCGAACCGAAGTACCGAACGCCCACCCCTACACAAACACAGAACAACAACAACATGAATTTTATCCAAACTTTTCCTAAACCCCCTACTTCTTTTCAAGATTTTTTTTGGAGTGTGTGTGTGTGGGTGGGGAGGGGGGGGGGGGGATAAAAATACAAAAATAAAAACTTTTCAAGAATTTTTTTTCAAACATTTTTTTTGGAAGGGTGGGGGTAGGTAGGTGCAAAAAAACAAAAAGAAAAACTTTTCAAAACTTTTTTAAAGAAAACAATTTTTTTTGGGGTGGGAGGAGGAGCGGGCTGGTGAAAAAAAAAATCAAAACTTTTTGAATTTTTTTGGCAGGGAGGGGTGGGAGGAGGAGTGGAGGCTGGTAAGAAAAAATCAATTTTTTTTTTTTTTTGGGTGAGGGTGGTGGGAGAGGGGGTGGGGGGGGGGGAGGGCTGCGAGGAGGAGGAGTGGGGGTGAAAAAAATAAGAAAACAAAAAAAAATTTAATTTTTTGGGGGCGGGGGAGGGGTGGGGGTGGGCGTGGGGGTGGGGGGTTGGGGGAGGAGGAAGAGGTGGGGTGAAAAAACAAATAAAGAAAATCAAATTTTTTGGGGGGTGGGGCGGGGGGGGGGTCGGGGGGGGGGGGGGGGGGGGGGGGGGGGGGGGTCGGGGGGGGGGGGGCGGGGGGGGGTCAAAGTGTTCTAAATAAAACTTGAGGCCAAAGTGTTAAAAATAAAGTTGAGAGTCAAAGTGTCAAAATGAAAACTTTTGGGCAAGTTCAAAACCCCTTAATCATTAATAAAAAATCATCACCTCCACTCAATAATTAAAACTTGAGTCACCTCCCACTAAAAAAAAAAAAAAAAAAAAAAAACTTAGAAGTCACCTATAATTAAAAGCCCCTAGTTACTTGTTTTATTTAACCATTTTGCTAGCGCTAGTTTAATCTCTAAAAATGTGGCTGCTCAACATATGTTGGTTCATTTTCCGTTTGATTTGCTGATCTTATGTTCGGCATTGTAGCACTTGTGTTTGATAATAGTCTTCAGTTAAATCTTCTATGTAGTGCACTAATATCAACTATGGAATTTGGAGGCGGCTTAATTTTAATTGATGCTTCTTTCTTGCGCTTTGTTTTTGTAATCAGTGCTTACTGCTTACAAAGTTTAATTACTGTCTCAATGTAATTTGTTGGTAAAATCATCAAGTAGAGAATCATTCTCATGGTTGACTTTGCAAATATTTAATACTCCCTCCGGATCCGAATGAGTATCCACTTAGCCTTTTTTCCTTGGATCAAAAAGAGTGTCCACTTATCAAATCATGAAAGAATTAATATTAATTTTTCACATTTACCCCTATTAAGTGCTATGTGATAAAATCCCAATACATATTTAATTAGGGGTAATTTAATCAAATTACATATTTTTTTCTAGGAGTTAGTATTTTCTTAAGGGGTGTGCAAATGAATAAGTGAACACTCTTTTTGATCCGGAGGGAGTAGCAGAAATAAAAGGATGCTTATTATTTAATATTAGCTGCAAGGTTAAGTGGATCTACAATTACATTGTGAACTATTTAGATGCTCGGAAGTTTGAAACTTTGTCCGGAATAAAAGCAAGGTCTTTTATAGCTTTTTGAGTAATATAACTTTGAAAAAGAATAACAAATGAAAAAAGAACGAATTAAATATTCTCAAGCGGCCAAGAAAAGGTCAAGAACACAGTACACCTCTTCTAAGTCATGGTAAGGGTAAAAAATGCTTGTACCACACGAATGCTTAAATGAACTGAGTTGTCAACATGAAAGCTTAAGAATTCAATTGGATTTTCTTAGTTGTTTGTTAGATTCGAACGAGAATATTCTAAACCAATCATGAACATGAAAACAAAAATGACTAGAACATTCATAGCTCCTATGAGATTAGGTACTTCTACTTTGACAAATGAAGGAATTCAAGTCTAACGTTAGAAAGTAAAAGTAGGTAGGGTTAGATGTATCATCATAGAAATCTGGGAAAGATCTTTAAAAACTACCAAGCAATTAATGATTTAGAGACAAAGGCTAGGGAAGCATTCAACATTGAATACTAAGGCTAATATAGGATATGTAGTCCTTTATGATTCCTGATATACAATAAGTGGCTTTGCTACAGAAACCAATCTTTATTATCCATGGAATTGTGTTTGATGTCAATTGTATAAATGTAAAAACATATGGCACTAGCTGCACTATGCGAAAAGATAAAACAAATGAATAAGCTTCCAGAAATGCAGATCTCTTCAATAAATGGCAATGCCTTCCCTGTACAAAAAAAAGAAAATATTCGTATTAGACATCTGAAAACCACCAAAATATGATGTATAGAAGTTGGGAGACAAGTGTACCTCCTGTGTTAACAATGATTGCATTTGCTCAACCGCATCAATCAACTGTGTCCTCAATCCTAAAATTGTTAACTGAAGACACAATGAAGCAAAATATATTTATGCCTTGTTTGGATTGAAGATCAAGAGAAACACAACAGTTTCTAGTTCTGAGACAATGAGAGAATGTTAGGATCTACAAAGTCGTTCTATTGCCTTGAGTTAGAATCCAACTAATCTCCAAGGTTGAGAGTAGGTTAATGTAGCTGTTTTTAACTATTCCTAAGAGCAAAGAGATTCTTGACCATGTGAATCTAAAAATAAAAAAAAAATAAGAGGAAAAAATGCTTATGGAATGGATGTAACAAGACATGTCCTGCAATGCACAGTGAAGAAAACATAGGCTGATAATAGAAAACACAGAAGTTATTAAGTATTTATATGCCATCTTGATCTAGCTTCTTAGCATTCCTTGTGTTAATATTTTATATATATAAGTATTGTTTATAATAATATAATAGTAGAAATATTTTTTTAGGGAAAAGATGAAAACTATTCAAATTATCTTTTCCTAAAGGTTGTGTCCTATCCTTTTGAATTGATTCAACTGTTGGTTTTTGAAACAAGGCCTTGTATATTTAAAGGTGTTTTCCAGCGGCAAATCAAAGCAAGAAAACAACGGTCATTGTTCGTCGTTCTTAAACCACCATTCTGTTTGCAATTCTTCTATCGTCTTGTCATTGAACCAAATTTAGGGTCTTCAATATTTTCTATTCTAACTCCTTATTCTTATTGGGTTGAGTTCTTGCGGTACAAGAAATCAAAGAGTACAACTTTGATTTTCAGAGTAGTCATTGTAACCTAGGGATAGACTTTCCTTTTAACCATTTGCACCATATGAGGAAAATTATACTCCTAAAGATAGTTTCCGGGAAACGCCTTGCATACTCATTTCATATTTTCCATTGAATTATATTGCTTGATTTCTGTCTTTTATTTATTGATTTCTCTTGCACTACTTTACTCCATTGGACTATTTCAATAGTTTTCTACAACAACTTGCTACTATATTTATGGTAAACTGTAAATCACTGCCAACGGTCATTCATTTTAAATGGATTTCTCTAAATTGAGCGAAGATTTTGGTAAAATTACTGATATATTTGATGCTTCTACAGGATAAGAAAGATTTAAGTAAAACTAACTAGCAGAGGAGATGCTTGTTTGTCTCCTGGACATACAGACAGTTAAATAAATTCATGTAACTGATGTATGATGTTTGTATTTGCAAGTGTAGTGTGTACCTGTACCAACTAGCAATTAGTGATCCTTCACACGTTTCCACTGAAAACCTGTTGTGCCATTGTGCCAATGAATGATTGCTCCTCAATCTGCGCTTTAAGAAGATTTGATGCGCTACCCAGTCCATGTTTAACAGTGTCAGCCATTTTAGGACAGTCCAGAAGAACAATTTCTTCTAAAGATGGTAGATCCATTATGAAAGCCTCTGTACAAAGCCGTTCCACATTTTCAGATTTTGTAATTCTCAGGCGTTTCAACTCAGGCAGCACAATCATTTTATCTTTTTCCTCTTCTCTTTCGCTTTCTTCAATCCTTATGAGTTCTACCAGATTTGACATCTCATTTACCTTTAGCTCTTCTAGTTTGCCAAGACTTCGAGCTGTTATAACCGAAAATAGATTTCTCAGGTTATTGCAGCTTTCTACATGAACAATTCTGAGGTTGGGAAATAAAACATGTCCAATTTGAACATTTGTTGACATCCCTTCTGGTGCTTCTCCAATGATTCTTTCCAATCTGTGACACCTCTCAATTTTGAGATTATCCAGTTGACAAAGATTTTGAGCAGCTATGGGCGGGAATATGTATCTCAAGTTGTCACAAAAACTAATCGCAACGTCAGTTAGGTTATTGAAGCATTGTATTGTTTGAAGGTTTTCATTCAGTAGTGACTGGTTAGGTACCCTCCAGATTTTGGACAGCAGAGGCAAACTATGTAACCAGATCCTTTTGAGTGTAGAGAGAAGCTTCTGGTCTTCATCAAAAGCTGCCTTGTTAAGTAAAAATATTGTGAATAACATGTTACACGAATACACATCAACTTCTTCTATACTTGATAGTCTCTAGAGCAACTCAGTTCCAAGTAGAATACTTAAATCATGACAAATATCAACCTTTAGAATCTGCAGATTCTGGAAGGAACCTGCTTTAATTGAGCGGATAGAAAGTGTACATAGCTTCTTGAGATTCCGAAGATGTAGTTTCTCCAAAGCTCCTAAAATTACAGATGCATCGCTATGAAGAACCTCATCGACGAGATAGGTAATGTCTTCATTGGCAGTTATTTCAAGAGCTTTCAAGTGATATAAACCCCCTTTGACATCACAGATACTTTTCAGTATTTCCTTGCATGCACAGAACATCGTCAACTCCTCTGTGAATTGAAGCATATGTTTCATTCCATTTGGTATACCAGTTTTTATCTCTCTAAGATAGAACGCCCTCGACTTTGGATAACATATAGCTGAGTTGTAACCTACAGTTATCTCAAACTTATGTATGCTAGGAAGATAGAAGTTCTCAGGGAATGCTAGAAGGGTGGAGACTTCCACACACAAAATGTTTAAGTGGGGCAGTGACATTAGCTCAGACAAGCATGCTTGTCCACTCCCTTCAACAGATCCATCTGCTAGCTGCCACAATTGAAAGCTCCCACCCATATAAAGTTCTTCTAACTGGACAAGGTGTGGCATCAAGTTCTCGGGGATTTTCTGAAGGTACCCACAGAATGACAAGTCCAACAGCCTCAAATTAACCAAGTCCCCAAATTCATTTGGAAGTTCTCTGATAGAGGACCCGTATAAACTCAAAATCTCCAGGCTCCTCAATCTGCCAAGGATAGATACATCACCTAACTTGCAGCGGTCTAAACGTAAAGTTCGCAGGCTTGTGAGAACTTTAACTGATGATGGAAATCTGAGAGGACATGTAATTTTTCTAGTGGCATTAGGGACTAAACCATACCGAGGATTTAGCGAATGGACACCAACCCTTTCACTTAAATCCAAAACCTGTAGCATTTTCATCTGTATAAAAAAGTTCTCTGGTATCTGTTCGAGACCTTCATTTTCTCCAAGCAGTAAAATTTGAAGATTGGGACAATGTGCATCCCTTGGAAGCACATGAATATCATTGCTCATAAACGAAATAGCTGATTTTTAGCTGAATGACTCCCTTCGTGGCCACTCGTTCAAATTGTGACCAGCTCTTACCATGAAGCCATGCTTCTCTTTAGACGCTATATATATAGCAAAGTCACGAACAACATCGTGCATTTTCACAAGACCTTCCTTCCCAACATCAAGCAACAGACACGATGCTTTAAGTTGGCTAACTCTTAAGCACACTCTGGCTCTAGCTTCTTCAATTGTGTCCACATCTGAGAACAGCCCTTTTCCTATGCCGTCTCTAGTCAAGTCTTCAATACTTATTTCACGATCTTCTGGGTACAAACAACACTTCAGAAAGCACAACCTGATTTCCTCATTTTCCAAAAAATTGTAGCTCAACTCCAGGCAGGAGAAAATGTTCTTTTTTGCATAAGTGGTGCTAAGGGGCTTGGACTTCTTAAGAAGCTGTAGTGCTCCTTCCCACACCATTAGTCCTTTTCCTCGTAATGCACTTCCAACGGTCACAACTGCCAATGGCAGACCTTGACATTCTTTAACAAAATTCATGACCATGCCATCCAATTCCCGAGGAAGGTCAGAAGTGCTTGTGCAAGCATTTTTCCTCAATAAGTGCGATGATTCTTCTTCTGATAAGAGTCTCAATGGTATTCCTTTGGTCCCCATCATAGTACATAGATCTTTTTGTCGTGTGGTAAAAATAATCCTACAGGCCTTGTGCTCATCACCATGAGGGATCCCTATCTCTACTAAGTCAATGTATGACCAAACATCGTCCAGTATGAGAAGTACTCTCTCCTGGGACAGTACTGGATAAAGTCTACCTGCTCTTCCTAATGTGCTTTACTCCTTAAGTCTGAGACCAAACCTATCCGCAATTTGACCCTGGATCTCTCTTGTGTTTGGCTCTTGGGAAACAACCACCATTATGACTTCTTTAACAACTCCACAGTCTCTAGCCACTTTCCCTACTTCCTTGGCAAGAGTAGTCTTGCCGATGCCCCCCATGCCATAGATCCCTATAGCCTCATAGCGATCGTCGTGCAATTCCTCAATGATCTGATGCACTGCTTCTCTTTGCTGGTGAATAATGTTTGCTACATTTTTTCTTAGCTGATTAGAAATAATTGGATCCATTGTTAGCAAAGCACCATTTGTACTGACATTTTGATCCACAGCAGATGAACTACTTGCCCCCATCTCAATAATGTGGTACTCTTTGGGTTTTTGTAGGTCAGAAATGAATGGTATATTCAAAGGAGGGGCCTGCAAGATGGATACATCTTCCTTGGGAGTTCTACCAAGAAGTTCTTGGATGGTCACAATTTTCTTAGCTGCCATCTTGCTCTGCTTATACCGTGAGACCAGACGAGGTAACCGCATTTTGCTCAAATTCGGTTCATCATCCCATGATTTGATCTCAGCAGTGATTGTGTCTACCTCTGGTAACCAACTTTCAACTGTGCTTTTGATTTCTCTGGTGTTTCTTTTGGCTTTGTTCACCAGTTGTTGGACATCATCTGTCGTGCATTGCAACCATTCAGCTTGCTTTCTCAGATTGTCTGCATTTTTCTTATACTGATAGAGATATCTTAGTTGATGGCCGAGTGGAGCCACCGTGTAATCGACAACTTTTGCCACCAATGAAGCACCTAATGCCATCCATGGCTGCATTGTCCCTACTTTACCACCTGCATGCCAAATGGAAATTTGAGAGTATTAAAACATGATACAATATGGAGTATTAAGAAGTTAAGGACATATATCACCTATATACTCTTGTTTTTGGTTAATAAAATTTTTGAGTAGAGAGACCTAAAGAAGAATATTTTGAAGTTGTCATGGAACTCCAAGAAGTGGCCTAGTTAGAAGACAATTTCTTGGAGAGAAAACTCAAGGTGCTTGCGACTGATGTAAGGAATAAAAATACTGAATTCTTCCAAGAACAATAAATACTCAATGCTCGTACAAGCAAATGGTTTATAGGTTGGAGGAGCTGGAACAAAACTGCGTCGTAGTCATGCACTTATATTTTGTAAAACAAATGGTTTATAGGTGAAGTTCCCAAGGAGGGATGATACATAAATGCTCCTATATTCGTTTCGTTTTTTCAACTGAAGACAGTTAACTTTGCGGTCCTATGACTCCTTATATTTGGTTGAAGTGGCATAAATATCACCTTCTGCATTTACTACAAGTTTTAGAATCATATCTTGCAACTCCTCTTTGAAATTTTTTTTGGTGACCTTAGATTTTTGCTACGTTCTTTTTTATTTCAGTGATGTGAATGTCTTAAGTAGATACTCGAGAGAACATTTGGCATCAGAATTCTAGAATAAACGAAAACAGTTGAACTGGTATTTCTTATTGGAGCTATCTATGTTTTCACGAGCACTGTTTCTTAAATTCTGGTGCTTGTGTCAGAATCCTTTGTTAGAAATGTCGATGTCCTAAAACTAATAGGGCTTGTAGGATGCTTTGTTAAAGATTGTGGGTTGTTTCGTTATTGGGATAAGGTTGAGTAGAATCGTGTCTGCTTTAGTTGTTCTTTGGGCTTTGGCTTTTTACTTCCCTCTTTTCATTAGTTAATATTAGGGCTGTTCACAGTTTTGATTAAAACCAAAACCAAACCGAAAATTTAACCAAACCGAATAAAAAAACCGACATTTGGTTTGGTTTGGTTTGGTTTTAAATTTGAAAAACTGATAATATTTGGTTTGGTTATGGTTATAGTAAAAATAACCGAATAAATAACCGAACCAAACCGATAATTATATACATAAAATTTATAATTATTTATATGTATAATATTAACTTTTCATAAATAATTAAAAATATTTTATACCTTTTAATTATTAATTTAATTTTGGTCTACTTATTTTTAAGGCCCGTGCCTTAAAAGAATATGTACAAGTCCAACAATTCAAGCCCAACTCTAATAAGTCGTAAGCATAAGGGTAAAAAGTAAAAACCCTACTATCTCTTTTCATTTTACATTGCCATTAGCATGTCTTTCCCTCAATATGCAGCAAAGTTCGCCCTTGTGAATGTGAGGAAAAAAGAGCTTCATAAGAAATTTGAAGAATGTAGAGAGAGAATATTTGAATTGTCACGGCTAGTCATAAATTGAAAAACCGAACCAAACCGACAATAACCAAACCGGTGGTTATTATTTTACTTGGTTTGGTTATGGTTTTAGATATTTAAAAACCGACTAAATTGGTTTGGTTATAGTTTTAACCAATAACCGACCCAAACCGAACCATGAACACCCCTAGTTAATATGTCTCGATAATGCCGGGACAAAACCAAGCACATTTAAAGAAATGAATCTTAGTTCATTCTCCTAATATATTTCGTCTTTATATAGCAGAAAAACTGTAAAAGAAAAGTCATTATACCACATATACATTGGAAATATAGCGTTACACGTGGCACGGAGGAAGATAGACATGTGGCAGGCAAGGTTGAAAAATGGCGTGATGATTGATTGAGTCCAAAGGGAATGATTTCATGCAGACCCAGAGCGAGTGTTACAAAGCAATTGGTACGGGTCATTTATGAATATCAGAAGTTACGCTATTGGTTCGGATTTAGAGCTAGACGTTACACTTCTACATTTAAGTGACATTTATTGGTTATTATTGCTCATTATTGAGCACGATTTATAGCTCGATGCTAGTGATTATCACCAATAAAAGGAGCTTAAGCTCAATATAGTAGGCATCCATCTTTTGATAGCATAACAATCTATGTATCCGGTTATAAGCAAAATTGTTGTTCTTTTGTTATTCTTTTTGTACCGAGTTTATAAAAGTTCTTCAAGGCTAAGTGTTCAACCGGAGTGATCTGCAAAGGATTTCCTCTGATCTCATACGGCTCAGGCTAATTTTATTATTTTCCTGCATTATACTTATCTGATTTCATTACTTGTTTCTTATTCCTTATTCATATTCATAACAAATCAACTCACGTATCCTTTAAACCACTAAATAATTTAACTGTACCTTTTTAGGGTAAAAAGTTTGGCGCCCACCGTGGGCTAAAGATTGATATTGTTTTGTTGCTCTAATTACATTACTAATCATTCGCAATTCTGTGAAATCAGGTAATACGAGATTATGGCAAATACTGGAAATCAAATCGATGGCATGTGGAATAATACAAATGCACATGAGATAGATCCGACGATAGGAGAAGTCAGGGCAAGAAATGATGAGCCTATGATACCCTCAGGGATCCAAACACACAGGGAATCGATGTGGAAGAAGAAGTAAGAGTCACCGAACCAGGATTGGCAAAGATCTTCGATCTGCTGGACAAGCAACAGAAGGCGATTGTTGACTTGCAAATGAGGAGAGGAGGTGTTGATGCGAATCTGATGAACATAGCTGTGGATCAAGGAGAAGGCAATGGTAGTGGTTCCGAAAATACCGCAACACCGGAAGTCATGCAGTATCT
This sequence comes from Lycium ferocissimum, assembly GCF_029784015.1. Lineage (NCBI taxonomy): Eukaryota > Viridiplantae > Streptophyta > Magnoliopsida > Solanales > Solanaceae > Lycium > Lycium ferocissimum. Next base: position 16,322,602 of record NC_081352.1, read on the forward strand.
AAAAGCTCTGTCCAGTCGGCTAGAAAAGAATGCAAAAGAATTGAATAGCCGATTGGACCGGAATGAAAAAGAGATTAAAGCATTTAATTCAAGGATAAATCAAATTTTGGGTGCGTCACGGGTACTGAAGGGACCAGGTTTAAAGAGGTATATACAATTGCCATTCCCACTACGTGCAACGCCTAAATTGATGTCGAAGAGGTTCAAAATGCTGGATCTACCCAAATATGATGAAACCACAGACACTCAAGAGCATGTGACATCGTACACTTGCTGTTAAGGGTAATGACATGCAACCGGACAAAATCAAATCTGTTTTACTCAAGAAGTTCGGTGAAACATTGTCCAAAGGGGCAATGACATGGTATTCCCTACTTCCAGAGCATTCGATCAATTCCTTTGAAATACTTGCGGATGCTTTTATCAAGGCACATGCTGGTGCAAAGAAGGTGTCTGCAAGAAAGACGAATATCTTCAAGATAGCTCAGGAAGATATAGAAATGCTGTGGGAATTTGTTATAAGATTCCAAAAGGAATGAATGCTGTTGCCATCAGTACCAGATGAATGGGTAGTAAAAGCATTCACCAAGGGATTAAACCCGAAGAGTTCGAGTGCTTCAATGAAATTGAATGAGAATTTATTGGAATTCCTTGCGACAACGTGGGCGGATGTTCACAATAGGTATGAGTCAGAACTATGGGTGGAAGATGACCAATTAGGATTATCGCCCAGATCGACGGGTCGGATTCGATATTGATAAGATTAAACCTAAGGAAACTCTAAGAATTCAAAAACAACAAAAGAAAATAAAAGGAACTTGGAAAATTGGGAAAGAAGAGATAGAAGGATAGATACTAGACCCAAAGGATAGTAAATGTATGGGCAAAATTGGGTATATCAAACCTAATCCCTCCCAATTTGATTCAACCCTAAGAACCTAAGTAATGTGAATTCAAAAAAAGGGACTCAAATGAATTCCACAAATGAGCAACCTAATATGAATTCAATGGAACTTGCAATTCAATGCACAACTAAGAAATTACACTTAGTCAATAATCAACCAAACAAACTATCTAATAACTAAATCTCTCAAAATATAAATTCTCACAATATCCAAGCTAAGTCTTCCAAATGGATGAAAAGACCTATTTATTGTTATAGCTCGTATTTCGTGCGTTTGGATATTGCGAGATAATGGTGAGAAGTTAAGGACAAGACTATGTTCTGAAATAATTTTAATGTACGAGTTGTTAGTAATATTATTTATGAACATTGGAGGTATGGAAATATTGAGAAAGGCTAAGGGTAAAAAGGGAAATGTGTAAAGTGGCATCATGGTAATAATGTGGAAGACTAGGGGTAAAATGGTAATTTTACTAAAAGTTCAAGAAAACTCTTGAAGGGCCAAAACTTACAAAAGAAGACACTTGGTCCTCTTTATTAATTTTCAAGAAAAAGGATGGAAATGATGACAAATAAGTCATCTTTTGTTAAAAGAATTTTAAGAAAAGAAGAAGAAAAGAAAAGAAAAGAAAGATCAAGAAAAAAGAAGAAAATTCTAGAAAGGGAGAAGGGGGACATGTGACCATACTTGAGGGACTTAAGTGTAAATACATAAAAGTGGTGGAGGATGTATATATATATGAAGTCATCTTTTTAATTCAACAAAATTTGGAGGAAGAAAGAACAAAAAAGAAGAGAGCATGAAGGCATGGGTTCGGCCAACCCATGGAAATTTAGCCATGAGAAATCTTGTTCCAAAAATTATTTTCTTGTGGTATTCCTACAAATTCAAGGGTCCTCTACAACGTGGTGTATTTGTTTCGGAAGATAGGACACTCGTTTCATCGTTTCCGCACTTTGGTCAAGTGAAGGAGTTGAAGAAGAAAGGTAAGGATTAACCTTCTTTACTATGTGTTAAGAATGATTTATGCATGATTGGAGTGTATTAAAGTGGATGGAATTCATGAAACATGCATGTGTTGATGTTGTAGCCGAATGTAGAAGTGTTGGGTGGATATGATGAATTGACTTCATTTAGTATTTTGATTATTGTAGATGAGGATTCTATGATAAAAAAAAAAATGAGGATTTAATGATTGGAAGTGAAGTTGTGATTGTTTAAGGATTATGGAAGAAGTTGGTGAGACATTAGTATGATTTCTTATATTTGAGAGAATAATTCATGCATGTTGTAGTATTGAGAAATGAATGAAAAACATGAAAATATGTATGTGTGTGGTCGTGTGTTATGTAAGATTAAGGGGCCAATTTTATGTAATATGTTGTTTGTCGTTGTAATGTCAAGAAATGAGTAAAAATTTATGAAAATATGTTGGTAGTTGCTGTGGCCGAATGAAGGGTAATTTGGCAAGTTGTGGAGAATTGATTCTAATTGATATTTTAGTTGTTGTATTGTGAATTCCATGATGGAAAGTGAGGATTTAATGGTTAGAGATGGAGTAGTGTATGAATTGAATTGAATAGAATAGAATTGAATTGAATTGAATATAAATGGAATGTTGTTGGCAAGATTGTTGGTATTGTTGATTAGTGATTTTGGCCGAGTTCCATTCTCGGGTTGTTGTTGTTAATATTGGCCGAGTTAGATTCTCGGGGATGGCGCATTTACAGGGGAAATGCTGTCGAAATTTCTGTAGACAAATGTGAATTCAAGATTGGATTCCTAAAAGCTCTAATCAATATTTGGTAAATGTGACCAATTGTAGATTTTGGAGAGTTTGGGACTTGAAGTTGGAGTAGCGTAAGGAGCGGAAAAGGTATGTAAGGCTTCACCCTCTCTTCTTTGGCATGTCTTAGATGTAATAGGCTTGGATACGTGCCTCGGGGACCACTCCAACTCTAGAAATCCGAGTTTGAAATTAGCCCTTTTTCATTCAATAGAATTGAATTAAGTTCTTCACATTTTATTGAATAGTTGCACCCAACATCTATGACTTGTCGAATGAAACCGGATTACAATAAAACCCTCATAAATGGCTCCATGAAGCTTATTGTATGTAGTTTGGTGTACGCCACCTCTATTGACCCGAGGTGGGCCCGCTATTCCCGAATTCTCCTTTTGTTCTATTTGACTTGTTTCCGCACTAAAATTAAAGGAAAACTTTTGGTTATCATTCCGATTACTAAACAATAGTGCTTTAACCAATTTAGTGATTCCAAGGCATGATTCTTCTTCTCTGATAGCTCGTAAATGTTTTCCCAAGTGCCCGTATTTCCCCAAAACAAAGATTTATGGCAAAGTAAGCTCTATGACGAGGACGATGAATATGTTCTACAATGACATGGATGATGTCAAGGAAGAAAATGTTTATATGATGAATATGAGAACGTTGAGCTATTTCTTGAATCCTCTACTCTATTCATGAATGATGACTATTTAAAAGATTCCGAAGTATACGAAAAAATGCCTTATGATCCTGTTTTATGTTTTCTCATGATATCACTCTCCATTAATAATCTCGCCTTATATTAACCGTTCCTTCAAGGTGAGACAAGCGCCCATAGTTATTCTATAATATAATCGGAGGTTACCGACCTTACGTCACTCCGATGGAGTTATAGCTTTTCCTTGGGCTCTTCTGCATGCTATGGTATATATATATGTATATCTATGTATATGGGGAAGATGGGGAAAAGGGCAGAGCGCTATAGACGCTCGGGATATACACACGGTACATGTATCCGTACTGACTTGATATCATCCCGGACGCGGGATGCCGACGCGGGATATATATACATTTATGGTTAAATGGATCGGCCGCCGACGCCTCAACAATACGATATGTTCTATTTTCGTATGTATGAAAGAAATGTTTTTTTAAGAGAAAGATAAGCATGCATGGCATCCGCCCTGGGCACTCATATGCACAAAGTTACTCGCTATCCTAAGATATGTTCTATGTTTCCATGCAGTATTGTTCATATGTACATTTCTTACTATGTTACTATTCATGACTTACATACTCGACATTGTTCGTACCGACCCCTCTTCTTCGGGGCGTTTCATGTCGCGCAGGTACACCCAGATGATGCGAAGTTAGCATAAAAGATGTTCCAGCGTAGTGGCGAGCTCCCTTCGCTCTGGAGTGTAGCCGAGTCAGAGCTTGTATGCTAGGATTTATGATTGCAGTTAGAGACTTTGCAGACAGAGTTGTGGGCATAGAGAGTCAGTCGGCCAGCGGCTCCATCGGCCGATGTGTCACAAGTGTTATGTTATGTGTTTCGTATAAATATAGATTTGGTTTGAATTGAGTACAAAAAAAAAAATTTCTGACGGTTTTACTACGTTTTCATTCTTATTAATGTAAAAGTCTAAGGAAGTCTATATAGGTAATAAGAGTCAGTGGGTTCGCTCGGCTCCGGTTACGGGGTCGGGTGCCCATCACACCCTAGTAAGATCGGGGTGTGACATTTATACTATTGCCTATTACACCAAAAGGCCCTAAAGTGGCTCTTTTGCAAAAATACCCACATGGGTCTTCAATTGCATTCAAAGCCTCATAACTTGAAATTATGACCTCCAATTGCCATTCTAACCCCATAACTTGCAAGTATGACCCCCAATTGCAATCTTAGCCCCATAGTTGCACTTTTAGCCATTTTGCGCTTCTAGCCACTTTTCAACTCTTCCAATGCCAACTCCCAAATGTTGTAAATCCGCGAAATCTTCTCTCCAATCTCCTCCAAGGCATCCTTTTTCATGAACAAGTCTTGTAACTCTTGAAGTTCTCTTGCTTGACTTTTTGTGAAAGGTCTTTTGCTTGTTGGGTTCGTATCATCCTCCCCTTCTTGGAGAAGATTCGTCCTCGAATCTAAGGGCATACCTACAACACAAGAGGAAAGATCACTCACATTGAAAACATTATGAACATTATACTCACTGCGTCGATCTTGTAGGCATTGTCATTGATCTTTTTCAAGCACTTTGAATGGCCCATCTCCCCTTGGGCTCAATTTCCTTTTCGCATTTGCGGGAACCTTTCTTTTCGAAAGTGAACCCAAACCCAATCATCGGGTTGGAAGTCCACCTTTCTTCTCCCATGATTTTGTCTCTTGGCTACCTTGGTGTTGACCTTGTCAATGCTCTTCTTTACCTTGGCATGGATTTTTATCATTTCGGCCGCCCTTTGCTTTGCATCTAAACTCACAAAAACATCACTAGCCAAAAGGGTTAAGGTTAAAGGAATCAAAGGATTAAAGCCATAACATACTTCAAATGGAGTCATGCCAATAGAGAATGGAGGGACCGATTGTAAGCAAACTCAATCAAAGGTAAACGGTCCTCCCAAGAAGTGGGCTTTCCTCTAATCATACTTCTAAGCATACTCCCTAGAGTCCTATTCACTACTTCGGTTTGACCATCCGTTTGAGGGTGGCAAGAAGTAGAAAACATGAGCTTGGTGCCAAGTGTACCCCAAATACTCTTCCAAAAGTGACTAAGAAACTTGGAATCCCTATCACTAACAATAGTGCGGGGAACTCCATGTAACTTAAGGACATGATTCACAAACGAGGATGCTACATGAGATGCATTATCACATTTATGGCATGGTATAAAATGAGACATTTTTGAGAACCTATCTACCACAACAAAAATGCTCTCATGACCCCTTTTGGTTCTTGGAAGACCCAACACAAAATCCATAGAAATGTCTATCCAAGGACCACTAGGAGTAGGAAGGGGAGTATACATACCTTGGGGCCGAATTTTGGACTTAGCTTGCTTGCATCCCAAACATTGACCACATAGCTTTTCAACATCATGTCGCATCTTGGGCCAATAGAATTGCTTTCCCAAAATGTCAAGTGTCTTGGCCACTCCAAAATGGCCCATCATTCCACCACTATGTGCTTCCTTGACGAACAACTCTCTCCATGAGCTCATTGGGACACAAACTCTACCATCCTTGAATAGGAACCCATCAACAAGTTGGAACCTGTCAACCCTCCTCCCTTGGGTCAACTCCTCACAAATCGCCTTAAAGTTGGGATCTTGAGAATAGAATCCCTTAAGGCTTTCAAATCCCATCATTCTAGAAGTCATAGTGTTTAGCAAGACATACCTTCTAGATAATGCATCCGCCACCACATTGTCCTTCCCCTTTTTGTAATGGATCACATAAGGGAAAGATTCAATCAATTCTACCCATTTCGTATGTCTCTTGTTGAGCTTGGATTGGCTCTTCAAATGTTTCAAGGATTCGTGATCCGATCGTATCACAAACTCCTTATGCCACAAATAATGTTGCTAATGGGTCAAGACCCTCACAAGTGCATACAACTCCTTGTCATAAGTAGAGTAGTTCAATGACGCCCCTTTTAACTTTTCACTAAAGTAAGCCAATGGCTTGCCTTCTTGCATCAACACTCCACCTATGCCAACCCGGAAGCATCACACTCAACTTCAAAAGTTTTCTCAAAATTGGGTAATTGCAACAATGGTGACGAACTCAGCATGGATTTCAATTCTTGAAATGCCTTTTCTTGCTCATCTCCCCAAACAAAAGGAACATCTTTCTTGATCAATTCGGTTAAGGGAGAGGCAATTGTACTAAACCCCTTTATGAACTTTCTATAGAAACTTGCCAACCCATGGAAACTCCTCACATCGGTTGCATTTTTAGGCGCTGGCCAAGTTCTAATAGACTCCATTTTTTCTTCGTCAACCTCCACACCATTTGCACTCACCACAAAACCCAAGAACACTACTTTATCAACACAAAAAGCACACTTCTTGATATTAGCAAACAACCTCTCACGCAACAAGACATCAAATACTTGCTTCAAATGGCCTACATGCTCCTCAATTGATTTGCTATACACAAGGATGTCATCAAAATAAACAACCACAAACTTGTTGATAAAGTGTTTCAAGACATGGCTCAATAACCTCATAAACGTGCTAGGTGCATTGGTTAGTCCGAATGGCATGACAAGCCACTCATAGAGGCCAAAATTGGTTTTGAAGGCCGTTTTCCACTCATCACCGGGGCTCATTCGAATTTGGTGATAGCCACTTCTAAGATCAATCTTCGAAAACACACTTGAGCCACAAAGCTCATCCAACATATCATCAAGCCTAGGAATGGGATGGCGATACTTTACGTGATTTTGTTGACGGCTCTACAATCAATGCACATCCTCCAAGTGCCATATTTCTTTGGAACAAGAATCACCGGAACGGCACACGGGCTAAGACTCTCCTTCACTAGCCCCTTTTTAAGGAGCTCATCCACTTGCCTTTGCAATTCTTTTGTTTCTTCCGGATTGCTCCTATAAGCCGGTTTGTTAGGAATTTGGGAACCCGGTACAAAGTTAATTTGATGTTCAATACCTCTCAAGAGAGGTAAGCCATCGGGCATTTCGTCCGGAAACAAAGCTTCATATTCCTGTAAAAGAGAAGACACAATACTAGGCAAAGTGCTAGTAGCTTGGTTAGCATTTAGGAGAAGATCTTTGTTGACAAGACACACCATGAAGTGTCTCTCGTCAACCCCTTTTAAACAATTACTTGGTTTGGCCAACAAACATTTCTTGGAACCATCTTGAGATGTCCCCTCTCCATTTATGACCAACAAAGTCTCCTTCTCACCCTTCTCCTTTTCTTCCCTTTGATACTTCTCCCGAATCTCTCTCATCACTCGATAATCCTCACTCACTTGGTAAGGGGTTAGTGGGTTAAGAATGTACTTCTTCCCCTTGACCACAAATGAGTACTTGTTAGTTCTCCCGCTATGTTGGGCATCAACATCAAATTGCCAAGGTCTTCCAAGCAATAGATGGCAAGCTTGCATGGGCACCACATCACACAAAATCTCATCTTGGTACTTGCCAATGCTAAATTTGATAATGGCTTGCTTGTTGACCCTCATTTCGCCACATTCATTAAACCATTGGAGTTTGTAGGGATTAATGTGCTTACGGGTGGGGAATTTCATACTTTCAACTAAAAATTGGCTAACGGCATTCGTACAGCTTCCACCATCAATGATTAAGGAGCACACCTTATCCACAATTTTGCACCATGCATGAAACAAGTTCTCCCTTTGGTCACTCTCTTCCAGCTGAGCCCCCATGGCTCTTCTAGCCACAATAGCATGATTCAAGGCTTCTTCATACCTTATCTCAACCTCTTCATCGGAATCACCCTCACACTCACTTCTTTCTCCCTCTTCTTCATGACCATCCCCGCCCTCATGTTCATCATCGATTCGATACCCATCCCTCACTATTGTGATAGTTCTCCGGTTGGGACACTCACTCGCAATGTGCCCTCTCCCTTGGCACTTAAAGCATTGGATGGTAGAAGGTCGGTTATAGTTGGTGTTAGAATTGTTACCTCCTTTAGCCTTGTCATCACCTTTGGCTTTGTAATCGAATTTGGCTTGAGGTGCTTGAGTGTTGCTCTTGGGCTTATCCTAAGTGGAAGTTTTCCACTTTTCTTTGCCTTTGATCCAAGTTGAATATGATTTGCTTTTGTCTTTGTAGGACCTCTCTTCTTTTAGATCCGCCTCAACCTTGGATGCATCATGGAATGCCTCTTCAAGACTATTTTTGAGCCTCATCGGTTTAGCGATGTCTCGATTTAAGTTAGCTACAAACCTTATAATAGTGTACTCTTCATGCTCTTCTATCTTGGACTTCATCCGCAAGTCCTCAAACTCATCAAAGTACGCTTCCACACTTTCAACCCTTGCTTCAACATGTATAACCTTTTGAGTGCATCTTAGTGGTATGTGGATGGAAGCCACCTTGTCTCCATGAGCTCAATCAAGTCGTTCCAAGTTGGGAGATCATAGATGTGTTATTGAGCTCTTTGTAACTTCTTGGATTCCCACCAAGTAGAAGCGTATCCCTCAAATTGAGTGAGGGCATACTTTGCCTTTAAGGCCTCGGACACATTATTCGTGAGGAAGATGCGCTCACTTTGCAATTTCCATTCAAGGAACTCTTCCGGATTGCTACCCCCTTGGAACGTAGGAAGGTTCACCTTGATGGTGTTCAAATTTCGCTCATTATCTTGCCATCTTCCTCGGTCTTCATACCCTTGGGCCCTCCCTACGTCTACATGACCTTGGAATCTAGGGTCATGGCCCGAAAACCTCTCAAAACCTCCTCTTCCTTCCCTCCCCCGGTTATTCATTCCTCCACGCCTCCCTCCTTGCCGGTTATCATCCCACCACCGACCTTGTGGATAGTCATCATACTCCTCTTCATTCATGGGGTATTGGTAGTGGCGTTGGTATTGGTTTTGGTTAGGAAAGGGATCTTGTGTTTGGACTTGGGGTGGAGCTTGGGGTGTTTGTTGTAAGGGTACTTGAGGGATTGCCTCGTTCGGGTTGTGTTGGTAAACGTGAGGATAGGTTTGTCGATTGGTGTTTTGGAAAGTGGAGTTTTGGGATGGAAGGTTGGTTGTTTGGGGTAGTGGAGCTCTTTGGGTGGAGGTGGTTGTGGTGTTGGGATTGCACAAGGCATGGGCTTGTCCCGGAGTAATGGTTGGAGTGGTATCTTGTGTTTTATCCCCATCACCTTTATTCCTAGAACGGGGAGTGCCCATTCTACTCGAACCCTCCATTTGAACTTTCTCAATACTCACCATCCGTTCATCCATAGCCTTCAACTTCCCATTCATTTCTCCTCTCATCTCTTCCATACCCGTTTGCATGCCCGAGATTTGATTCATGATCATAGCCAATGAACTTTCTATGGATGACATATCTACTACCTCTTGCGTCCGATCACCTTGGTTAGACATGATGACCTGCAAAACTAGCAAACAAGATTAGCAATAAAAGCCTCACTTCACTCGTATTGAACCCTCAACTTTACCACACTCCGTGGTCTTTCGAAGTTGTTGATGAATCGCTCGCCCAATCAAATTCACACGTTGCTTATCCTTTGTGGTAGAATGGATTTTTGTTTAGATGAATGACGGACGACTCAAAGCAAACCGGACGAGAGCCAATAAAGTTTCAATGAGATAAAACGAAGAAAAGCTTGAAAGAAATTAGCACGAAAAAATGCGGACACAAGAACTAGTAGACACAAGTAGGAACAACTACTAAATGGCCACTAGTTAAGAGATACTAGAAAATGGATGCTAAAATCGAAAAATAAATAAAATTTCGGGCCCGGGTAGGTGATAACTTGAAAACGGGGTCTTGAAGCCTCAATTGAGCCAATGTATCAATTTGAAATAACGAAAATTTTTAAAATTCTATACTCTTTTTTTTTTTTTTTTTTTTTTTGTTCCCTACCTAAGGAATAGGGATCACTTACAATCAAGGCTCAAGAAAATTTTGATTTGAGAAAACTATTTGAGGCTTGGGAAATCAAAGAAACAAGATGAAATTTACTTACCCGGAAAATTATATGGCTGGGAATCAGATCTTTATACGGTCCGTATAAATTTTGACGGACCGTATAAGTAGGTCGTCAAAAATCCTGGAAATGTTGTACTTTCTACGGTGGACTTTTGAAGCTCCGTAGGAAATTATGCGGACGGTATATTTATACCGTCAACGCGTCACAGTAAGCAAGTTTTCTGAACTGATTTGGACGCTGAGATTTGACGGTCCGTAGAAAATTTTACGACCGTATAATTGTACCGTCAACGCGTCACAGTAAGCAACTTTGTTGGCTGGATTTTGACGTTGCAATTTTGACGCCCCGTAGGATCCTATACGGTTCGTACAATGGACCGTATAACAGTTCCCCTGATGACGTCTCGTATTCGAATTTCTTGGATCTTGGGTCGGATTTCTGACTTTATTGACTTCCTTGGGCCCACAAAAACCTAGTAATTACCATTTTGGGTCATTTTAACACCTTTTGCACTTGGACTTGGAAAATTTTAGATCAAACCTTCCTTCTTGGTCTTCTTCCTCAAGATGAATATATGAATGTTCTCAAGAACATGAAGAACATTCAAAATTCCAAGTACCTTAATTCCAATTCGTTTTTCCTCCAACTTTCGGATATAGGTTCCTCTTTGATAGGAGAACAAAGCCCAATAGCTATTGAAGTCAATTTCAATCCAAATCAACAAGACCCACTTTGAGTTCTTCAAGCTTTGTTGAACCTCTAATGGTGGAAACTTCAATCCTTACCCAAATGACTTCAAATTTCGTTTCAAGATGTTTTCCACCACAATGAACTCAAATCTACCTTCAAAAACACTCAAATCCAACAACAATTGTAATTTTCGAATTTTTGGATTTTCAGATTTTTTTTTTTTGATTTTCGAATTGGAGCCTAGGATTAGAAATTGTAGGAACAAATTCTTAGCCTATGCTCTGATACCAAATGATAAGATTAAACCTAAGGAAACTCTAAGAATTCAAAAACAACAAAAGAAAATAAAAGGAACTTGGAAAATTGGGAAAGAAGAGATAGAAGGATAGATACTAGACCCAAAGGACAGTAAATCTATGGGCAAAATTGGGTATATCAAACCCAATCTCTCCCAATTTGATTCAACCCTAAGAACCTAAGTAATTTGAATTCAAGAAAAGGGACTCAAATGAATTCCACAAATGAGCAACCTAATATGAATTCAATGGAACTTACAATTCAATGTACAACTAAGAAATTACACTTAGTCAATAATCAACCAAACAAACTATCTAATAACTAAATCTCTCAAAATATAAATTCTCACAATATCCAAGCTAAGTCTTCCAAATGGATGAAAAGACCTATTTATACTATTGCCTATTACACCAAAAGGCCCTAAAGTGGCTCTTTTGCAAAAATACCCACATGGGTCTTTAATTGCATTCAAAGCCTCATAACTTGCAATTATGACCTCCAATTGCCATTCTAACCCCATAACTTGCAAGTATGACCCCCAATTGCAATCTTAGCCCCGTAGTTTCACTTTTAGCCATTTTGCGCTTCTAGTCACTTTGCAACTCTTTCAATGCCAACTCCTAAATGTTGTAAATCCGCGAAGTCTTCTCTCCAATCTCCTCCAAGGAATCCTTTTTCATGAACAAGGCTTGTAACTCTTGAAGTTCTCTTGCTTGACTTCTTGTGAAAGGCCTTGTGCTTGTTGGGTTCGTATCAGATATCATGACAAGCCTAAAAGAAGTGTCAATTCTGATTTCAGCTCTTGGAAGGAAAGTATCAACCTTATGGACAACCGGAAAGGTCTTGTTCAAGGCCGGAGCAAAGTCGCAAAGGCCAGTTTAATAAACCAAGTTTTAACAAACGTGGCGACAAAGCCAAGGGAGAAGAGGGCTGCAGACGAAGTCTGTAGCAGTTGATTCGGCGTCTAACAACATTGAAAACTCGAGGTTATCAGAATATAATTTCAACATCGACTTGACCAAGTTAGTCGCGACACTTGAGAAGATTGAGGGTGCAAAATGGCTCAGACCAATGTGGTCAGACCTTGGTCAAAGGAATCCAAATCTATTCTGCGAATATCACTAGATTCACGGGCATTGGACTGTTGATTGCCGTCACCTACGAGATGAGGTTGCACGACTATTAAATTGTCACACCCTAATTTCTGTTAGGGCGTGATGGGCACCCGACCCTTATTTAGGGCCGAGCGAACCCGCTGACTCACATAAGACTCGTAATCACGCTGGCTCTCAAATCATGACACAAATACATAACAAAATTCTTTCGTAAAATAACATGCTTTTTGCCTTTCTTGAATCAAAGAAAATCTGCAACATATAGAAACATATAGACTTATAATACAATGCGTAATAACACATCGGCTTACATAGCCGCTTACATAATCGACATCTCATACCCACGACACTTAATCGTCTCGCAAAGTCTCTAACACGAACATGAACCCATAATATAATACTCTAGCTCGGCGGCACTCGAGCAAATGGAGCTCGCCAATCCCGCCGGAACATCTTCTACTAACATCTTCGACTCACTGGGTGTACACAAGATGGGCATGAAACGCACGAAGAAAAGGGTCGGTACGGAGTATGCACCGAGTATGTAAAGCATGAAACATAATAAGCGGGATCATACCGAAGTAAAGAGTATCGAAAATCATAAGACTTGCTTTTGAAAACATAAATCATGCATATCAATGTTATAAAATCATCGTAAAAACATATAGCGTGTCCCGGCCCTCTAATGAGGGACTCGGTAGATAAAATCATCATATAACATATAGCGTGTCCGGCCCTCTAATGAGGGACTCGGTAAGTAAAATCATATCATTATCATGTATGCGTACATATACATATATATATATATACGTACCCGGCCCTCTAGTGAGGGACTCGGTGAATAGCGTGTCTCGGCCCCCGCTAGCAAAAGGGACTCGGTATGCCATCACGGCCTCCATCCCCATCATCACGTCATATATATATATATAGCGTGTCCCGGCCCTCTAGTGAGGGACTCGGTGAATAATGCAGAAATGTGCACGAATGCGTGTCCCGGCCCGGTCTCGGTGAAAGATACCTTGAGCTTGGCACGAGCGAGTAGTGAGAAACCATATGCACATAAAACATTCTCAGAGACTCAATGAAGTAGTCAGAACGAATCGTCATTTGAAAATCCGGACAATAGTTATATCAAAAGTCTTTCGGGACGTTATTCGGAAGCATATCAAATATTATAAACATATTACAGAACTATAGAGATCATAGTCGTATGTCAAACTAATCCGAGTCCGCCTCGGAAAGTCACGAACCTTATTTACTTTAGGACTTACCATAAACATATCGAAGCGATCCGAGCCTTTCGGTGAAAGTTACGGACGTTCGTAGTTTCGGAATCATTTAAGAATAAAACTCTTTTGAAACAAAACTTTCATGCAATTTTCGACATTTAGTCATACAAAAACGTAAGGATCATAATTCGATTACATTAAGGATATAAACATCAAGAAACAAATAAGAATCATAAGCATGCTCGGACCGCGAGAAGAGAATTACCTCGAAACTCGTGTCATAGCTTACTTACACTAAAACATGCCAAAAAGAAAGGTGAGCTTTACATACCTTTGGCCGCCTCCTACGCTAATCCAAACTTACGTCTCAACTTTTCACCATATACATTAACGTCATTAAATATCAACCATTAGCCATAAGCACTTAGGCATTCAATACCAAATTAACACTTTATCTACCGAAATTTCGGCAAAGATCTCCCTATAAATCCAACAACCTCGAGAATTCAACTCGGCCAATATTCAACAACAATACCAAAAACCATACTACCAACATTAAGAATCAATTCAAATCACATTCTAGCATTAGCAATTCTTTTCTACATAACCCATCGATATTCCATTTACATTCAAATAAACCGCATACAATCAAGCCAACTTCATTGATCATACGTTCAAGGATTAACCCGAGACCATTCAAACACGATTTAAGAACATTCCAAGCAACTTATACAATATTCAAAATAATCCATCCAACACACCATTGGACCCGAAATCACCAATTTCCATAGGAACAACGACAATACATTTCTTCCTTCCAAATTCATCAATGGCACTCATAATCCACACATTTACAACATTATTTCCATAAATACAAGAAACTATATTAGAATCATATAAATTTTCCAAAACACCCGCAACACTACAACTTCAACATGAGTCATCAAATCTTCATTTTACATCATGGAATTCACAACGACAACAAGCATGCTAAATAAAATTAATTCTTCACTTCCACACTAACCACACATATTCGGCCACACACACAACACCATGTTTTCATGAATTCCATTCATTTCCATACTCCACAACATCCACAAATCATGCATGACATATGAAAATAAGGATTGAATCTTACCTCCTTCATGCAAGTCCTTCACTCGGCTAGAGTTGAGGAATTGGAAGAACGAAGAGTTTGCTTGTCCCAACAACTATCCCATGTTAATAAGGACCTTTCACTTAGTAGAAAAGCTAGAAGAAAGTAATTTTCCTTGATCAATATTTCTTGCTCCCTCACGGATTGGACATGGCCGAATGGCCTTTTTCTCTTCTCTCCAAGGTTCTTGAAATTTCTAAGGTGAGAAATATGAACACTTGCCTTATATTTTCATTACACACACACATATATATATATATATATATATATATATATATATATATATATATAAGTAGAGAGACATGACCGGTCATGTGCCTCTCTTTCTCTTTTTTTTTTTTTTTTTTTTTTCATTTTTCTTGAAATTTCTAGAATTGAAAAATGATGAAGATGACTTAATAAGTCATCTAATATTACACTTATATCTCATACATGTGGCCTATGTCCCACAAGTCATGTGCATGGCCACATGATTTTTTTTTTCATGAATTGGAATTTCCAAAACTTCACTCTTGGTCCCATATTTCATAAAATGTCTAACTTCCCCTAATTCACTTTTAACCCCAAATTCCTTAATATTTCCATCCAACAAAATTCATAAGCAACTTATGTCTTAAAACAAAATCGGAAAAATAGCCTTGTCTTTAACTTGTCGCAACTACCTTAAAATATTCCGACGTACAAAATGCGAGATATAACATCCTTCCCCCCTTTAGAACATTCGTCCTCGAATGTTCAACTAGTCGTATAGGGTCTTAAGGATCTCGAGGGGGGTCTCTTTTACTACCACATCATGCAATCTCATTTACCAATATTTCTCTTTCATTTCCTCCTCAGGTTCGCAAGCCAAAAATTCTAAGTGTCGATACTCATTGTCGTCATATGATTTCTGTCGTTTCTGAGCTACTAACGGCCGTTCCCCGCTTTAACCATTATCGGCTAATACAATTCTGAAAGAAGTTGGCGTATAAATTCACCCTCCTTTTTGTGGCCAACTAATTCTGATCGCTTGCTTAAATCGTCTTACAATCTTTCTTTACTCATCTAGTTACATTTTCGACACATTGCCTCATGTCATTACCTTATCTTTAATCCGAACTCTTCTATCGTCCCTTTTGCTCAAATCTTGTTCTCAACTCTCCTGTCACACGTGATGTTGCAATCTTTACCCGAATGTATGAACCGCCTCAAATTATTCTAAGAACCGCCTCAACGTAGCGTCGGAATACATCTTTGGTCCAACCATAAGCATGTCCTGTTCATTCTCAGTACTAGTTCCACCTTGGTAATTTATCTCAAGCCATCCTAACATCTTTCCTTAATGCACCTAAAGTATTATCACCGTATTGTTGTTACCGACCCTAAACTTTTCTCGTTAAGCATTTACTTGGTCTCGCCTCCAGTGTATAAATATTCATAGGTAACATGATTGCCCTTGCACGAACTGCATATTTAATCTTAGTCACGATCGTTCCTTCTCCTGGTTCGTACTATTCCACATCTTACTCCCGTGCTCGCATTTGTTAGGAGTCTACCTTGTCATACTCCTTTTCCCTGCTTTTCTTACTTTCTACCATAGGAAATTTTCTACCGCTAGCAACCACTCAATTGCCTACATCTTAACCTCTGATCCCGTATAGCCGTACTACCTTTCCCAATATCTCCGTAAGCTACTCGTTACTTTCCTTCATCGTATTCCCTCTTTAAGTCTCCACTTCCTAATATCATGTTATTCCGGATACTTACAATTAATTCTCAGCGCCATCATCGATTATTACCCTGACTTCTATCCTTTTACTGCTGGCCTTTCGATCTCTCTAGCTTGTCTCAGCAAAGAGTTTTACCTGCGGCCCAAGCATTCGTATTCAGGGCATCGTAGCGTCGATTGTCTTCGTCTTACACTTGTATCTCTCTCCCTCGCTTCCCCCCTTTAGGGGTGTACTTATACTGTCACCCAATTCTACTTTGCCCTAAATCCGTATTTCCAATCTCAATTAAGCGGTACTTTTATTCCGACATTTGATTCCCTTACCTTCCGTCTACTCGTTTTTTTTTTCTTTTCCAACTATCATTGTATTAGGACTTTCTAAGCTTAACTTGTGATGAAAACAGCATCAACTTGCCTTATAACATTCGTGCCATTCATATTTTCCTCCTCACTTAAACTTCGTTGCCTTGTCCAATTACTGTCTTCCATGTACCGCCACGTTGATTACCGAGTACCTATATTCGCCGATTTAACCATGTGCGGATATCCTGTGCGTACCTATGTACACATATAGTCCCTACTATCTTGCTTACAAGATATCCCCGTACATTATTCCGACTCACCTTAATCCTAAAACTGTGATGCATTTTCTTCCTCTTTATCGGTCTAATTCGCCCCGTTCTGCGCGACCTTTTTGGGTTTCTGCCCACTCCCAGACTCTTAATTTGTCCTTAAGTCAACTCCTTATTTACTTCTTGCGTCTGAATTTGCAGAATTTTCGGAAAACTTCCCAGGGGGTCACCCATCCCAGGATTTCTCTCGCTTCAAAGACGCTTAACTTTGAAACTTTGATGAAATACGATGCCTTAACGCCAGTATAATCGCGTCCACCTCACCGCATTACCTCCGTCACGTGATATGGAGTAAGTCGAAGTCTTAACGGATTTCGAAGCGCTCTTATAGCATAATTACTATTTTACCCCTCCTTTGGTCCTCGGTATTCGCTTTCACTTGTGGATATGATTACCTTTCACCCGTGGATATGAACACACCCCGATCGCCGTTACTTATAACTCCTCGCCATTCTGACCTTTGATTTCTCGCTCTCATTTTACCTTGTTCCTCATCTTTTCTACAACCGAGTCTTTCACAATCCCGTCACTTCTGACACCTGGATCCTTAATTACGCGTGTCATGGTCTGTTACTATACCATTGTCTCACTCCCTTCTAATTTCTTTCTTCCGGTTACCCTTTCTTTTCTTACGCTCACTATCATCTCCACTATTGTATAACCCTTATTCCAGGTTTCCCTTACAGAACCTGATAAGTCTCGCTTATTCGCGCTATAGTTCACTTTTCCGTTTCACACTTACTTTTATATTCTAACTACGTAGACCACGTCATAACTTTAGCCGCTTTCTAATTAGGCTTTACTTATTTCCATAACAGTCCTCGTTATACTCATATTACATCCTGTTCGTAATCAATTCTATAATATAACACCTCTTAATCCTTTACCTTTTCTGATCCACTTTATCCTTATTATTTCACCAGTTGCCTTATTAGTGCATTCATGCCCGTTGCAATTCTTTTCCCCTGCGCTCTTATCTTAATCGCACTATTACCTCTTTTGACTATAAGCGCGTCATAATTCGTCCCTGCTTATCAGTTTGGTTAGTGCCTTAAATAACATTTCATCAAAATTTACCAAATAATCATCTCTTAGGATTACCAGATCTTTTCCAATTCTTTTCACCGTGTCGATATCGAACTTCTAATTGTTGTTATCCCCGATTCCGCAATTAACTTCTTTCCCGAGGTCGGCTGCGCTCATATCTTAGTCAATTTTTTTTTCATTGCTATTGGCACGACCGAATCTCCGGACATATCCCAAACCTAAATCTCATTCTTTCTTTGTTTGGAGAAATTTCGGCGAGTTTCCTTTGAATCGTTGCTATCTCAAAACCTGTACACAGGGAATACCAACAATGCCTCACAGGGCCAACATACATATATATGCATATCATATCATATCACGGCCTCACAGGGCTCCCAACATCATTGGCAGTAAAAATAATAAACATACCTTGTAGGCCCAGCTCAAACTGCACCTATTACACTTTCTTATTTACTTTTTCTTTTGATCTTCAACTCGTATTTCCATCGTACTTCGATATCTTACTCGACATGTATCTTTCGTACCGTTGCTTACCTGCGTGCTTCGTAGCTTCCAATATCGCGAATCGCCTTCTTCTATCGACGGCATTCTTCTGCTGAAATCGAAGGTTAGCGAAAGAAATCTCATTTCCTACGACTTGGCTCTACGGCACGATCTAAGATATCAAAGAAGAGTAACCATCCTAGATGCCCCGTAGCCTCCTGTTTATAAATGTGGCGCGCTTCACACCATAAACAGGACTCTACCGGACACGACTTTGCAGACAACCCCTTACCAATTTGTCACACCCTAATTTCTGTTAGGGCGTGATGGGCACCCGACCCTTATTTAGGGCCGAGCGAACCCGCTGACTCACATAAGACTCGTAATCACGCTGGCTCTCAAATCATGACACAAATACATAACAAAATTCTTTCGTAAAATAACATGCTTTTTGCCTTTCTTGAATCAAAGAAAATCTGCAACATATAGAAACATATAGACTTATAATACAATGCGTAATAACACATCGGCTTACATAGCCGCTTACATAATCGACATCTCATACCCACGACACTGTCTGCAAAGTCTCTAACACAGAACATGAACCCATAATATAATACTCTAGCTCGGCAGCACTCCGGAGCAAATGGAGCTCGCCAATCCCGCTGGAACATCTTCTACTAACATCTTCAGCTCACCTGGGTGTACCTGCGCGGCATGAAACGCAGCCCCCGAAGAAAAGGGGTCAGTACGGAGTATGCACTGAGTATGTAAAGCATGAAACATAATAAGCGGGATCATACCGAAGTAAAGAGTATCGAAAATCATAAGACTTGCTTTTGAAAACATAAATCATGCATATCAATGTTATAAAATCATCGTAAAAACATATAGCGTGTCCCGGCCCTCTAATGAGGGACTCGGTAGATAAAATCATCATATAACATATAGCGTGTCCCGGCCCTCTAATGAGGGACTCGGTAAGTAAAATCATATCATTATCATGTATGCATGCATATACATATATATATATATACCGTACCCGGCCCTCTAGTGAGGGACTCGGTGAATAGCGTGTCTCGGCCCCGCTAGCAAGGGACTCGGTATGCCATCCTGGCCTCCATCCCCATCATCACGTCATATACATATATATAGCGTGTCCCGGCCCTCTAGTGAGGGACTCGGTGAATAATGCAGAGGAATGTGCACGAATGCGTGTCCTGGCCCGGGTCTCAGTGAAAGATACCTTGAGCTTGGCACGAGCAGAGTAGTGAGAAACCATATGCACATAAAACATTCTCAGAGACTCAATGAAGTAGTCAGAACGAATCGTCATTTGAAAATCCGGACAATAGTTATATCAAAAGTCTTTCGGGACGTTATTCGGAAGCATATCAAATATTATAAACATATTACAGAACTATAGAGATCATAGTCGTACGTCAAACTAATCCGAGTTCGCCTCGGAAAGTCACGAACCTTATTTACTTTAGGACTTACCATAAACATATCGAAGCGATCCGAGCCTTTCGGTGAAAGTTACGGACGTTCGTAGTTTCGGAATCATTTAAGAATAAAACTCTTTTGAAACAGAACTTTCATGCAATTTTCGACATTTAGTCATACAAAAACGTAAGGATCATAATTCGATTACATTAAGGATATAAACATCAAGAAACAAATAAGAATCATAAGCATGCTCGGACCGCGAGAATAGAATTACCTCGAAACTCGTGTCATAGCTTACTTACACTAAGACATGCCAAAAAGAAAGGTGAGCTTTATATACCTTTGGCCGCCTCCTACGCTAATCCAAACTTACGTCTCAACTTTTCACCATCTACATTAACGTCATTAAATATCAACCATTAGCCATAAGCACTTAGGCATTCAATACCAAATTAACACTTTATCTACCGAAATTTCGGCAGCATCTCCCCTATAAATCCAACAACCCCGAGAATTCAACTCGGCCAATATTCAACAACAATACCAACAACCATACTACCAACATTAAGAATCAATTCAAATCACATTCTAGCATTAGCAATTCTTTTCTACATAACCCATCGATATTCCATTTACATTCAAATAAACCGCATACAATCAAGCCAACTTCATTGATCATACGTTCAAGTATTAACCCGAGACCATTCAAACACGATTTAAGAACATTCCAAGCAACTTATACAATATTCAAAATAATCCATCCAAAGACACCATTGGACCCGAAATCACCAATTTCCATAGGAACAACGACAATACATTTCTTCCTTCCAAATTCATCAATGGCACTCATAATCCACACATTTACAACATTATTTCCATAAATACAAGAAACTATATTAGAATCATATAAATTTTCCAAAACAACCCGCAACACTACAACTTCAACATGAGTCATCAAATCTTCATTTTACATCATGGAATTCACAACGACAACAAGCATGCTAAATAAAATTAATTCTTCACTTCCACACTAACCACACATATTCGGCCACACACACACACCATGTTTTCATGAATTCCATTCATTTCCATACTCCACAACATCCACAAATCATGCATGACATATGAAAATAAGGATTGAATCTTACCTCCTTCATGCAAGTCCTTCACTCGGCTAGAGTTGAGGAATTGGAAGAACGAAGAGTTTGCTTGTCCCAACAACTATCCCATGTTAATAAGGACCTTTCACTTAGTAGAAAATCTAGAAGAAAGTAATTTTCCTTGATCAATATTTCTTGCTCCCTCACGGATTGGACATGGCCGAATGGCCTTTTTCTCTCTCTCCAAGGTTCTTGAAATTTCTAAGGTGAGAAATATGAACACTTGCCTTATATTTTCATTACACACACATATATATATATATATATATATATATATATATATATATATATATATATAAGTAGAGGCACATGACCGGTCATGTGCCTCTCTTTTTCTTTTTTTTTTTTTTTCATTTTTCTTGAAATTTCTAGAATTGAAAAATGATGAAGATGACTTAATAAGTCATCTAATATTACACTTATATCTCATACATGTGGCCTATGGCCCACAAGTCATGTGCATGGCCACATGATTTTTTTTTCATGAATTGGAATTTCCAAAACTTCACTCTTGGTCCCATATTTCATAAAATGTCTAACTTCCCCTAATTCACTTTTAACCCCAAATTCCTTAATATTTCCATCCAACAAAATTCATAAGCAACTTATGTCTTAAAACAAAATCGGAAAAATAGCCTTGTCTTTAACTTGTCGCAACTACCTTAAAATATTCCGACGTACAAAATGCGAGATATAACATAAATAATGGTCATTTAAGGGAGTTATTGAGTGATAAGGCTAAAGATAATTATGGTAAGAATAGGGATTCGAGCAAGCAGGAGGTTCCGGTTGAGCCGCGTCATGTGATTAATGTGATAATTGATGGACTCACGAAGATGCAGAGACATCCTTTGTAGCAAAACAAGATAGGTTGTTGGAAGCACATGATTAAAGATCCCGAGGATTTATACAGGAGAGCATAATAGCGTTCACCGATGAAGATGCGAGAGACTTAATTTCACCCCACTTTGATACTCTGGTAATTTCTGTTATGATTAATCATTGTAGAATTAAGAATGTTGTGGTTGATCTAGGTAGTTCGGCCAACGTCATTCAATGAGGGGTCATTGAACAACTAGCAATGATGGGTGAGCTAACACTATCCGCAAAAGTACTCAGTGGATTCTATAAAGCAAGTGAAACGGCGAACGGGGAGATCGTATTATCAGTTAATGCGGGAGGTGTGACAAAAATACAAGGTTCTATGTTGTAAACGGTGGCATGGAATGCAATGATATCTTTGGGAGGCCTTCTATTCACGATATGAAGGAAGTGCCTTTGACACTACTCAAGCAGATAGAATTTCCAACATCGGATGGAATTGAATGCATCCGGGAAACGATTAGCGGTGGAAGGAATATTCGGCATCAAGATTGCTAAGAAAAATGGAGTGAATCCAATGAAGTGTAAGATGTCGGTAGTTGGAAAAGAAAAGGAAGTCACGAATTGTCCGTTACTTCAAAAAAAAAAAAAAAGTTACTGGACCATGTGGTTTGGTATCACCAAAGCAAAATTGGGTGTTACAGGAAAGCTACCCATAATAGCAGAGACTCAAAAAGCGACCTAAAAAGAAAGCTTAAAATTGGAACGAGCTACTATAGCAACAAAAAGGAAGTTCGCATCATGTTATTTGAGGTGGAATTAAATTTATGGTATGTTTTCTGATTTAGTAAAGTTGTTCTCTTTTAGCACTAACGTTTGTTGCAGGTAAAAAATGATTTGTCTTTCCACGGAAAAAGAAAGCACTTGAAAGCATGAGAAGACCGTTCGCAAAATACTGAAAATACATGCTGCACTCTTTTTCCCTTCGACCGATTTTTATCCCAAAAAGGGCTTTTCCGGCAAAGTTTTTAATGAGGGAGAAACATAAAACATATTACTTTTTTTTTTTTAAACCGGTAAAGTAACATAAAAAGTATTAGTTTAAATGGAGAAATAATCAGAAAAAATGAATTGCAAGGAAAAAAACAGCGAGAAGGGATCGATGGATGTGCCAGAGATTGCCCATTCGATGTCAGATATAAAGTCAAGACGCTGAACTCAAATAAAATACTGGGGACTGCCAAAGAAAGGGTCAAGTGATGCCCAAGTTTCTTATACAAGCATTGGAGGATTTTCCTTTGAAAATAACGTTGTAATACTAGGGACTGATTGCTAGGCTCGAAACCGATTAAAAAGAAAATCCGGACAGTCTAGTCAGCCCCCTGATTTAATGTCACCATTGTCGTAAATCGACAGAGAGAAATTCATCAGTCAAATATACTTTTTCTCCACAAATGTTATGCTAAGATTTAGAATTATATGTACTCAGGCGTTTTGAAATGCTATAGAGTAAACAAATTATCGAATGTAAAGCTTACATTCTAACCAGTGTTCTAAAAGACAATTTTAGGACTCGCCCTGGGACTCGCTTCAGGGCGGGGCATTGGAAAAACGTCCCGGGGCTCACGTGCGGGGCTTAATTTCTATGAGGATCATGCCCTAAACAAGCCTAGCGCCCAACGCTCGGGGCTCGCCTAACATTCCTTACACAAATTATATGTTAAATTCCTTAATCAAAATTGTTGATCCTCATAATTTTTAACAAATGAATGATACTTAATAGTTTTTCATCTCTAGAAATAAGAAGATTGGGTGTAACTCAGATAACAAGTCGTAGTATTGAATATTTACTATTTGGGACCATCGTGAGGGGGAGTATAATTTATTAATTTTTTTTAAAAAATACATAGCCGAATTGTATATTTTCACTTGTCATTGTTCTTTTGTCCTATATATCAAAATTATCATAGATTAATATTTCGATATTTGAAAGCAATTTTATTTTTATTCATGAAGGAGTTACATTTTAATTATAACATTGATAAAGTTTATTGATTATTTGCTTGTAGGGAGATAAAATGAATAGTTGATAGTAATTTTCTTTTGGGAAAACAACATTTTTAGTCCTTGTATTATTACAGTATTCTTATTTTAGTCCTTGTGTTATTGGACTATGTATATTTAACCTTCAATTAAATGAAGTGTGTGATTTCAATCCCTCAAGGTAACGGGCGTTATAACTTTTGATATGTTACCGTTTTCTTTTCTTTCAGAATGAGACTATCATGCTTAGCAAACTATCTCAATGCCTTTTCTTTTTTGCTGCTAAAAAAAGAATGAGTGGGTGAAAAACATAAGGCTGTATTTGAATCTTGGGTTGCATAGAAGGAATAATTCTTGGATAAATGACTACGAAGCTGAAATTTTCGCTTCTAATGGTTGATTGCTTCCGGCCGGCAGGCAAGAGCTCTCTTGACCATGGATGGCCATGTGAGGCAAAATTCAGTTGTACTGATGTTTACAACTCAGCCCGATGCAAAATCTTCCGGTAACTATACTAGTATGATGGCCTATATATAGTCGGCAAACAGTGGAAGATGACCATGGTCGGGGTTAGTCAAAGTGGTGGAAAGTAGGGAGGTTGATGCTTCCCCTTTGAGTGATACCAATGGAGATGGCTTTTCGGGGACCTTCCCTGGGGCAAGTCTTTTATGTACGCAGACCCATATTTGTGCTACGTCGAGGCACAACGTCGAGGCTTTGCAGGCATGCCATTTCAATTTGATATATTATTGATAGGCAAATTCATTAGAATGAAGCTTAATTTGGGATTAAATATTTTCTAGTTTTGGTATCAATCACTGTAACTGTCATGTGGAACTGATGATCTAATTGTTTTGAATTCAGTATGCTTAAATTGAAATGTATACGGCAATATATGTCAGACAATATGGGGCTAAAGGAAATAAAATATGAAAGGTTAACGAAAAGTTAACGTCTGTTAGCTTAAGGAACAAAAGTAGCACACTTCATTTAATTGAAGGTTAAATGTGCTTAGTTTAATAACACAAGGACTAAAATAGGAATAATCTAATAATACAAGGACTAAAATCGTTGTTTTCCCTATTGTTTTAAGAGATTGTGGTTTTTTTATTGTTTGAAAGTTAAGATGTTAGAATTGATTTGCATTTCATAATAGCTTTTATTTCATTGTATTATTTATACTTGTAAAATTATCTTATATATAATTACAAGTTATAAGTGGCGTATAATGAATTGTTTTGATTAGTTTTTTATGAGGATCAAGTCGGAAATATAGCGTTACACGTGGCACGAAGGAAGATAGACAAGTGACAGGCAAGGTTGAAAAATGGCGTGATGATTGATTGAGTCCAAAGGGAACGATTTCATGCGGACCCGGAGCTAGTGTTACAAAGCAGTTGATATGGGTCATTTATGAATATAGAACGTTACGCAACTGGTCCAAATTTAGAGCTGGACGTTACACTTCTACATTTAAGTGACATTTATTGGTTATTATTGCTCACTATTGAGCACGATTTACAGCTCAGTGCTAGTTATTATCACCTATAAAAGGAGCTTAAGCTCAATATAGTAGGCATCCATCTTTTACAGCATAACAATCTACAATCTACGTATTCAGTTATAAGCAAAAATTATTGTTCTTTTGTTATTGTTTAAGTACCGAGTTTACAAAAGTTCTTGAAGGCTAAGTGTTTAACCAGAGTGATATTCAACAAAGGATTTCCTCTGAGCTCATATGGCCAGGCTAATTTTATTATTAACCTGCATTACAATTATCTGATTTCCTTACTTGTTTCTTATTCCTTATTCATGTTCATAACAAATCAACTCACATATTCTTTAAACCATTAACAAATTTAACTGTATCTTTTTTGGGTAAACATACCAGGCTACCAGCTTGAAACAAAGTGAAATCAGTTGAGTCCACTGCTAAGTTATTTGTATCTGCTAGTCAATCGCTAAGTTATTTGTAAATGAAAAGTTTGCTATCAATGGCATTCCTAGCAAAGCACATCCTTGTGAAATTATGTATGGGAGTACAGACTAACAGCCTCTTTTGTTTTGACATTTTTTTGCTCTTATAGTGATGCAAAATTATCCAAAAATAATTTTTTTTTCAGTTCTTAATGATATAAAAATATTTCCAATGGAAAATATGTATTCTTTATATAAAATGGAAAGCTTTGTACGTGGAAAACCTTAATACCAAATGCTAGCTTTGTCACACTTTATATACACTTAGTATACTAGGGAAAATCTTTTAATATGAAAATATAAATATTCATAAACTCCCTCTGTCCCATTTATGTAATATTTTTTGTTTTTCGAGAGTCAGTTTGACTAAACTTTGAAGCTAAATTAGATTAGGTTAACTCAATATTTTAAATTCAAATTTATATATTTGAAAACTATGTGAAAAATACTATAACTTGCAACTTTTCTCATATCAATTGGTGAAAAAACACATCTTAGTCAAAGTTCATGCAGTTTGAATCTCAGAAAGCGAAAAGTAGTAATATCTTTTTTCTAATCATAAATGGCGTATTAAAATATCTGGTCAAAATCTTTAGACCGATTATTGGTAATGTTAGAGATTCTATAAATATGGTCAATATATTGCGCAAAATAAAGATAATGTTATAAAGGTAATTTTACAAAGGGTGTATTGCTATAAAGATAATCATAATTGTTATAGGTAAAAAATTGTTATAGAGAGGATAAGTAGTGGTTTCAATTTTTTATTTTTTTATTTTTTATAATCGTTGTTATAAAGAGGTCTGACTGTATTTATAATCAAAGCTTGTCTTAGACATCTTTGCTGGCATAATTTATCCCTTAAAGTATAGGCATCCAATTGTGAAAATAATATAAACTAATATCCCGATATCGAGCTCGGGCCTGGACGTAGCATTCGGCTTCACTCGTCTAGTTTAAGAAGAAATTTTACGGTTCTTTTTTTTTTTTCTTTTTTTCGCGGATTTCCCTTCATATGGACTGGTCTTCGATTTTTGCCCCTCAAACCGCTGGTCTTTAATTTTTGCACCAACTTCAATGAAAACTTGGGGGTCAAAGTACCCTTATTCCCTGGTCTACGAAAACAAAGATTCTTAGTTCGAACCCCAACAGAGTAAAAGAAAAACAATTTTGCAAGGCAATGTTTCATAGAGCTATGCCTATTCGAATAAAGTTACATAAAAACTATGCCTTGTCCGGCATAGTTCTGTAGAAATTAAGTTATCAGGTATAAGTTTATAGAAACTCGGGCAAACTTACATAGAAACTATGTCCTGTCTAATATAGTTCTGTAGAAATTAAGTTATCCTACAGAACTATGCCGGACAAGGCATATTTTCTATTTGACTTTGCCCGAATAAACATAGTTTCTATGAAACATTGTCTTGCGAAATTAGATCATAGATCCATTTTTTTTTCAATGTCAGGGGTTTTTTTCGGTTACTTTTTTATTACTTAAACTGCCAAAAGGCAAAAATTAAAGACCAACGATTTGAGGGGCAAAAATTAAAGACCACCCCAAGATAGGGCAATCGTGTGAATTGCCCTACACGGAATGCCCTTCAAATGGGTTGGTCTTTAATTTTTGTCCTTCAAAATCGAACTTATACCTACCGAGACATAAGATATTTAAAGACGTGGGGCATAACTTATGGAATATTTATGATGCAACCCCGCAAAAAATTTGGTTGGCTTGAGGGGAAAGCATTAAAGACCAACAAAAAATAGGTTAAAAGATGCAAATGGCCCCTAGTTTAATTATAATTATAATATAAGAAGAAGATAAGTGGAAATTTTTAAACAAAAGAAATTAAAAATCTTAAGCATGTGGAAAAGAAGCATGAGAATTTGCTACCTTTTGTAGATTAAAGGCCAAACCCATCGATAGACATCTGTGGTCGTCCGGTTCTTTCACTTGAACACCTCAATTAAACCTTGTTTCATTTAGACACTTGAGGTAGGACCCGACTGTGTCGTTTAGACACTTTTCGCTGACTTAGCAACTTATGTGATTTCCACACCAAACTGGCGCGCGAAGAGCCCAAAAGCTTTTTTTTTTTAAATTCTTTTTATTTCCTTCTTCTTCTTTATTCTTTTTCTCTTTCTTCTCCATTTAACAAACCTTCCACCATTAACAAACCTTCCACCATTGCTATGTTGTTCACCGGAAAAAATCAAGACTGCCACCACCTTCTTTCTCCCTAAGCGTTTACGGGACAAGAAAGATGATTTTTCTTTGGATAAATCTATTTAATAAACAAAAGGAAAATGAAATTCCAAAAAGATTAAAAAAAAAGTGCCATTAATGGAGTCATTAGAAGCTTGAAGGTTTAAAATGGGTTAAATGATTTGATGAAAATTTTGAGAAATTAATGTTGGATTGTCTTTGAGTCTTCGTGGGGAATCTTTAGCTGAAGTTATAACAAATTTGGAGGAGTTTCTCTTGAAAATTTGGATTAAAATTGTCATTGTAACAAGGACAACATGAAGATGGTGAAGAACACCAAGAACAACTATTCATTTCAAAATTTTGAATGTGTCCTTTCTTTCTTTTTCTTTTTGTTAATAATGTGTCCTTTTCTGATTGAGTGTAAATCAAGTTTTTCTTTTCTTTTTGATAGTTACTTTTAATTTGTTATTAAATATTTTAAAATAGTGTTTTTTAATTAAAAAAGACACATGTCCTCATTTTATTCGTCATTTGCCACATCAGCAGTGAGTGTATTGCACACACTTTGTAAATTTGGCTAATTGAGCGAAAAATGTCTAAATGGCACTGTCGGATCCTACCTCAGGTGTCTAAATGAAACAAGGTTTAATTGAGTTGTTCAAGTGAAAGAATCGAACGACCACATGTGTCTATCGATGGATTTGGCCTAGATTAAAACAAACTTAACTCAGGATCTTCTCAGTGTGAATCTTCCAACGTGATCTCCCTTTATAGCACAGTACGCTTTCAGAGCCTGACACAACGTTTTGAGTGAATTTTCACTGAAACATTTTTGTAGAGGTGGTAATATCACAAAGAGGTAATAATTTGATAACCAACTTAATTTCTAGATAACTTACTTTTATTCCTGTCAAAAATAATAAAATCAAAAGGCCGAACTTTGTTAGGAAACATAAAATTGATAGATAACTCAAAAGACAGCTCTGTTCATCCCAAAAAGTAAAGCTACACTGCTAAAAAAAATAGACCAAGAAGTGGTTTCGTCAGACCAGCTAGAAAATTTGATTTCTGGTCAGCTAACTGAGAGTCCAATAAAGAAAAATTACTTTCCTAATGATTTTATCGATGGAATGATTTCTTGTGAGCCACGAAATAGATAATCCAAGTTGTGAAAACTTTCGCAGTTTCTCCGAGTACAAAGATGTGAAGGAGAAAAAAGAAAACAAGAGATAGTACTTGATACAAATGAACTTGCATACACATACCTTTTGATTTCTAGTTGATTGAAATCCTCGGCCTTTCCGGTTGTATTCAAGGGAATCAATTGGTTTCCTCTTTTCTATCCAAAAGTAGAATACATTATTGACAAACTACAAAGTTGACCATATTAAACGCGGAGCTACTTACATTTTTTTTCCTCTAAACATGGTTGGCATTGACAAATTAGGCTCGTTTTTGAATGGCTCAAGTTGAATAATTGAGTTTGTGATCATGACTTTACTAATTAAAATTACAATACCTCCGACGACTTGTATAATTGCTTAATTAATTAAATTTACAAGAACTCCAACGACTTGTATAAGTTAAAGTTCTACACATTAACTTGGATTTTGTAATTATGGAAGTTATAATAAATGGATGAATGTGAAAGACTGTAATTATCATACACATTAAGTTGACATAATGCACGTATAATTTGCAGTAACAAATTTATATAAAAAACCCCCTAACAGTAAGAAATGTTGCCATGAAAACAAACACTAATATCATCTATGAACCAAACAACTGAAAGTACCATCATGGAAAGTCCGGATGGCGCGAAACATATTGTGGAGGATCCCGAGATATCTCAAGGATTGTTGACTCGTTCCAAGACCAAGAACGCTTAAGGAAAGCACGTTATGGAGTTGCATGCTATTCAAGAATTGGTTAGAAGATGT
This sequence comes from Lycium ferocissimum, assembly GCF_029784015.1. Classification (NCBI taxonomy): domain Eukaryota; kingdom Viridiplantae; phylum Streptophyta; class Magnoliopsida; order Solanales; family Solanaceae; genus Lycium; species Lycium ferocissimum. The sequence continues at coordinate 16,352,907 of NC_081352.1, forward strand.
TTGGAGAGGTATTTTGATGATTCATGAAAAGAATACGACATAGACAAGTTACAAGTCAAGATTCAAGATTGTTGGATCTGTACAAGGTTCAAAGCTGCAACTTTGCGCAGAGTAATTCGGTATTATTTTTTAGCAATCTGCCAAGTGTAACACAGATCTAAGTTGAGTGCACTGCAAATTTATGTTGCAACGCTAAACAAGAAAGCACAACGCAAATGGACCAACTTAGAACGAGTTTTCAAGGATACTTGATCGTTTAATTTTTATATTCATTCATCACTATAAATACTTATAATCATCCCATTAGTTAAGGTTAGAATTTTTACATGTTGAGACATTAGAAAACTCCTTTCAAGAGATAATTGGACCTCTTGGTTCGCGTTCAATATTGGATTACCTATTTTCAAGAATTAGGATTTATTAGGGAAAACTTCTTCTTGTGGATTTATTATCTTGTGCTCCATTTTGTTGTTCTTTGGAGGTGATCCGGTTCATTTACGGATTGTTCGATGAGATGTTCATCTCGGGTTCTATATGTTTTTTGTTGGCTATTCAAACAATCCTCGATTTTTTAAATCAAATTCTATCTTTAGTTTGTCTTTGTTGAGGATACTAGTATAAAGTAGAAATGGCAGTTTAGTATTTTCACACTACCTGTCCTAATCATAATCAAGAAGTTAGTTAGAAGTCTTAACTAACTTTAGAAAAGGCTTAAGGGATGAGTTAGTTGGATGATTAAGTGTAGGTAAGTGTGTATCATTCCACTCAATTCAATGAAATAATATTGAATATTTCTATCTCTAAAATTCTGTCTTCTTCTTCCTCTCAATCTAATCTTCTTCTTCTTCTTCTTCTTCTTCTTCTTCTTCTTCTTCTTCTTCTTCTTCTTCTTCTTCTTCTAGGGTTCATATGATTGGTTGAATCCTCAGATTATTTCATGGTATCAGAGCTTACAAGTTAGCAAAGTTGACTTAGAATTCAATTCCTCGAATTTCACAAGTTCAATCGAAGTGTTCTTGACAGTTCTTGAAGATCTGTAAAAATGGTTGCTAATCAGGAAAATATAACTCAAAGTGGGGTTCAAAATAGGACTCAGGTTCCGATTCACATTCCAATCAATATGACGAGTTCGAGCACTGGACAATCGACCACCATTGATTACAATCATCCATTATTCTTGAATCCTGGTGATGTAAGTGGTTTTCAACTCATTTCTTTTCAACTTATCGGTACTGAGAATTATTCAATTTGGTATATATCAATGAGAATTGCCTTGTTAGGAAGAAATAAAATGGGAATAGTGGATGGGAGTGCTGGAAAGGATAAATTCCGTTATGAAATGGGAAATCATTGGGAATGGGTGAATGCGGTTGTTTTTTCATGGATTGTGGGGTCTGTAGCCAAGAATTTGTTAGGAGGAATAATGTATGCATTTGAAGCACAAACTGAGTGGGAAGATTTGCGTAAAAGATTCACTTAAGTAGATGGATCCACAGTTTTCAATCTTCATAAAGAGATAACAACATTGTCACAAGGAACTGCTTCAGTGTCCACATATTTCTCAAGACTTAAAGACCTTTGGGTAGAATTTGAAGCATTGGTGCCAACTCCAGGTTGCAATTGAGAAAAATCAAAAGATTTTATAATACACCTTTAAAAACTAAAGTTGTTTCAATATCTCATCGGGCTTATAGACTCATTCAGTCAAGCTAGGAGCCAAATCTTGATGATGATACCACTATCTTCGATTAATCAAGCATATTCAATGGCTGTGAGTTCTCATGCCCCGAACCATGGCCTGAGCATAATAGGGCACTTGGTGCCTGACTGCATGTGACCTAGCGAACCACATGGCTAGTTGAATCAACATGCGACATATACAAATGCGGAATATAAGTTAAACATAAAAATTTGAATAAAACATGGGGTTTAAATATAATACTGAAAATACTGTCTGAAACATAAGTGCGGAAGAAATCTGAAAACATAATAAGTACTGAGCCAACACTGGCTATACGACTCTGAACATCTGATGTGACATGCTAGACCAGTCTATAAAACCTCTGAATATGAGTCTGAACACTAAACTATTGTTTATTGGGACAAGGCCTTCAGCATGCCTCTACTGCATAACATAACATGAACATAAAATAAAGATAACGCCACCCCTTAGCATACTTTCACATCATATCTAGGTGAGCCACATACTAAATCATGCTTTTCATTCATCATCATTCTAGCCTCAACGGGCAACAACACATCTATATCATCATTAACACTATGCCCATATAAATGTACATAAGCCGACAAGGCTGTCAAAATAATATCCCAAAATATAGGCCACAAGGCCGAACATGTCTAACCATATACACAATGTCTACGAGCCTCTAAGAAGGGTACGTCATATCATAACATATGGGCGGGACGGGACCCGCCGTGCCCATAAATATGTACACAAAAGAATCTATACCAAAAGGCGCAAAACTCCGAATGAAATGGAGCTCCGCTATGTAGTCCCGAGAAAATACGGCTATGGATCAAGTCTGTCTCTCCCGGCCACTGCGGGCATGACACGGCGTCCACAAACAAAAGGACGTCGGTACGAAGAATGTACTTGTATGTAAAGCATGATCAATATCAACGTGAAAGCATAATAGTCAACATATGAAATAACATAGGATGGGAGATAATAGCATCATCGTCATAGCACTTACCTTTCCATAGGGACGTTCCATTTCTATTGCGTACTCGCGTACGTACATTTATATCCTTGCTCGTTTACCTTTCGTATCTATTTTCGTATTCGTATTCATATTTCCTTTCATACTCATGCTCATACAGATGTCATATACATAGCTTATTCGTACTCATATAGATGTCATGCATATAGCTCATTCGTACTCATGTAGATGTCATACATATAGCTTATTATATAGCATACCCGACCACGAAGGTTCGGTGTTTCACGTACCTGGCCCTACCAAGGCTTAGTGCCTGGCCCTATCAAGGCTCAGGGTTATTAGTACCCAACTGCAGTGGTGCGCGCGCGTCGTCGTATATAGATATACATATTCATTATATTCTACCTGGCCATATAAGCTCGGTGTTCACAATAGCCTCTCATGGGCAAACATACATTTCGTTATATCTATCTTTAACCTTTTTACCATCGTCATTCATTACTTTCTATTCTTAGAGTATTACTCGTCATATAACGAACTTCGTACAATCGTATCATTTGAGCATCGTAAGCTTAATAGCTTCTAGAGATAGGATCATTGGAGAGTATCATGAACTCGTAGGAAGATAACCATTTGGCCAAAGAACCATGCCTTATGAAAGAAGGGTTAGCCTTACATACCTTTCCGTGCAACTATTCTATCACTTGTACGTTCTTCTTCAAGGATCACGTTCTACCTTCATTGAAGTGCGTACTCACATTAGATAATGGATAGCTTTAGCATTCATGACTAATTCTAGAGAAAATCGGACAGCATCTCCTTTATTTACACGACTTCCTCCATATCATATATCAACTCCCAAACATTAATAATAACATTCACAATATCATCACAATAGCCTTTAATCAACCACATTACTCTTACTTCACACTTTACTTCAATTATCCACATTCATAGTCATAACTCGACAACACGTTTATTCACATACAATGTCGATTTCCATACTTTCAATACCATTTATAACATGATCATATTTATAATGTATCAAGAATCATAACTCATTCCAACATCTATTCAAAAGTGGCACTATTGCACATTTATGACCCATTTCTTATATCCTTTTGCAATCCAAGTGTTTCAACTTCCAAATACTTTAAACAACATGGAAACATCATAAAACTTACCTTAAAAGGTGTAGGAATGAACCTCGGGTGCAAATACCCCACTTGAGCAAAACCCTAGTTTTTCCTTCACTTGGATTCTTGCTTCGGATGAACTTTAATGGGTTTCTTATACTTGATTCTCTTGGTTTGATGAAGTTGAACACTAATTCTCTTGAAAACTTGTGGGAGAAATGTGGAGAGATGTTTTAGAGAGAAGGGGAGTGAAATGGAAATGAAATGAAATAAAACTTGGATCCCTCATTAAATACACAAATCTGTCCCGACCAGAATATACGGACCAACATACGGTCCGTATAATTTTCACGGGCCGTATGTCTGGACCGTATATCTGGTCCAGTGAGGTATGCCATTCTGGGCTGAACCTACGGCTGGACATACGGTCCGTATCTTTTATACGGCCAGTATGTCTGGCCGTATAATGCCCAGTGGTTCCGATCTTGTTCTCGTCGACTCGTTTGATCTCCAATCCTTATGGAACCTTCTTGGCACTTGTCTAACACCTCAATACCAATCCAAGGGACGTTATAACTCTTCTTCATAATATCTTTAAGTCACCATTAACTCGTTGCTCATAAATTCTTTCCGATACTTATCGTAAGCTTTGCCTTCTCTTGGCAATCTTTCTCGTCTGACGTCGAATGTCTTTGAAATCTTACTTAAGGTCATCAAATGCTATTTCTTACTTATCGAGACATCGTATACTTCAGACTTTTCATTAGCCTATTCACTGTGCATCAACGGAAAATTTTTCGAGGTGTAACATTCTTCCCCCCTTAAGAACATTCGTCCTCGAATGTTTAGCACTCGGGAATTCTACGAAAATTTCGCCAGAGTTTTCCCTATAATATGGCACTACCATCCTGTCACAACAACCCATAATATCAATGCCTCACAAGGCCACAACATAATAGCAATATAATTTGGCCACACACGACCCAAATGCATAAAAGGAAAACATGCATACCTTATGATCTTGACGTTTCACCTTGGCCCTCTTCCGGGGGCTGAAATAAGTGCGGATATTTGGATCTCATGATTTCTTCCGCTTCCCATGTCATCTCTTCTCGATTATTATTTCTCCACAAAACTTTAATCGAGGCCACTTCTTTGTTTCTAAGCCTCCGTACTTGCCTATCTAATATGGCAATGGGTTTTTCATCATAAGCTAACTTTTATGTTACTTGAACATCATTTACTGGGACGATCCTAGTAGGATCTCCAACACATTTACGAAGCATCGAGACATGGAAAACTGGATGAACTGACTCCAAATCAGGAGGTAGATCTAATTTATAAGCTACTTTGCCTACTTTGCGCACAACTTCATAAGGCCCAATATACCGGGGACTAAGCTTCCCCTTTTTGCCAAATCTCATAACGCCTTTCATTGGCGACACCTTCAAGAATACCCAATCCTTAACTTGGAACTCTAGGTCCTTTCGACGATTATCCGCATAGGATTTTTGACGACTTTGGGCTGCTAACAATCGATCTTGTATGAGCTTGACTTTCTCTATGGCTTGTTGGACCAAATCTGGCCCTATCAATTTAGCCTCTCCTGTTTCAAACCACCCAATTGGGGATCTACACTTTCGCCCATATAAAGCTTCATACGGTGCCATTTGAATGCTAGAATGATAGCTATTATTGTAAGCAAATTCAATGAGTGGTAAATGATCATCCCAATTTCCTCCAAAATCTATCATACATGCTCGCAACATATCTTCAAGAGTCTGAATGGTACGTTCAGCTTGTCCATCAGTCTGTGGATGAAATGCCGTGCTAAGGCTCACATGAGTCCCCAAACCCTCTTGGAAGGACCTCCAGAAATTAGCCGTAAACTGAGTACCTCTGTCTGAGATAATAGATACTGGAACACCATGAAGTCGCACTATCTCTTTAACATAGAGCTTTGCATAATCTTCTGCTACATACGAACGACTGGCAAGAAATGAGCTGACTTGGTGAGTCTATCCACAATCACCCATATGGAATCATACTTACGTCGAGAACGGGGTAAGCCTGTAATGAAGTCCATGTTAATCACTTCCCACTTCCAAGTTGGGATTTCTATAGCTTGCAACAATCCGCCCGGCTTTTGGTGCTCAATTTTCACTTGTTGACAATTGGGACATTGAGATACAAATTCTGCTATATCCTTCTTCATCCCATTCCACCAATACATGGATTTAAGATCATTATACATTTTCGTTGCTCCGGGGTGGATAGAATAACGGAACAATGAGCTTCTCTTAAAATTTGGTGGCGTAGACCTGCCACATTAGGAACACACAATCTACCTCGACATCGGAGAACTCCGTCTCCTGTAATCTCAAATGATGATTCCTCTTTCTGAGGGAGTGTATCTCTGTACTGCACTAACATGGGATCTTCGTATTGTCGCTCTTTCACTTCCACTACTAGTGACGAAACTGCTGAATTCTGAATGGTAGTCCCCTTGCTACCTGAGTCCACTACTCGGACTCCTAGGCTAGCTAACTGCTGGAGCTCACGAGTCATTTCTCTTTTCTCTAGTTGTACATCACATAAACTTCCCATGGATCTGCGGCTAAGAGCGTCAGCCACAACATTTGCCTTTCCGGGGTGATATAAAATATCAACATCGTAATCTTTTAACAATTCTAACCATCGTCGTTGCCGCAAATTCAACTCTCTCTGCTTGAAGATATACTGAAGGCTCTTGTGATCTGTATAAATATCTACATGAACACCATATAAATAATGTCTCCATATCTTTAATGCATGAATCACTGGCCCAATTCAAGATCATGGGTTGGATAATTCTTTTCATGTTTCCGTAATTGCCTTGAAGCATATACAATCACCTTACCATGTTGCATCAATACACAGCCTAGCCTAACGCCTGAAGCATCGCAATAAACAACATAACCTTCCAATCCCTCGGGAAGTGTTAGGACTGGTGCAGAAGTCAATCTATCTTTTAGCTCTTGGAAACTATGTTCACAAGCATCTGTCCATTGAAACTTAGCTGATTTCTGGGTTAACTTTGTAAGTGGGGCAGAAATAGAAGAAAAACCTTCTACAAATCTTCTGTAATAACCTGCTAAGCCCAGAAAGCTACGTACCTCCGTAGGAGTTGTGGGCCTCGGCCAAGTTTTCACGGCCTCAATCTTTTGGCTATCTACCCGAATTCCATCGGCTGAAACAATGTGCCCCAGGAATGTCACTGAGTTCAACCAAAACTCACATTTAGAAAATTTTGCAAATAACTCTCGAGCCTGGAGAACTCGAAGGACAGTACGCAAATGATCCGCATGTTCTACCTCGGATCTAGAATACACCAAAATATCGTCGATGAACACAATCACGAACAAATCTAGAAAAGGCCTGAACACATCATTCATTAAATCCATAAACACTGCCGGTGCATTGGTTAGCCCAAATGACATCACCCGAAACTCAAAATGGCCATATCTTGTTCTGAAAGCTATCTTAGGGATATCCTTCTCCCTAACTCTCACTTGATGATACCCGGATCTCAAATCTATCTTGGAAAACCATTTGGCACCTTGTAATTGATCAAACAAGTCATCAATCCTTGGAAGAGGATATTTATTCTTATCGTCACCTTATTTAATTGCCGATAGTCAATGCACATTCTCAAAGAGCCATCTTTCTTTCGGACAAACAATACGGGTGCTCCCACGAGATGAACTAGGCCTAATAAAGCCTTTCTCAAGCAAGTCTTTCAATTGCTCCTTCAACTCTTTCAATTCTGTGGGAGCCATTCTATAAGGAGGAATAGATATAGGCTTAGTGTCTGGCAATACATCAATAGCAAAATCAATCTCCCGCTCGGGAGGAAGGCCTGGAAGCTCTTCCGGGAACACATCCGAAAATTCATTCACTACGGGAACTGATTGAAGAGTCGGCGGTTCGGCTTCTACATCTTGAACCCGCACTAGATGATAAATGCAACCTTTTGTAATCATTTTCCTTGCCTTTAGATATGAAATAAACCTACCCTTTGGTGACGCCGTATTCCTTTCCATTCTAAAACTGGTTCTCCCGAAAATTGGAAGCGAACCATTTTCATTCTACAATCGACATTGGCGTAGCAAGAAGCCAACCAATCCATGCCCATAATAACATCAAAGTCCACCATTTTTAACTCATGCAAGTCAATCATAGTACGGCGATCACAAATCACAATTACACAATTTCTATATACTCGGCTAGCTATTACCGATTCACCAACGGGTGTAGACACCTCAAAAGGTTTAATCGACTCCGATTTGATTCTAAACCGACCCGCAATATATGGAGTAACATATGACAATGTGGAGCCGGATCTATCAAAGCATATACATCATGAGAAAATACCGATAATATACCTGTGACAACATCAGGAGAAGACTCGAGATCTTGGCGTCCAGCCAAAGCATAAATACGGTGCTGAGGACCGCTCGAACTGGGGACTCTCCCCCTGCCTCTACCACGGCCGACTGGCGCGTGTGAACCTGGCCCCATAGGGCGTATAGATGCTGAAGATCCGGCTACTGACCCCGAAGGTCGGGTCCTACCTCTCGCCACTAACCGAGGGGCATCTCGCATAATATGGCCTGGCCGACCACATGAATAGCAACCCTCTGAACCCAATCTGCACTGACCCCAATGTAACTTCCCACACTGGGAGCATCGTGGTACGGGTGGCCTCGCCTGACCCGAATCACCTCTATACTGAGATCCCGAAAAGCTCTGACTCGGCCCGGGATGAGTAGATCTATCAAATCTCTCGGCACGAATACCGTGGAGGCGCACTAGTCATAGAATAGCCCGAATGTCTAGAAGACTGCTGTCTGTGCCCACCTCTATACTCATTCATCGGACCCGAAGATCTAGCCCTCTTGTTATGCCCTCTATCATGCTAACTTCTTTGTTGTTGTAAGCTTTCTTCTAAATTCTGAGCATGGGCTTGGATGCGTGCAATATCCGTATTGTCCTGAAAGGACGCAGTCAAACATCTATCCATCAAATGTGGCCCTAGGCCTTTCACAAACTTGTGTACTCGATCACCCATATCTGCTACCATGGCCGAAGCATATCTAGCCAGAGAATTGAAGCGGAGACTATACTCTAGAGCACTCATGCTCCCTTGCCTTAGATTCAAGAACTTGTCGGCTCTAGCTCGCCGAACTTCTGGGGGCAAATAATGTCGAAGAAATGCATCTACAAACTCTTGCCATACCGGGGGAGGTGCATTGGCTCCCCGTGAAGCCATCCAAACCGTGTACCAACATACCGCAACATCCCCCAATCTATAGGACGCTAGCTCCACCGATTCGGTGTCTGAAGCATGTATCAACCGAAGCGTCCTCAACATACCATCAATGAAATTTCGAGGTCCTCATCCGGCTTTGATCCAAAGAATTCCGAGGGTTCAAACTAATGAAATCACGGGCTCTTGCACTAACACCCTATCACCTTGTCCCGAACTTGGCCTCCGAGTCCGGGCCGCAACCAATTGAGTCGGCAAATTAATGGCCTCTTTTACATCTTGGCCCGAAGCATCCGGTGGAGGAGCCGGGAGGTGCCGGAGCCGGCCGAGGCTCCCTCACGCTCCTCTAATATAGGCACTGACCAGGAAGACTGTGATTAAGCCGCACTTTGGGATTCACTTTCTTCTACTACCGGTGGCGGTGCTCTTTTAGCCCACTTTTCTGCCACCGTCTTGCCCTTTTGGCCGCCTTTCTCTTTACAGGCATTTCTGAAATACACAACATATCGTTAAGAAACAAGAAGTTCTTACATCATAGCCCTACCGCACGATTTCTTATGAAGAAAGAAGGTCATTCATTCCTAAAATGTCCGCAACTTCTTGTTTATAAGTGTGGCGCGCAACACACCCATAACCAAGACTCTACTAGACACGGCTCGTAGACACACCCTAGGACTGAACTGCTCTGATACCACTTTTGTCACGACCCAACCGGAGGGCCGCGACGAGCACCCGGTGCTATCCCACCCGGGCACCCCTTAGCATACTTTCACATCATATCTAGGTGAGCCACATACTAAATCATGCTTTTCATTCATCATCATTCTAGCCTCAACGGGCAACAACACATCTATATCATCATTAACACTATGCCCATATAAATGTACATAAGCCGACAAGGCTATCAAAATAATATCCCAAAATATAGGCCGACAAGGCCAACATGTCTAACCATATACACAATGTCTACGAGCCTCTAAGAAGGGTACGTCATATCATAACATATGGGCGGGACAGACCCCGCCGTGCCCATAAATATGTACACAAAAGAATCTATACCAAAAGCTGCAGCCTCCGAATGAAATGGAGCTCGCTATGTAGTCCCCGAGAAAATACAAAATGCTATGGATCAAGTCTGTCTCCCTGGCCACCTGCGGGCATGACGCAGCGTCCACAAACAAAAGGACGTCAGTACGAAGAATGTACTGAGTATGTAAAGCATGATCAATATCAACGTGAAAGCATAATAGTCAACATATGAAATAACATAGGATGGGAGATAATAGCATCATCGTCATAGCACTTACCTGCTTTCCATAGGGACGTTCCATTTCTATTGCGTACTCGCGTACGTACATTCATATCCTTGCTCATTTACCTTTCGTATCTATTTTCGTATTCGTATTCATATTTCCTTTCATACTCATGCTCATATAGATGTCATATACATAGCTTATTCGTACTCATATAGATGTCATACATATAGCTTTCGTATCATAGCAGATGTCATACATATAACTTCGTATTATATAGCATACCCGACCATATATGATAGGTTCATATTGTCATACATATAGCTCATATAGCATACCCTACCAAGGGTTCGTGTTTCGCACGTAGCCCTACCACGTATATAGCCCTATCAAGGCTCGGGGTTATTAGTACCCAATCCGATATAAGGGCGCGCGCGCGTCGTCGTATATAGATATACATATTCATTATATTCTACCCGGCCATATAAGCTCGGTGTTCACAATAGCCTCTCATGGGCACACATACATATTCGTTATATCTATCTTTAACCTTTTTACTATCGTCATTCATTACTTTCTATTCTTAGAGTATTACTCGTCATATAAGGAACTTCGTACAATCGTATCATTTGAGCATCATAAGCTTAATAGCTTCTAGAGATAGGATCATTGGAGAGTATCATGAACTCGTAGGAAGATAACCATTTGGCCAAAGAACCATGCCTTATGAAAGAAGGGTTAGCCTTACATACCTTTCCGTGCAACTATTCTATCACTTGTACGTTCTTCTTCAAGGATCACGTTCTACCTTCATTGAAGTGCGTACTCACATTAGATAATGGATAGCTTTAGCATTCATGACTAATTCTAGAGAAAATCGGACAACATCTCCTTTATTTACACGACTTCCTCCATATCATATATCAACTCCCAAACATTAATAATAACATTCACAATATCATCACAATAGCCTTTAATCAACCACATTACTCTTACTTCACACTTTACTTCAATTATCCACATTCATAGTCATAACTCAACAACACGTTTATTCACATACAATGTCGATTTCCATACTTTCAATACCATTTATAACATGATCATATTTATAATGTATCAAGAATCATCATTCCAACATCTATTCAAAAGTGGCACTATTGCACATTTATGACCCATTTCTTATATCCTTTTGCAATCCAAGTGTTTCAACTTCCAAATACTTTAAACAACATGGAAACATCATAAAACTTACCTTAAAAGGTGTAGGAATGAACCTCGGGTGCAAATACCCCACTTGAGCAAAACCCTAGTTTTTCCTTCACTTGGATTCTTGCTTTTGAACTTTAATGGGTTTCTTATACTTGATTCTCTTGGTTTGATGAAGTTGAACACTAATTCTCTTGAAAACTTGTGGGAGAAATGTGGAGAGATGTTTTAGAGAGAAGGGGAGTGAAATGGAAATGAAATGAAATAAAACTTGAACCCTCATTAAATACACAAATCTGTCCCGACTCGGATATACGGACCAACATACGGTCCGTATAATTTTCACTTGCCGTATGTCTAGACCGTATATCCGGTCCGAGGCGATGTATGCCATTAAGGGATGAACCTACGGCTGGACATACGGTCCATATCTTTTATACGGCCGCATGTCCGGCCGTATAATGCCCAAAGGGTTCCGATCTTGTTCTCGTCGACTCGTTTGATCTCCAATCCTTATGAAACCTTCTTGGCACTTCTCTAACACCTCAATACCAATCCAAGGGATGTTATAACTCTTCTTCATAATATCTTTAAGTCACCATTAACTCGTTGCTCATAAATTCTTTCCGATATTTATCGTAAGCTTTGCTACTCTTGGCAATCTTTCTCGTCGACGTCGAATGTCTTTGAAATCTTACTTAAGGTCATCAAATGCTATTTATTACTTATCGAGACATCGTATACTTTCGACTTTTCATTAGCGATTTCTCCCGATCAACTAAGCCATCCCCTACCTTGCTTGGATACGAGACATGAACATGACATGAATGGATCCATAAAATAGCCCGTAATAGGTAATATGAAGTAATTGTCCTAACTTGGCAGAGCGATCCTTATCCTACGCTGGCATATGTAGTTGTATTAAACCTTCTCGGCAAATCTGTGCAACTCCCAAAATATGAACATGGATATAGTTAGCTTAGAAGCCCATGGGTTTCATAAACGTTACTTCTGAACATGTTTTGTAGATATATTACAACATGTATACAATTTTCAAAAGACATGGGAAATCATGGAGAATTCATGAAGTAAGACAATAATAGTTCGTAAACATTTCGTGTTGCATGCTTGAAACTCATGGAATTGATATTATGAACATTCATGGAATACGTACAGGGCTCATGGAATTCAAAGTGATATATCATGAACATAAACAATGAACTTGTAATTTAACTAGAACATGCTTTGGTATTTTTTATATGAACTAGGGCAATTATCGGGAAAACAAGGATGAATCGTGGCGTGGGGAAGAACAATGATGTTTTCACATGGATAGAAGGCCAACATAACTGTAAACGCTCCAATCCCATGAACTATCTTTCTTCTCTGACGAAGAACACCCAAAAACCCTAGCTTGAATCATTGCAGAAGGATTACTTGTTGATCCTAGGTTTTCATTTAAGAAGCATGTTAGGAATCATGTACTTAGTTGTAGGATTGATTAGAAATCGTAGAGATGTTCTTACCTTGATATGGGAGAATCGGAGGAGAGAGAAAGAATCGTGGTTTCGGTGTTACACAATCGAAAATTTTGTCGCGTCGTCATACGTTGTGAGTAAACTAACAAAGGCTCGGAGGAGTCATGGAACACTTATAAGGTTAAGAAATACTCTTACCAAGTGTTAAGTAAATGTCTAAAGGTTCCGGGATCAAGAAAATTGAAGAAAATAAGTTTGTCGAAAATTTGAAAAAGTTGCGTGTAATCTTGGACAAAAGTTTAGTGTCAACTTTTGGGAGGGTATATCTCCTAGTATATTGTGAGCTTTGAAAGAAACAAAAGCCTAAATTGAAGTTCAGAAGTCTAGTTTCCAATGCAATAAATCTTTCGTCAATACGACATTGAAGTAGGGAATTATGGTCATTTTATGATAAGCCTCTAAGCTGCCAAATGGCTTCCCCGCGGGCCCCACTTGGAAAGTCGACATAATCAACTTTCAAAGTATAAATACCTATTATTTCCCTTTTTCATCATTTACACTTCTTTTGAGTTCTAGAAACATCCATACACTTCTCTTAAACACTTATAATCCTTAAATCAAGAATTCAACAAGATTACACCAAACTAGTTCATGAAAAGTGATTGTTCTTGTTTCTACTTGATGTTGTGGTGAGTTTAGTCTTGAATAAAGTTGGTGTGGCTAAAGGTCTTCAAGTATAAGGTATGTTCTTCATCCTATATCTTGAAGTTGAGTTGATTTGAAGGTTTAACAAGTCTTAAAAGTGAAAATAGTTATGGAGGAAAGGTCATAAAGTGTTGTGTTGTAGTTGTTGAGTTTATGGACTATTTTGAACATGTTGTAGCCATGTTGTTGGGCTAATTTCCATGTATATGGATGGTATCTAATGTGGTTGGTGTGTTGATGAGATTATGCTCCTTGATTGGGAAGAAAGGAAGTGTATCTAGTTATATTATGTTGATAAACATCGTGTGGGATGTTTTATGGAATATTTTACTATTGATGATGATCTTTGTTGCTGCGTTAGTGTTGTCATGTTGTTGTGTTGGTTGTTGGTATTGTGATTTCGGGCTAGAGATATAAACGGGGAGATCGCCGAATTTCGCATTCTTAAGGGGTTTAATTTGGAAGACTTAAGATAAAGATGACGATAAGCCTAACAGTAGTATGAATTCTCTTGAATGTAGATTTACGAGCTTGGAAGGATAAGCGCTAAGTAGTAGAAGACCAAAAAGGTACGTTAAGGCTAAATCCATTTCTTTCTAAGGCATGATTCTTTCTTACAAACCTATATGTGTTTTTCATAACATTCTTATTCCCAAAAGTTAGAAGTTCATGATTCTTAGAGTTTCTAATGATGCTAAAGATAAGTATGTTCCATGATGATAATGATGATGATTCCATTTTGGAGACTCCAAAGCTTATGGATTCGATGCTATTATGAGATTATTGAGCTTATTTCATGATTTCCTTGATTTTATCCATTGTTGTTGATGTCACCTCAATACTTGTTCCTTTAAGGTGAGATATATACGATGATAATTCCATTTCCAATGCTATCCAAGTTCATCGTTCTCGATACTCGATGACACTGCTGATCTCACCTTACGATAGTTAATCCTCTAAGGAAAGATATGATGATGATGATGTGCTTTTTTATTTATTTACTCTTATATATGTATATATATAGTCATGTGTGACACAAGTCCCGAAAAGGCCGGGCGATATGACCGAGTCCTGAGATGTCGGCATATATATAACCGAGTCCCGAAAGGGAAGTAGGCACGTATAGTACCGAGTCCTACCGTTTTGGGTATCGATATTGTATAGGTATGTATGTGGATATGAAATGTTTCATCTAGAAAAGTGTTAAGTAAGCATGATGAATGTCTTAAAGGGTATCATGAGGTATAAACGGTTCTTTTATCTTACGTTATTCTTAAGTGCTTTTATCATGTTACTATGCATGCTTTACTGTACGAGACATTATTTGTCTCGACGTCCTTTCTCGTGACGTCGCGCTCATACTCGCAGTAGGCAAGGGAGATAGATCGATCCGTAGGTGCTTTATCGGGGATTCTTAGGAGCACTCCACTTACTTCGAATCGTTAAATATCGGTATTGCTCTTCATGGTCACTTGTGTTTTATGTAGAGGCCAGTAGACATGTGTATGTACGGTTAGACGTTTTCATAACCATACCGGTTCATATCATTGTATAACATTTTAGTAGCCTTGTCGGTTGGTGACGATGGGTACACGTTGAAGATTATGTAGAGATGTGCCGTTATGTTGTGATATATGTCATACAGCATTATGATATCCATGAGCTATCCTTATGGTCCACCGAAATGATTATGAGACGTATGTTTGAGAGGTGCTTGGTGTGTTAGCTCAAGTGCTTGTCATGGCCTCTGGTTGGGTCGTGACATTAGGGCTTGGAAAATCGAAAAATGGACTTAAATTTTCGTAAAATGCATCTTTAAGAAGAAATGAGTGCGATATTCACGGTCTATACGCCTAACACATTATGCGACGCAGATGCTAACGCATTTAAAACAATGTAGTGGCACTTCCATGATGGATATTTTTTTCGAAATGTGTCACATATCACGATATACGATTCATACTATGTTACGCGGACGCATATGCGTACGCATCCCGAAGTAGGGTGAAATTCCGAAATGGGATTTGACTTATGAAATGCGCACATATCACGATATACGGCGCATAACTCCTGCGATGCATAGCCCTACGCATCTGATCGCGACCATTTAGTCACTCGATCATAACTTCTTATAAATTGATCCGATTGTCTTCGTCTTTATACGTATGAAAAGGTATTTCAAAACACATCATATATTTCTCATCGTGGCTCCATTATATATCTCCTCGCCTTACAAGTCGAAACTTAGCTCCATGACATGAGGTGTTACAATATCTCCCCCTTGAATAATTCATCCTCGAATGATAGGGTCATGATTAAGTACGATCTTGGGCCGACGCTCTTGTGTGCATGAACGTAAGGAAACATGACTTGGAACATAGGGACTGAAATGACATGATTACATGGAAACGTGAACGTTGGGACATGGGACATGAGTAATGGATACATGAATGTGAAACATGAGATATGAATACGTATCGGGACATGATATGGATACGAAAGGTATTTTACCTTAGGTGCTTTCTCGCCCTCGCTCCTCAAACAAATTCGGGGTATCCCGGTTTCCTTTTTTTGGGCCTC
>NC_081352.1:16369353-16447771 GCF_029784015.1 Lycium ferocissimum
GGGAAAAGGGAAATGAAATGAAATAAAACTGATCCCTTTAAAACAAAACGCCCGCAATAAGGACCAACTACGGCCCCTTTAATTTTCACCCGTATGTCGACCGTTTATCCGGCCCGATGTATCCTTTCCGGGAGAACCTCCCTGGACATGGGGGCCCTTTCTTTTATACGGCCGATGTCCCCGTATAATCCCGGTTGATCTTGTTCTCGTCGACTTTTTTGATCCCCAATCCTTTGAAACCTTCTTGGCACTTCTTAACACCTCAATACCAATCCAAGGATGTTATAACTCTTCTTCATAATATCTTTAAGTCACCATTAACTCGTTGCTCATAAATTCTTTCCGATATTTATCGTAAGCTTTGCTTTCTCTTGGCAATCTTTCTCGTCTGACGTCGAATGTCTTTGAAATCTTACTTAAGGTCATCAAATGCTATTTCTTACTTATCGAGACATCGTATACTTTAGACTTTTCATTAGCCTATTCACTGTGCGTCAACGAAAAATTTTCCGAGGTGTAACAGTTGTCCTGTAAATCAATGCTTGCATCGTGAAATGCAGGCCCCGGGCAAAAAGTAACGTAAGTACATAGTACTTGTATGTAAAGCAACTGAATGAATAAATCTGGAACATGAAAAAAATTGGAAACTGAAACTGAAAGCTGTAAGCTGAACATGAACATGGATACACCTAACATGAATATAATATAACCGGAGTAAAACATTTTAAATGGGATAGCCTTAGTATAACCGACATGTAACCACCACGTGGGCACGTGGTGTCTGATTTCTCCCCGATCAACTAAGCCATCCCCTACCTTGCTTGGATACGAGACATGAACATGACATGAATGGATCCATAAAATAGCCCGTAATAGGTAATATGAAGTAATTGTCCTAACTTGGCAGAGCGTACATCCTTATCCTACGCCGGCATATGTAGTTGTATTAAACCTTCGGCAAATCGTTATAACCCCAAAATATGAACATGGATATAGTTAGCTTAGAAGCCCATGGGTTTCATAAACGTTACTTCTGAACATGTTTTGTAGATATATTACAACATGTATACAATTTTCAAAAGACATGGGAAATCATGGAGAATTCATGAAGTAAGACAATAATAGTTCGTAAACATTTCGTGTGTTGCATGCTTGAAACTCATGGAATTGATATTATGAACATTCATGTGGAATACGTATGGCTCATGGAATTCAAAGTGATATATCATGAACATAAACAATGAACTTGTAATTTAACTAGAACATGCTTTGGTATTTTTTATATGAACTAGGGCAATTATCGGGAAAACAAGGATGAATCGTGGCGTGGGGAAGAACAATGATGTTTTCACATGGATAGAAGGCCAACATAATAAAACGCTCCAATCCCATGAACTATCTTTCTTCTCTGACGAAGAACACCCAAAAACCCTAGCTTGAATCATGGTATGATTACTTGTCGTCCTAGGTTTTCATTTAAGAAGCATGTTAGGAATCATGTACTTAGTTGTAGGATTGATTAGAAATCGTAGAGATGTTCTTACCTTGATATGGGAGGCTGGGAGGAGAGAAAAGTCGTGCTTCGGTGTTACACACCGAAAATTTTGTCGCGTCGTTTGCGTTGTGAGTAAACTAACAAAGGCTCGGAGGAGTCATGGAACACTTATAAGGTTAAGAAATACTCTTACCAAGTGTTAAGTAAATGTCTAAAGGTTCGGGATCAAGAAAATGTAAGAAAAATAAGTTTGCTTTAAAATTTGAAAAAAGTTGGCGGAAATTTTGGATGAGTAAAGTTTAGGTCAACTTTAGAGGGGTATATCTCCTAGTATATTAGGAGCTTTGAGGTGAAACAAAAGCCTAAATTGAAGTTCAGGAAGTCTAGTTTCCAATGCAATAAATCTTTCGTCAATACGACATTGAAGTAGGGAATTATGGTCATTTTATGATAAGCCTCTAAGCTGCCAAATGGCTTCCCCGCGGGCCCCACTTGGAAAGTCGGTGGAACTGACTTTCAAAGGGTATAAATACCCTATTATTTCCCTTTTTTCATCATTTACACTTCTTTTGAGTTCTAGAAACATCCATACACTTCTCTTAAACACTTATAACCCCTTAAATCAAGAATTCAACAAGATTACACCAAACTAGTTCATGAAAAGTGATTGTTCTTGTTTCTACTTGATGTTGTGGTGAGTTTAGTCTTGAATAAAGTTGGTGTGGCTAAAGGTCTTCAAGTATAAGGTATGTTCTTCATCCTATATCTCAAGTTGAGTTGATTTGAAGGTTTAACAAGTCTTAAAAGTGAAAATAGTTATGGAGGAAAGGTCATAAAGTGTGTGTTGTAGTTGTTGAGTTTACGGACTATTTCAACATGTTGTAGCCATGTTGTTGGGCTAATTTCATGTATATGGATGGTATCTAATGTGGTTGGTGTGTTGATGAGATTATGCTCCTTGATTGGGAAGAAAGGAAGTGTATCTAGTTATATTATGTTGATAAACATCGTGTGGGATGTTTTATGGAATATTTTACTATTGATGATGATGCTGTTGGTGTTAGTGTTGTTGTTGTTGTGTTGGTTGTTGGTATTGTGATTTCGGGCTAGAGATATAAACAGGGGAGATGCTGCCCGAATTTCGGCAGATTCTTAAGGGGTTTAATTTGAAGACTTAAGATAAGCATATGACGATAAGCCTAATGTAGTATTGAATTCTCTTGAATGTAGATTTACGAGCTGAAGATAAGCGCTAAGTAGTAGAAGACCAAAAAGGTACGTTAAGGCTAAATCCATTTCTTTCTAAGGCATGATTCTTTCTTACAAACCTATATGTGTTTTTCATAACATTCTTATTCCCAAAAGTTAGAAGTTCATGATTCTTAGAGTTTCTTATGATGCTAAAGATAAGTATGTTCCATGATGATAATGATGATGATTCCATTTTTGGAGACTCCAAAGCTTATGGATTCGATGCTATTATGAGATTATTGAGCTTATTTCATGATTTCCTTGATTTTATCCATTGTTGTTGATGTCACCTCATAATACTTGTTCCTTTAAGGTGAGATATAGCGACGATGATAATTCCATTTCCAATGCTATCCAAGTTCATCGTTCTTGATACTCTGATGACACTATTGATCTCACCTTACGATAGTTAATCCTCTAAGGAAAGATATGATGATGATGATGTGCTTTTATTTATTTACTCTTATATATGTATATATATAGTCATGTGTGACACCAAGTCCCGAAAAGGCCGGGTACAGATATGATCGAGTCCCCGAAAGCCGGTACATATAAACCGAGTCCCAGAAGTAAGTGTACGTATAGTCGCCGAGTCCTACTGTGGCTGGGTATCGATATTGTATAGGTATGTATGTGGATATATGAAATGTTTCATCTAGAAAAAGTGTTAAGTAAGCATGATGAATGTCTTAAAGGGTATCATGAGGTATAAACGGTTCTTTTATCTTACGTTATTCTTCGTGCTTTTATCATGTTACTATGCATGCCTTACATACTCAGTACATTATTTGTACTGACGTCCTTTCTCGTGGACGCTGCGCTCATACTCGCAGGTAGGCAGGGAGATAGATCAGATCCGTAGGTGCTTTATCAGTGGATTCTTAGGAGCACTCCACTTACTTCGGAACGCTATATCTATTGGTATTGCTCTTCATGGTCACTTGTGTTTTATGTAGAGGCTCGTAGACATGTGTATGTACAGTTAGACGTTTCATAACCATACCGGTTCATATCATTGTATAACATTTTAGTAGCCTTGTCGGTTGGTGACGATGGGCATAATTGTTGAAGATTATGTAGAGATGTGCCGTTATGTTGTGATATATGTCCTTACAGATTATGATATCCATGAGCTATCCTTATGGTCCACCCAGAAATGATTATGAGACGTATGTTTAGAGGTGCTTGGTGTGTTAGCTCTGAGTGCTTGTCATGGCCCTCTGGTTGGGTCGTGACATTAGGGCTTGGAAAACTGAAAAATGGACTTAAATTTTCAGAAAATGCATCTTTAGAAGAAGCTGGAAGTAGATCTGCGTCACAGTCTATAGCGCCTAACACATTATGCGGCTACAGATGCTAACGCATTTAAAAACAATGTAGTGGCACTTCCATGATGGATATTTTTTTTTCGAAATGTGTCACATATCACGATATACGATTCATACTATGTTATGCGGACGCATATGCAGATGCATCCTGAAGTAGGGAGCTGGGAAATTCGAAATGGGGATTTGACTTATGAAATGCGGCACATATCACGATATGCGGCGCATAACTCCTTATGCGATGCATATCAGTCCTACGTACTGACTGCGACCATTTAGTCACTCGATCATAACTTCTTATAAATTGATCCGATTGTCTTGGTCTTTATACAGATGAAAAGGTATTTCAAAACACATCATATATTTCTCATCGTGGCTCCATTATATCTCTGCCTTACAAGTCGAAACTTAGCTCCATGACATGAGGTGTTACAATATCTCCCCCTTGGAATAATTCATCCTCGAATGATGGGTCATGATTAAGTACGATCTTTGGACGTGTCTTGTGTGCATGAACGTAAGGAAACATGACTTGGAACATAGGGACTGAAATGACATGATTACATGGAAACGTGAACGTTGGGACATGGGACATGAGTAATGGATACATGAATGTGAAACATGAGATATGAATACGTATCGGGACATGATATGGATACGAAAGGTATTTTACCTTAGGTGCTTTCTGCCTGCTCCTCAAACAAATTCGGATATCTGGATTTCATATCCTTTTTGGCTTCCCACGTAGCCTCTTCGACTCCTCCATAATACCTTTACTGAGGCAAACTCCTTAGTCCTCAATGTAGCAGGCGTTGGGAAATTCTAAGTTTAACCGAATCGCACATACCTCATGAAAGGAGGGAGGTGTTCCGGGGAAGTACGGTTGTGAATCGTACTGGGAAAGTTGGAAAAACCCGCCAACCACTTAATAGTGCTCTAAAGGACATATTTTAGAGTCGCCACCTAATTTTTAGGAAATTAGGAAAACTAGTTCGAAAAAGGTTCATTTAAAATATTTAAAAGAATCCTAATATACCAAAGTCTGGATAAGGGTTCTGGTGATCCTCCGGGGAAGGTGTTAGGCACCCCGGTATTAAGAATCCGCTCAATTGCGGTTTACCTACGGGTTCTAATAGTTTACCTTATGATTATAAATCGTTTTGGACAAAAATTATTTAAGTCTAGATTTTCGCAATAAAAGGGTGTCAATTACATGCAAAGGTCCATTTTTTAAGAAATCGTCGAAGTATAGTTCCACTCAAAATTGAGCATGGGTGTCGGACTTGAACACTTAAGCTAATACCCGAAGGCTCTTAGCCTAGGTAGGACTCCACGTAAGTCCACCCAAAAAATATATTTTTTGAAAAAAGGAATTTTAAGTTATGAAAATAGTTTTATCATAATATACATACATATATATATACCGTAATTAATTATGCTATGTTATTAATCTATCAATTATATTCTTTGTCTAACCAAAATTTCAATCCTATTTTTTATACATATTTGCATAAGTCCTTAATATCAAAAATCAGTCCGCAAGTTTAAAATGTCAAAAACCGTCCCGGGCGGCCGGCTTCAAAGTTCCAATAATGTCAATTTAGTCCAATAATTTTCCTAAGTCCAGTGTTCCGAGTCCAAAATAGTATCTTGGTCCGTTTTATTATTATTTTTTCACACGAGTTGGATTTTAAAAATTAGCGACTTTAAATTGTATGACAATCATATAAGTGTTCCAACATATTGAATTTAAAGGCACAAATATGGAAATCGCATGAAGTAGAGAGTAAGGATTTTGGGCCGACCAAGCCCAAATGAAAGATTTATGCAAGTTGGTCCCTAAGTCCATACGTATGCTCCATTTTGCTCCAAATTTGTTCTACTCGATCTAGATGCTTTAGTGGGCCCCGTGGGGGCCCACCAACGGGTTTGGGATGGACAAGGATGCAAATGAGTATACACAATATTAGTATACATTCATAATTTGAACTAAATAAGAATTGAAATGTAGAATAATTATTACATAGCCAAAAATGAATCACAACATTATTGGGCCGAGCCCATTTATTATAACTGATAACAGTAGGTAATCAAGCGGCCCAGTTAAAAAAAAAAAAAAAGAGACCCAAAATACTAGTAACATTAAGTCAAGCGTAGAGACGCTAACAGCTGACCCGAGGCCCAAACCATTTTTCCCTCTTAAAATTTTCATAAGTGTCAAAGCTGTGTATACATGATATACCACTAGTATACTACCCCCCAATTTCTTCTCAAATTTTTCTAAGTGTCAAAGTTGTGTATACATGATATACCACTAGTAGACTACCCCCACATTTCTTCTCAATTTTTCCTAAGTGTCAAAGCTGTGTATACATGATATACTTACTAGGATATTACTAAAACATAAGGAGCAAAACCCTTTGAAGGGCATACCCTCCATATGCACTTGATATACATTGTAATATTCAATTATCCTCAACTCTAAACACCATATTCAGGTTATATACGAGCCATACCCCCCCCCCCCCCCACACACACACAAATTTTCCCAATTTCAAGGTCAAGTTTCAGTTACAAGCCAAAGCAAATCAAGCAAGCAAAGAGTTCTATAATAATGCAACTTAATGTCAATTTTCAATGCATATAACGCAGAAAGTTACGAACGTACTCAACTAGTCACAGAAACAAATGAATCAAATAGTTTTAGAAATTATAAGAGTGATGGTGCAAGGCATATCAAATGTCAATGCTCAAAACAGCAATAGCACACTCAAGGGGAGCAGGGCAAGTTCCAAAGTGACAAAACAAGTAGGAGCAACAGTGGAAGAATGGTGAAGCAAAGGAATATAGAACCAAGAGGTGGAGGGGGAAAGGAACAAGATAGGGGCAACAATCATCATGCTCATGGTCCATGTTCTTAGCTTTAAAAGGAAATCAGTAGTTAAGAGAGATAAGGCAATGAATTGTTTGATCAAGAGTTTATTTTTAGTCAATAAGAAGCTAAGCCAATACCAGAAAGCCATTTTTTATCCGATTCTTCATTTACCTAAAAGTCACAGAGACTAGCTTAAGATCTAGGGTCCTCTTTATACCAGTTTTGACTCAAGCAGGTCTAAATATCAAACAACACAAACAGACAAGCTCACCAATTACTCCCGTGTTTTCTGGATCCTAGTTTAAGTCCTATCATTTGATCCCAGAGGTCTCAATTAATAATTCAAGGATCATTTTAATCTATAAACAGCCTCATAGGAACATCTGCAGATTTTTTATTTTTTTTTAAAAATGATGGTTTAACTTGGTTTCAATCCTAGAATTAAACAGATAGATCCAAACACAAATGCAGGATCAAGCACAGTCTTTATAGGCCATAAAGGGTAGTCAAAATAAGATCAGTGGGTTTACAGAAGAAAGGGGCATGAAACTATCTTTTAGACTTAGAGTACTATTTTCAAATATATCAAGACTGCAAACAAGTGAGGGTGGAAATCATGTGTTTAAGCCACAAAAGGGCTTAAGAAGAGTCATGAAGTCTAGTACACATACTACACTTACTCTTCTTATGGCAAATTTGATTTTTAACAATGCATTGGGCATAATAAATTGCAACTTTGACAAGCTTATAGTAGGTATGCAACTAAAGATAATGCACAGAACTGACCAGATGCCCACATGGTGAACAAAGGAGGTACAGGCCAAGCTTTAGATTTAGTTTAGACCATTCAAAACACATGAAGTTCAAAAGATAAGCAGGGAATGGATATGTAAGTTTTAGGATAAACCACATGGAAAACAAGTTTGGATGAAAGGACAAGTTACAGAAGAAACATGAACAGCACACTACAAAACTCAAAAACAAATAGATGATCCATGATTTATTTACTCATGGATCTATTATTTACTCATTATACTTCTCAGTTTTCTACCTTCCATGATTTATTTACTTATTATACTTCTCAGAACAGATGATTAGCACACACAAAGGACCAAACAGGACTTAGACTTTCCTAGAATCAGCATTAGCTTTTCAAGTCTTGATTTCTTTGCAACAAAAACTTTCAGTTTTAGAAAACTTCAAACCATGCCCAGCAGTTCCAGGATTCACAGAGCAAACAAGTGAATGACTTTACTTTTTAGGAGCCTAGCAAGATCTAAAAATGACAGAGTGCATAAAAGTGAAGCCAAGCAGTCACAAAACATACAAATCCTCTTCTTATTATCTTGACATCCATTTAGTGAAGAATAGAGGAATCAGAGGTTTGAAATTTTTTAAAGGTTCATAAGCTTTTACAGACAGATCTGTTGGTTTAGGGATTTGAAAACTATATATTTTTTTTGTTGCAAATCCTCTTTGTCTTAAAGAGTGGGAACAGGTTCAATCATGGACATGGAGAAGACAAGCAAACCAGAGGCCCAAATAACTTTTAGTTCAATATATGTAAACAATACAGGGACAAGCATCATATTTCAGATTTTCAAGGTCTTTTAAGTCTGAATTGATCATAGAGGGTCATATAAGTCTAAACAAGTGTCAGACCTCACAATCTTCAAAAATACACTCAAACAGACTAGGACCAACATTTGCTTCTTCTTAACTTGTTTTAACCTTATCACCTATTAATTGACACTTAAAATCCTTTTAAGCCTCATTATACTAGCATTATAACATAGTAGCCTTAAAGTTTCAATAAAACAGTAGCCAATCAGCTTTTATATTAACATAAACAACATTATTTCAGATTCACAAGCTACATAAAAAAAACAACAACTTGAAACAACTTCTAAATCAAATATGAATGAGGAAGTGCATCAAATTGATTTAAAAGAGGAAAAAGATAAACTAGTCTAGGGTATTACCTTTTTGTAGGGCAACCAAAAGATCAAAGGAGAGGGGTTGAATCAATACTTCAAATATCCACACACAAAGAAACTTTAAAACAGCCTTGTTTTTGTATTTTTTTTGTGTAATAAATCTCTCTTCCAAAAGTAGTGTAACCTTTTATAGCATTCTTATATACAGTATAGTAGTAATATTTTCAGATATTTGTGTAGTATATGGAGAGGAATATTTAAGACTTCTTCGAACTCTTGATACTCAAAGGGTTTTTTGAAAGAAAAATTTCGGATCCTTCCATGGTCATAAGACCCTCTATATATAGTAATAGGAGTAGGACTTAGGGACAAAAGAGGTAAAACCTGAATTTCAACAGATTTTCCCCCTCATTCTCAAACCCTAAATCAAAAAAATTCAAATTTAATAAAAGACAAAACCATTTCTCCACAAATTCGTACCAACAGTACTATAACCTTATCAGATTTTGTACAAATCACACAACAAAACAAAAATCTGATGGATTACACCCTAAAAATCCGAATAAAAATTCAGCAAAAATAGGAAATACTAAGATAGTACTGTGAGTCACACAAGCAGCCAAAATCAGTACAACACAACGTTCACATAGTACATTTAAAGGATAGAATTCCCAAAATCCCTAACCGATTCGGATCCCTTGGGCTTTCCTCCTTTAATTCCCTCCATTGTGTGTCATAGTTCCAAGTTAACAGCAGGCTCAAAGGCCCCTGTCCATGGCTCCTATGACACGGAGAAAACAAGAGTAAACTCCCAATTAAGATTTTGAATCGAACATGAAAACGTAATTAAAACTTAAAAATAAGCCTGCCATTAGGGCTAGCAAGATAGGGGAGCAAAACCCCTCAAGAATTTACCCGAAAGTAGCCATGAAATGGCCATGGCAAAGATCGTGAAACCAGAACCCTAGAAATCGCCATTAGAGCTTAGAGACCGAGAGATACACAGACAGGAATAGAAGGGGACAAAAGTTGCTCAATTGCAACTTTGGTCCTCTACGTAATATATACCCCCCCCCCCCCCAATAAATTTTTTTTTTGCAAGTTTTAAAAAAAACCCCCCTTGAGTTTTAAAACAATATTTAAAGGTCCCTTGCACACAACTTAAATAAACATGTACAATTTTATAAAATGATGTATTTGTGTAAAACTTAACACGTAAGTTCGTAAAAATAAAAATAAAGTTCATAACGCATAATTTAAAAATACGAGCTTCAAGATGAGCCCAATATTGACATGATTCTAATCAATATTTAAAAATGCGAAAAATGCGGTCAAAAGTACCGTAGTTCATACGTTGTTTTAAATTAACAATTTTTCCAAGCTGGACGGAACGAAATGTATATTTTAAAATCAAATTCGTAAAAACAGATAACTCGTAATTTCTTGTAATTGTTAATTTTACGCAAATAATAATAAAACGTCAATTTTTGCAATTTTCGGGATTTTTTTTTTTTTTTTTTTTTTTTTTTTTTTGTAAAAGGCATCCTTACTTCGTCTTGGACTCGGGAAATATGAAAATTTAAACTATACATCTTACGCGGTGAAAATTGGCTATCATCACTCAACTTGCGAACCTGAAGATCAGAATAGCCACATGGATCTTAGGCCATCCTGAGCCGTTATAGTTTCAGCAGGGACAACCAACGACGGGTCTCCCACACACTTTCTCAACATGATACATAAAACACTGGGTGCACAGAAACCAAATCTTGCGGTAGCTCCAGCTCATAAGCCACTGGGTCAATTCTCGCGCAGATCCTATAGGGCCCGATATGTCTGGTACTAGGCTTCCCTTTCTTTCAAAATCTCATAACACCATTCATAGGTGAAAGTTTTAGGGACACCCAATCGTCAACCTGAAACTCTATGTCTCTTCATCTCAAGTCTGAATAGGACTTTTGGCCATTCTGAGCCATTTTCAAACGCTCTTGTAGCCTGAACTTAACAACTCTGCTTCACCAACTTGAAACCAACCAGTGGGTGATCTACACCGTCGCCCATACAAGGCTTGAAATGGTGCCATCTTGATACTGGCATGATAACTGTTATTATAAGAAAACTCAATGAGAGGCAAATGATCATCCCAATTACCTTTTAAATCAAGGACACATGCTCTCAACATATCCTCAAGTGTCTAAATAGTGTGTTCTACCTGGCCATCTGTCTGAGGGTGAAAAGCTATATTGAGATTTACCTTGGTACCCAATCCAAACTGAAAGGATTTCAAAAAATTTGCTATGAACTGAGCACCATGATCTGAATAATAGATACAGGGGTCCCATGCAGCTTAACAATTTTTTGAATATACAACTTGGCATAATCTTCTATTGAATCGGTCGTCTTTACTAGAAAGAAGTGTGCTGATTTAGTAAGTCGGTCTACAATCACCCTAATCAAATAATGTCTTCAGGATGAGCGAGGTAAACCTGTTACGAATTCCATGTTAATCATCTCCCATTTCTAAATAGGGATATCAATATTTTGAGCCAAGCCACCGGGTCTCTGATGCTCAGCTTTTATCTGCTGACAGTTCGGACCCTTAGCCACATAATCTACTACGTTCTTTTTCATGTCATTCCACCAATAAATCTACTTGAGGTCGTGATACATTTTTGTGGAACCTTGGTAAATAGAGTACCTGGAGTTCTACGCTTCTGACATGATTTACTCTTTGAGCTCATCTACATCTGGAACACATAATCTGCCTTGGTACTTCAAGGTACCATCATCTCCCCCTTGTTCAAAATTCATTGTCTTATGCTTGTGAATCCCCTCTTTTAATTGCATTAAGTAGGGATCAACTGTTTCTCCTTCACTTCGGATACTAAGAAGGATTTAGCCCTATTCTGAACAACAATTCCACCATTTTAAGAGTCCAAAAGTCGAACTCTTAGAATATCTAAGCAGTGGGCTTCCTTTACCATAGTTCTTTTGTCTGCCTCAACGTGAGCTAAACTTCTAATAGAACGCTGACTAAGAGCATTGACTGTGACATTCTCCTTCCTTGGATGATAAAGGATATCCACATCAAAATCCTTAAGCAATTCGGGCCATCTTCTCTATCTAAGATTTATCTCTCCTTCCCTGAAAATATACTCAAGGGTTTTGTGTTGTGTGAAAATATCAATATGAACTCCATACAAATAGTGGCACCATATCTTAAGTGCAAAAATCATAGCTGCTACCTCCAAGTCATGAGTTAGATTATTTATTTCATGAGCCTTAAGTTGTCTGGATGCATAGTGATAACTTTACATGACCTAAGTGTCTACTCTCGGTGTATACCCATTTTTCTCCTAATACCTACTTTTCTCCTATAAACAGAACACATTACCTAATCTGTTCTATAAACATGTTTGCAGAATAAAAAAAAACAGGAAGGTAAAGGATACATTATTATTACGTGGAAACCACCCAGCTCAAAAGGTGATGAAAACCACGACCTACAGACGTGAAGGATTTCCCCAATAACTCCACTACAACAATGAGCCAACTGCAAGTTACAATTACAACCTCCGTAATCTAACTCCTACCTCATCTTTATTATCATAAACTCTAACTAACAAAGTACCTTCAAGTAGTAAACTTCCTACTTGAAGTTACAATGTTTTGTATCTACTTTTATGATTCTTAATAAGACGATAAAGATAAAACATGATATACCAACCTAATACACAAATCTCGACTTCAGAATTGGGAAATATTAATGAGTAAAACAGCTCCATCGATCCTTCTCTGTGTAATAAGGATGCAACCTCGGATTCTTGATTATGATGGATATATCTTTTGATATCACAATATTCCAAATTCTCTCTTTGTGGGTGCACAAACTTATTTGGAAAGTCCTGGGTATGTATAACATTGAAGCTCCACAGGTCGGTGAACACAAAACCCTTTCCTAGTTGGTCAATGACACGCACATAGGATTTGTGTAGTATTTGGATTCTTGCCTTGTTGATTCCGCTCCTAATACGTGTACGAGGCTTACTAATCCCTAGAAATATGGCAACAAATCTTTCATACTTGACCGCCAAGTTCTTTCCATAGTTCTGCAAATCCTAGTTGTTGTGGGACTTGCCCTGGAACATGTTCACGGACCTGTTTCATCCACCTGGTTCGTCTACCTATGAATTTCTGCACTGTCTGAGATAGAACATGTTCATCTACTTGTTTCACCAATATCTTTCATTCTTCATCTTCCATTGAACTGCTTCCTGGATAGTGGCTGGAACATGTTGACAGACCTGTTTTATATATCATGTGTAGCTCAATGTATGCAACTGGTCGATTCACCTCTGATTATTTAAGCTGTCTTTATACACCGTCTCTGCTTCTAGGTTATATATCTACTGCACCTGATGACCTGTGGTCATTCTTTTTCTGCATCTGGTGACTCTTTGATGTAGAGCATATTTTGCATACTTGTTCTATTTTTTCAAAGAACCGTTCCTCCTTCTGAGTCATCTACTCTATTTTTTATTGCTTGATTTGTTCAATTATTCATCTATCATTCATGCTATGCACTGAACATCTTTGTCTACCTGGCTAGGTCATCTTGACTTTGACTTTGCTTGTTTGCTTGTCTATATTTGATGGAACTTGTTTATGGACCTGATTCATGTGCATTGCTTGCAACTACTATTCTATTCATCTATCGTTCATGCTATGCACTGAACATCTCTGTGTGCCCAGCCAGGTCATCTTGACTTTGACTATGCTTGTCTGCTTGTCTATATCTGTTGGAACTTGTTTATGGACCTGATTCATGTGCATTGCTTGCAACTATTTATTTGTGATAAATCAGGTCTTTGGACTCGTTCCATGTGCATTGCTTTCTTGCTCATATTCAGACATTTCTTTGTGTATGGAACTTCTGTTTCTTTTTCATGTATCTAAACCTGGCTTTTCTTCTTCATGGTATAACTCAATGTGAACTTTGTCAATCATCAAAACTCATATATGCATTAGCCTAGATAATGCAACAAATCCCCTCTTTTTGATGACGACAAACTCTCTGTCTTTTCTGTGCTCATTGCACCATGTTTCAACCTGTTCCAATAACTCACAGCTTCGACTTGACTTTAAATTTAATCATGTTAGCATACAAGTCATACAACCTATTGGCACAGTTCAATCTTTCCCCTTTTGGCATCATTAAAAAGCTAATCTCCAGATTATGGTTAGTAATTTTAAGCAATATTCAACTCATGGCTACTAGGGCTATCGCTTATACACAGATAACAACATTCACTTGTTTGAGTCAAGAAAACATAATGTCATACAAATTTAGACACAATTAGTAAGATATGCAATAGTTTTTTTCTTTAATGTCAACAAGTGATTCTAGTGCCTTGGTTACAACCATATACAACAGATCATAGGAACTGGACTTTCTAATATTTGTACAAGGATAGGTTTTAGGGAGAGACTAGTCACTTCAAAGTGAATATGACCAATATGGAGGTCCTAATCCTATGGAGTTCTAGCTAAGGGGTGGCTTCAGTTGGGAGGATATCTCTTCGTCGTCTGTTTCTCCTTCCCTTAGATAGATCTTTATCTGCATCCATCTTTTTCCCCAAGAAGACCCACCATCTTTTTTATCGGTTTTGCCTATGAGGACCAAGATTCGGAAGCAGTTCTTTTCTAGATAGTGAGGGGTTCTTTCTCTGATTCAACCTTCGCTACTTGTCTATGACCCCTTATATCTCCATAGCTTCCATTTTGTAATAGCTCAGATAAATCCTTTTTAATTGAGCTTGGGTATCTATCAACTTTTTTCACTACTAAAAAACTGGCAAAATTCGACGGACAAAAAACCGACGAACTGCGTCGCTTTGAAAAATCGACGGAAAACCGACGCACTGCGTCGGTTTTGTGTATTTCTAATTTTTTAATTTTTTTTAATTAAAAAACCGACGGACAACATCGGTTTTTTCCGCAAAATTTTGAAATTCTATTTCCGCCAATTTTTTTTTACAAAAATAGACGTCCCACGTCGGTTTTATTAAAAAAAATTAATTAATTTTTAAAAATATATTAAATAATTTATAATTCATTTTGTTTTGTAAAATATTAATAAACGATTTTTTTTTAAAGAAACCGACGGACTACGTCGGTTTTTAATTTTTTTTTTTGGTCAAAGGCTGGTCAACATTTTAAAAACCGATGGACAGCGTCGATTTTTTTGTCGGTTTTTTTTTTTTTTTTTTTTTTTTAATAATATGATGGAAACGGGTTTGGCATATCATTTGCCATCTTCCCCCCCCCAAAAAAAACCCAATTCTCTCTAAAATAAAAAACCCTAACCAGTCTCCCACCCCCCTCTGCCCACGCCAGCCACCTGCTGCTAGCCGCTGCCCACCCACCGCTACCTACGTAGTCCAACCCCATCTACCCTAGCCCCATTTTTAACTTGTAATTTGAGGTAGTTTCTTTTAAATTAGGACTTTTAAAATTCTTTCAATTTTAGTTTTATTTGTAGATTTTAGGCCTAATGTTAGTCTATTTAGCTTTGTTGAACATCATTTGTAATGTTATTAATGTTGAATTTGTGAAAAAATGTAAACTTTCTTTGACTAGTTTACTTTTCATTTTTTTTTTCTTGAGATTGTGCTATATTTTATGTTCATTGTCAATGTATTTGTGTTAGCTTAGTTATCATTGTTTGTAATATTATTGATGTTGAATTCGTGCAAAAATGTATACTTTTTTTTTTTTTTTTGGTTGGGATTGTGCTTTTTGTTAGAATCCATAAGTTAGTAGAATTTTTATTGAGCATTCAAAATTAGGATTGGTTGAGATTGTGCTTTTCAAAGTTATAATTGTTAAGTTATAGTATCTCTATAACCTCAAAACTAAAGTGTAGACTTTATTTGACTAGCTTTACTTTTTAATTTTTGGAATTGGTTTGGATTGTGCTTTTCAAAGTTAAGTTAGAATCCATAAATTATTAAAGTTAGAATTGTTATTGAGAATTCAAAGTTAGAATTGGTTAGGATTGTGTTTTTCAACTTTAGAATGTCAAGTTATAATATTTCTATAACCTCAAAACTAAAATGTAGACTTTATTTGGCTAGATTTACTTTTCAATTTATAGAATTGGTTGGGATTGAGCTTTTCAAAGTTATATTGAAGTTATAATCCATAAGTTGTTAAAGTTAGAATCCATAAGTTATTAAAGTTAGAATTGTTATTGAGAATTGAAAGTTAGAATTGGTTGGTGTTGTGCTTTCTTAAATTATTGTTAAATTTGTGAAAAAATGTAAACTTTATTTGACTAGTTTACTTTTCACACACACACACACACACACACACACACACACACACACACACACACACACATATATATAGTGCTATTTTTTATGTTCATTGTCAATGTATTTGTGTTAGCTTAGTTAGAATTGATTGGGATTGTGCTTTTTCAAGTTATATTAAAGTTAGAATCCATAAGTTATTAAAGTTAGAATTGTTATTGAGAATTCAAAGTTAGAATTGGTTGTGATTATGCTTTTCAAAGTTAGAATTATTAAGTCATAATATTTCTATAACCTCTAAACTAAAATGTAGAAATGTAGACTTTATTTGACTAGATTTACTTTTCAATTTTTAGAATTAAAGTTAGAATCCATAAGTTATTAAAGTTAGAATCCATAAGTTATTAAAGTTAGAATTGTTATTGAGAATTCAAAGTTAGAATTGGTTGGTGTTGTGCTTTCTTAAATTATTGTTAAATTTGTGAAAAAAATGTAAACTTTATTTGACTAGTTTACTTTTCACACACACACACACACACACACACACACACACACACACACACACACATATATATATACAAGGCTAGATTAGAAGCTAAAGAATTGGGGATCGGATGCGGGCGAAATTCCCGCCAATGGCTGAGATGTTCAGTCGACTCCCTCCCCCTTTGTGGGGGTCCCGACCCCTACGAGTACATGATTGATAGAATCACTACGTAGGGGGGGCGGTCAACTTGATGCGGGAGAGGCATGAGTGCAGTTCAATCTTGTGGTAATGAAACGTACCCGCTCCGGGTCCGAAATCTCTTTTAGTTCGAAATACTGGTCCCCGACAATTAAAAGAAAGGACAAGGTCAGACTCCTGGGAAACCCCTTCATTAAGAAGGAAGTGAAGGTGTGCCTCCCCAGAGAGCCCCCAACTCTATAACATTCACTAAATCAAGAAGGGAGAAAGTTGACTTTGAGAAAGAAGGGCTTCTATTTAGATTAGTTTCTTAGTAAAGTCTCTATAGGCAAGTAGCCCGTGATTTTCCAACTCTTCTTTCTTTACTCCTTTCCGCATCAGGGCTGATAATTGGATAGAAACAAACCCACCCGGTGGACTGCCGAGCTACAAGTCCTACGACAGCCTTTATTATAATTATAGAAACTATATGGTAATTGTGTGGTATTCATTCTCGTTCGGCTCTTGGAATCACATCCAGCAGTGGGAGCAAGAGACTTGGAGGCAACAACCAGAATGAAATATTATTTAATCGGGCAGGCTCGGAATATCCTTCTTTCGTAACCAAGAATAGCAGTCTTTAAAGCCTTATAGAATAGAAAGCGCCCATAGCCTCCAGTCCTCGTTTGGCTAGGCAGGTAGATGAGGTGAGAGGTTTCAAATGACATAGGCCCCTTCCCTTCTCTTTTGGATGAATGGGGTTGTTTAGAAGGCGCTTTCCGATCTACGGTCCCTCGGAGCGAAGGGTTAGGCAGGTAGTATGGGCCCTCTGACTTCCAGCTATATGCTGTGCGGCTCCCGCGAAGCGAATGAAGGGAAGCTCAAATAGAACGTAACAAAATATTACGGCCGCCTAACATAGGGGACGGAGGTACCCTTCTTCCTCCTTGCGATGCAAAGGCAATGTCAGGGAGGGCGCTCCCACAGGTTCCCGATGCCCTACCTGAAGCCCCACCGCGGGTTCCCGATGCCCTACCTGAGGACTGGGTTGGGCTAACCTATGGTGTACCGGTTGTTATGCCAATAGCAGCGCCGGGCAGCTAAGTTGGTATGGAAGAACTGCTGCGCCGCGGGAAAGCTACAGAAGTATTTCTTGTTTATCCACTAAGCGTTCACGCGCCGCCTATCTCATGCCATGCTTCTTCTTTCTCCGAATCGGTTCCTAGTGCATTCGGTACATGTATCAGTCCGTGGAAGAGTGAAAGGGTCAGAAATGCAGGGTCGGGTTGATGCTATTCTGCTTGGTCGAGAGGCGCGGCACCCCTTTCAGTTCATTGCCGCGCGCATGAACGAATTTCTTCGCTTCGCGTATGATGTCGATGGCCCGAGGTAGAGCACTCAATGGGCTCATTCATATAGTAATGTCCCTAGCTTGCGCCCTATTTGAGACTAAGGCAGGTTTGGAGGTGCAGGGAGTCCTGCTTGTGCTCTTTCTTTTTGGTCCGGGCTGCTACCCATATGCGAGGCGCCGTCTTAGCCTTCCCTGACCAGGATCGCTCCCACACCTGTAGCGTTCGTGATCGGCCTCCTCAACTGTGTATCGATCGAAAGGCAGCGAACACGAATACTAAAAAGCGGTTCATGGGGACTGACTCGGGGATTTGCCCTTCCTCGTCTTTTCCCTACCTTCTTGGGTCAGCAGTTGATCTCGTTGCCTCAGACCTTTCTAGGGAACCCACACTCAAAGGAGGACCACAAGCTCGGGGCTCGAGGGTACTCCACCTCTGTAGAGGATACAACACATTGAAATAAAGGAATTGGTGATAAGCTTTTGATTGATTCGGTGGCGCCCCCCCCCCCCCCCCCCCCCCCCCCCTTTATTACTTTCCCGATCGGCGCCTCGGGTCCGTAGCCAGGCTCCGGGCATTACTACCATATATATATATATATATATATATATATATATATATATATTTGCTTGAGATTGTGCTATTTTTTATGTTCATTGTCAATGTATTTGTGTTAGCTTAGTTAGAATTGATTGGGATTGTGCTTTTTCAAGTTATATTAAAGTTAGAATCTATAAGTTATTAAAGTTAGAATTGTTATTGAGAATTCAAAGTTAGAATTGGTTGTGATTGTGCTTTTCAAAGTTAGAATTATTAAGTCATAATATTTCTATAATCTCTAAACTAAAATGTAGACTTTGTTTGACTAGATTTACTTTTCAATTTTTAGAATCAAAGTTAGAATCCATAACTTATTAAAGTTAGAATTGTTATTGAGAATTCAAAGTTAGAATTGGTTGGGACTGTGCTTTTAAAAGTTATATTAAAGTTAGAATCCGTAAGTTATTAAAGTTATAATTGTTATTGAGAATTCAAAGTTAGAATTGGTTGGGATTGTGCTTTTAAAAATTATTGATGTTGAATTTGTGAAAAAATGTAAACTTTATTTGACTAGTTTACTTTTTATATATATATATATATTTGCTTGAGATTGTGCTATTTTTTTATGTTTATTGTCAATGTATTTGTGTTAGCTTAGTTAGAATTGGTTGGGATTGTGCTTTTCCAAGTTATATTAAAGTTTGAATCCATAAGTTGTTAAAGTTAGAATTGTTATTGAGAATTCAAAGTTAGAATTGGCTGTGATTGTGCTTTTCAAAGTTAGAATTGTTAAGTCATAATATTTCTATAACCTCTAAACTAAAGCGTAGATTTTATTTGACTAGATTTACTTTTCGATTTTAGAAATAAAGTTAGAATCCATAAGTTATTAAAGCTAGAATTGTTATATGAGAATTCAAAGTTAGAATTGGTCAGATTGTGCTTTTTTAAAAGTTATATTAAAGTTAGAATCCACAAGTTATAAAAGTTAGATTTGTTATTGAGAATTCAAAGTTAGAATTGGTTGGGATTGTACTTTCAAAAGTTATATTAAAGTTAGAATCCATAAGTTATTAAAGTTAGAATTGTTATTGAGAATTCAAAGTTTAGAATTGGTTGGGATTGTGTTTTCTTAAGTTATATTTTAAGTTAGAATTCTTAAGTTAAAATATATTTCTATAACCTCAATAATTTGTGGGTATATTTTTGTAGATAGATCGTATGTGAATGTATAATATAAATAATAGTGATCGTGTGGGTGTACACGATGAATTTGTTGACAAGTTTACACACATACAATGTCACTTCACCCTTTTCAAAATGAAGGGGTAATTAGGTGTGCTTGTTCTCGTTGCCGGTGTAAGAAGTATTTGAAACCGGAAGCGGTTAGGGTTCATTTATATAATCGTGAGGCTTATGTTTTAGTTTGGATTTCATAATGGACTTATGTTTTATGCTTTATGGACTTATGTTAAAACTATGTAGAACTAGTTAATGGTACTTTTGGTTGGACATTTAAATATTTTTGAACTTTGAAGGTCTATTTAGATCGTATTTAATGTGTTTAGATAGTATTTGATGTGTTTGATTGTTACTTAGGGTGATTTTATGTGTTGTAGCTCTTTTTAGAATTGATTTGGAGCATTTTAATGCTAGTTTTGAGCAGCTTTTGGTACTGGTTTTGAGTGTGTGGCTGCGTAAAATGCGACAATTGCATGTGTGAAATTTTCCGGAAAACCGGCGCGATCCGTCGGCTTTCCGGAAATTAATTTTGGAAATTTTCCGTACGGTCCGAGTCCGTCGGTTTTACGGAAATTAATTCTTCAAATTTTCAAGAAAACCGACGCACAGTGTCGATTTTTTATTTAAAATAAAAAAAATTAAATAAAAAACCGACGCAGTGAAATTTACATTTTTTTATTTAAGATAAAAAATTAAAAAAAAATTAAAAAAACCGATTCAGTCCGTCGGTTTTTTTAATTTTTTTAAATTATTGGATAAAAACCGACGGACCACGTAAGCGACATAGTCCGTCACAAAAAATCAACGCGGTCCGTCGGTTTTCAAAAAGTGAGGCTATGTAAACCGACAGACCATAAAGGGTCGGTTTCCCGTCGGTTTCATTGAAAAAACCGATGCGGTCCGTCGGTTTTTTCGTTGGTTTTGGCAGTTTTTTAGTAGTGTTTTCTTGAAAAATTGTTGTAGCACTGGCTTCCTTCATCCTATCCCCTGTTTTGTGTCTTTCTACATATTCCCCCTGTTTATGAGCTCCACCCAATTTTCTTTTCCCCTTCATATTTCCAGTCAATAAAATCATTTGGTCACCAGGGAAAGGTGTGTTTGTGAGGGTGAGGTGAAGTATATTTTCTAATTTTGAGAGATCAAAGGAGTGTGAGGAGGTGGGAGACTGATCAGAGTTGTGGAGTGGATCAACAATAATTTTCCTTCAGCTCCAATGTGATAGAGAAAGATGACTTTTGTGAGGTGAGAATAAGTCTATATCGGTTTATGTAGTGGTGAGACGGTAGCCGAATAACTTTTTTGGGAAGAGTTCGGATTGGAATGTGGGTGTTTTTCAATGATATCATCATGCCTCACTTTTTCTCCTGTCAATGCACTCTTTAAGACAGCTAGACATGTCTTGAGTAGGTAAAACAGGTCTCTAACATGTTCCATGATCTGAGTATATAATTCACTGTAGCGAAAAGAAACATACCTGAACCATATTTGCAGTCTTTGCTTTGAGGCCTGCTTCTGTGACAATCATTATGTTTAGACTTTACAAGATCATGAATCTATCCTGTATAGGTCATACAACCTAATGTACAAGACTGAGTAAAATATTTCAATTAATTTATGTACCACACAGTCTGTGACAACCATCCTAGCCAATTTTGAGGAATACATGTGCAGCTTTAATCGCTCCTAGTGCTAGGATAATCTTCCTTTTATAAGCCCGGTGGGAACCCTTCTTTGATGTAGCACATATGCACTTGACCACATGTTTATCCTTTGCCATGAACAGGTCATCCGGTTTTACTTCCTCAATTTTAGCACTTCATCTCCGGAGTGTGCAACATCTGTTCCCGTTGACCATCTTCTTTTATTACTAGGAACAGGTTACTGAACCTATTTCATGACTACATAAGTATTAACAATCTTGGTAACCATCCTTTGAGCTTTTTGTGGATGACTACTTTCTCTTTTTTTCAGCCCTTCTCTTTCTTGTCACCTGTTCATTCTTCGTTGGGTTATCCCTCCTTTGAACCTGTTTCATGCAGTGTTCCCCCTGTATGATTGCTTCCTCTTTTGATAGGTTTTTTTTTGCAGTAGTTTCTTCCTTCTATCTTGAGAGTGAGAAGAATTAATGATGTTTTCTCTCTTCATGTCTTGAGCAAGCACTATTCATGTATCATTTTAGATTGCTTTTCTGCTCCTCATACCTGCAAAATAATCAAGGTTTTGTTTTGGGCACCCATGCAAGCTTGGATCCCCTTCCTTCAATCATAGGATGGATCAACTCCTTCTTTGTCCATTCAGGCAGTGTCCATGTACCACCATTGCCAACCTCTATAACATTCTTCTTGATGGTCTAATTCTTCTTCGCAATCTTCAGGTTCTTCATCTTATAGCTCATGTTCATTGGGCATTCAATTCTGCAGTGCCCTATCTTTCTACATAGAGTGCATAGTACTTCTCCTGATACTCCAAGCTCTGTCATCCTGTCAAATCCCAATCCAGTAGTAATGTTGTGTGTTTGAATCGTGAGATTTGAGAGCATTTGAGAGGATTGAGTCCACCGATTAGCTCTTGCGAGATCATTCTTTGCTTGAAGTATTCTTACGTTGATATCTTTAGATTTTTCTTATTCTAAACCCAGCTCCCTTTTTACTCTTTTTAGCTCTGACTCAACCCGTGGTTGCTCTTTGGTCAATTCATGCTTTCCTAATCTAAGCGTCAGCTTCAGAACTTCATATTGAAGACCCAAGATGGATGAACCAAGTTGAGCAACATGTTCTTTCAACAACTGACTCTCCTTTTTAGCTTTGTCTCTACTAACCTCACTCTTTATTAATTGATCCTTTAAACTTGTAAGCTCACCCAGTGACTCATCTCTCGTTGTTCTCATATTGATGTCTTCCTCCATATCTGACTCTGAATGCTCATTGGACATGAGTGCTGTGTGATCAGCCTCGTCTTGTAAGTCATCATCAGAGCCCAGGCTGCCACAATAGCCTTGGTTGTCTCCTTGTTCTTGCTTACTTCTTCTTTCTCATTTTCTGCCCTTCTCTTCTTCCATTCTATTTCCCATTGTGGCCAATCTTTAATCATGTGATTAGTTTTATCACACTTGAAACAACAACCTACTTGTCCTCTATCGTTACTCCTGCCTCTTTCAGAATTTTTGTCCTTCTAAGGAATTTTCTGAAATTTCTTGTAATTAGGGCCATGTCCTCCTCTTCTTCTTCTTTTCCTTCTGTGTCTGTGGTTTTAAGATCTAATGACCTTCTTGAGCTCGTTTCTTCGCCTTTTTTCATTCTCCATGTCCATCTCGTATGTCTTTAGGTTTCCCACTAGTTCATCTAGAGACATCTCCTCTATGTTTTTTGCTTCCCTGATTGCTATAACCTTTATCTTGAATTCTCTTGGGAGGGTTCTCAGGATCTTGTCTACTGAATTCTTCATGTAGATGATCTTTCCAAGTGAAGTCAGTTCATTCACAATAGAGGTGTATCGAGTGAACATCTCTTCAATTTTCTCTCCTGGCTTCATCCTGAAGTTTTCGTAGTCAGTATAGATCATAGACTTCCTAAACTTCCTTACTTGGCCAGTTCCTTTATGAGCAGTCTCCAATGCATCCCAGATCTGCTTGTCTATTGTACATCCAGGGATTCTGTTATATTCATCAGTACCAAGACCATGTATTAGCATTCTAGGCTTTTGCATTAATTTCAAGAATCCTGTAGTCACTTTCAATATATTCAACCTTTTCTTTTCTTACTTCGGTCCCATCTTCAGCCTTCTTTATGGGATATTTAGTTCCTTCGATCACCTTGTCCCATAACTCATAATCTTATGCTTGCAGATGATCTTCCATTCGCGCCTTCCACCATTGATAGTATTGTCCATTAAATAATGGTGGCGTTCTGGTGGATTGACCCTTTAAGGAAGTATAACATTCATCATGATCTTCTCTAAGGTGTTAACCCTTTGAGGAGAACCTGCTCTGATACCACCTGATAGCTTTGCACGACCTAAGTGTCTATCCCAATGTATACCGACTTTTCGCCTATGGATAGAACACGTTACGGAACCAGTTCTATAAACGTGTTTGCGGAATAAAAACAAACATGAAGGTAAAGGACATAGTATTTATGTGAAAACCAACCGGCTCAAAAGGTGATGAAAACTACAACCTACAGAGCTGCAGGATTTCCCAAACAACTCCACTACAACAATGAGCCAACTGCAAGTTACAATTACAACCTCTATAAACTAACTCCTACCTCAGCCTTGCTATCATAAACTCTAACTAGCAAGCTACCTTCAAGTAGTAAACTTCCTACTTGAAATTACAATGTTTTGTATCTACTTTTATGCTTCTTAATAAGATGATAAAGATACAACACGATTAACCAACTTAATACACAAAACTAGACTTCGGAACCTGGAAACATTATTCAATAAAACAGCTCCATCGATCCTTCTCTGTGTAATAGGGACGCAACCCCAGATTCTTTAATATGCTAGATATAGCTTTTGACATCACCATATTCTGAATTCTCTCTTTGTGGGTGCGCAAAATTCTTCATGGAAAGACCTGGGTATGTATAACATTGAAGCTCCATAGGTCGGTGAACACAAAACACTTTCCTAGTCGGTCAATGACATGCACGTAGGATTTGTGTAGTATTTGGATTCTTGCCTTGTTGAGTCCGCTCCAAATACGAGTAGGAGGCTTACTAATCCCTAACAATATGGCAGGAAATCTTTCATACTTGACCGCCAAGTTCTTTCCATAGTTCTGCAAATCCTAGTTGTTGTAGGACTTGTCCTGGAACATGTTCATGAACCTGTTTCATCCACCCGGTTTGTTCGCTCTCTAAATCTCTGCAATGTCTGAGATAGAACATGTTCATCTACTTGTTTCACAAATCTCTTTCATTCTTCGTCTTCCATTGAACTGCTTCCTAGTTATTGGCTCGAGCATGTTGACAGACCTGTTTCATATATCATGTGTAGCTCAATGTATGCAACTGGTCGATTCACCTCTGATTACTTTAAGCTGTCTTCATACACTGTCTTTGCTTCTAGGTCATTTATCTACTGCACCTGATGACCTGTGGTCATTCTTTCTCTGCATCAGGTGACTCTTTGATATAGAGCATATTTTGCATACTTGTTCTATTTTTTCAAAGACCTGTTCCTCCTTCTGAGTCATCTACTCTCTTTTTTGTTGCCTGCTTTGTTCAGTTATTCATCTATCATTCATGCTGTGCACTGAATATCTCTGTGTGCCTCGCTAGGTCATCTTGACTTTGGCTGTTCTTGTCTGCTTGTCTGTATTTGATGGA
Organism: Lycium ferocissimum; assembly: GCF_029784015.1. Lineage (NCBI taxonomy): Eukaryota > Viridiplantae > Streptophyta > Magnoliopsida > Solanales > Solanaceae > Lycium > Lycium ferocissimum. The sequence continues at coordinate 16,394,678 of NC_081352.1, forward strand.
ACTTTGTTTATGGACCTTATTCATGAGCACTGCTTGCAACTATTTCGTTGCGATAGATCAGGTCTTTGGACTCGTTCCATGTGCAGTACTTTCTTGCTCATATTCAGACATTTTTTGTAATTAGACGTTACCTTTTGCTTCTTTCAATCAAATGTCTACCTTTCATGTTTCTGGAGTGGTTTGTCTTCTTCATGGTATCACTCAATATGAGCATTTGTCAATCATCAATACTCATATATGCATTAGTCTAGCTAATGCCAACACATAGGATATAACTTTACCACGGTGCATTAGAACACATTCCAAACCAAGTCCAGATGCGTCACAATACACAATGAACCCTTCGGTTCCCTCTGGCAGTGCCAACACTGGGGCAGAAGTCAACTTCTTCTTCAACTCTTCTTCAACTTTGCTTACATCCATTTGACCATTGAAACTTGACTTTCTTCTGAGTCAACTTAGTCAATGGAGTTTAGATAGAGTTAAAACCCTCTACGAAATGCCTGCAGTAGTCTGCCAGACCCAAGAAACTTCTTATCTCTGTTACTGAAGTAGGTTTGGGCCAATTCTTCACATCGTCTTCTTTTTGAAAATCGACTTTAGCGCCTTCTCTTGAAATAACATGGCCTATAAATTCTATTGATTTCAGCCAAAATTCACACTTTGGAAATTTCACATAAAGCTTGCGGTCCTGAGGTGTCTGCAACACTATTCTGAGATGTTCTCCATGGCCATCCTCACTACGGGAATACACCAAAATGTCATCGATATAAATAATGACGAACAAATTGAGATAAGGCTTGAAGACCCTGTTCATACGATCCATGAAAGTTGTTGGTGCATTCGTCAATCCAAACAACATAACATGAAATTCAAAATGACCATGACAGGTTCTGAAAGCTATCTTCAAAATATTAACTTTCTTAACCTTTAGTTGATGGTACTTTGATCTGAGGTCAATCTTAAAGTAACATTTGGCGCCTTGAAGTTGATCAAATAAGTCATCGATTCAGGGAAGTGGGTACTTGTTCTTAATGGTAAACTTGTTCAACCAATGGTAGTCTATGCACATGCACAAAGACCCATCCTTCTTTCGGACAAACAAGACGGGTGGGCCCCAAGGTGAAGCACTGGCCTGATAAATCCCTTGTCAAGAATATCTTTCAAATGGGCTTTTAACTTTTTTAGCTCTGTTGGAGCCATTCTATATGGCAGAATAGATATCGACTTAGTGCTGGGAAGTAGATCAATTTCAAAGTCTATATCCCTATTGAGAGGAACTCCGGGAAGAGCTTCTGGAAAAACTTCTGGAAACTCATTAACAACTGTACGAACTGGAGAGTTGGGGCATGGGTTTTTGTATCCTTGAATCGGACTAAGTGATAAATATAGCCCTTTGAGATCATCTTTATAGCTTTAAGATAGGAAATAAACCTACATATGGGTACTATTGCATCACCCTTCTATTCTATGACTGGTTCTTTAGGAAACTCAAACGTGACAATTTTGGTTCTACAGGCCACGATGGCATTACATGAAGCCAACCAATCCATGCCTATAATTACATCGAAGTCTACAATTTCCAATTCTACTAGGTAGGCTACGGTATTGCAGTGATAGACTCTAACTGGACATCCCCTATACACACGTCTAGCTAAAACTGACTCTCTAACTGGGGGGACACTTCAAAGTGTTCATACAACTTTTCTGGCTCTATTCAAAATTTCTTAGCAATAAAGGGAGTTACATACGATAGGGTGGATCCAGGATCTATAAGGTCATAAACGTCAAAAGTGAAAACTGTCAGTAGATGTCACGACCCAAAAAGCCGTGAGTGGCACCCACCCAAATCCCCTAGTGGGCGAACCATCTTCTTAACCAACCATCCAAACCATTTCAAATTACTTAGCCAATTTTTAAGAATTCAAGGATATAAAAAATATAAATATCTCCAAAGTCTAGTCATTCCATAAATAAATAAAATCTGCGGAAGTCTAAACTATTACAACCCAAAATCCGAAAGTCATCGTACAAAGACTCTAACATAACTGTTTAAGAAAGAACCACTATCTAAAATAACACAATTGTCTGCTATGAAATAGACATCTAAAAATAGGAAAGATTTTCAGGTGGCCTCGCATGGATGATAGCTCCCCCTCGAATCTGTCGGAAACTGGCATCAAGCTAAATATGAGGTCTCGGAGAAATCTCTGGATCACAATCTGCAGTGGAAAGAATGCAGCAAGGTAGTATCAGTACAAACACTATGTACCGGTAGATATCATAGACCGTCTAAGACTAGTATCATGAATACAATCACAAAATTAATAAAATAGATAGATAGGCACCACAACACATAACCACATCAATAAGAATCATCCAACACCGAAATATCAGTCAACAGAGGGATAAGATGAATCCACACAAATAGAGATCAATAAGAGTAACTCAACCCACGTAATCACCAACACAAGCGCAAAACACAAATCATCTCAACTCTGTCACATATCCGTACACACATGCTAAATGGTAGTTTTTGAGCAATTAACCATGACTTGCAGGGGACCCATGGTATCCATGTACCCTCGCTTCAAAATCTTACCTCGGATCACGAGCCTTTAACTTAGGTCACATCCTCACCCCCTGTCAAATGTGCCTTTTCATATTTATCATATATTTCTCATCACAATGTATTTACGTTCCACAAACAAACAAGTAACAGAACAATCAATAAATCAATTTCAGGGAACACAAGTCACCATGTTACAAGTCATATCAAGACTCAATGATCAATAACATGAATAAGGGAATTCTCAAGTCAAAAAAGAAGATATATATGAACTCCTTCTTTATTATTTCATATCAATTCATCATATAATTAATAAATTTATATCAAATTGTAGGAATTACCAACCACACTTTATGTCCGAAGCCCTAATCATGCTTCTTCTATCAATTTCGTAATACTAATAAAAGTCTAACTCAAGTAGACCATAACCTACCTCAAAGCAGAACTGGAACAATGTAATCACTCCGCGATAGATTTCCTCTTTCGCAAAGCTTTGAACATTCAAACTCTAGAAATATACAACTATATGAGCATTCTATCATCTACTCCAATAATGCAACAATTTAGGGAAAAGAACCCAACTACTTCTACCCTTTTCAAATGGGTGGACTATCAATAAGCGTGAATTCATCATAATATCAACCCCAATTATCATATTGTATCTGTTCATGGGTTTTCTAATCATTCTAACCCTTTACAAGCAGTATTTATACCAAAGTCATCATTTTTATGAAACCCTTGGTCTCATTCAACAAGTCCCATCATTAATAGACAAGTTCTCATCCTAGGAAGTGATAATGTATATCATAGATGATTAAATAACAATAAAATCAACAATCCATTCATTAATCAAGGGTTTCTTAAGTTCTAGGGGTTTTCCCCTTCATTCACCATTAATGGACCTTTAACAAATCATGGAATCTATCATGATGATGGAATTAACAAAGTCAAGGGCTGAGACTTACCTTTCAAGCGCACTTTAGCCCTAGTCTTAAATTTTCACCACAGCAGTTCTTGGAAACTGTTTTGGTGTTACGTGGGGAATGTGTTCGGAATAAAGAATATCAAAACACGGATTCTGCCTCCCGTCGACCGCTGCAACGGTCGATCTCTCGCTGCAGCAATCTCGCTATAGCAGGAAAGCTCCCACTATGGCGAACCTTATTAGGTCTTGCCTCTCGCGATAGCGACCCATAACCCACTACGGTGGACCCGCTTTAGCCGTCCATTTTGAATAGTAGCTCGGATTTTTACACCAGTTTTCACCCAGAAATCCCAACACCAATCCAAAAAACATGTAGAGATACATAAATCACGCTACGGACTTAGCCGCGGCCTCGAAATTCCCAATAGAGGTCTAGTTTTGTAAGTCATCCCCTATAACTACCTAGCGGGTCATTACATCCGATACCAATTAAACAACTGTTCGTCCCCCAACGGACAAAAGAAGGAACTAGGGGAAGGTACCCGACTCAGTGAAACGCTGGGGATAATTCTTTTACATATCTGATTCTGTCTCCCAAGTAGCTTCCCCAATGGGACGGTTCTTCCACTGAACCTTCACTGATGCTATTTCTTTCGACCTCAATTTACGAACCTTTCTGTATAAAATAGCAATGGGCTCTTCTTCATAGGACATATTCTCATCCAACAAGATAGAATCCTAACGAATGATAGACGAACCATCACCATGATATATCTTCAACATAAAGACATGGAAAACTGGATGGATAACTGACCAACCCGGGGGCAAAGCCAACTCATAGGCTATATGCCCCACATGATTGAGAATCTCAAACGGACTAGTGAATCTGGGACTAAGGTTACCTTTCTTCCCAAATCTCATCACACCTTTCATGGGTGAGACCTTTAATAATACCTATTCCCCAATCATGAACTCAAGATCTCGGACCTTTCGATTCGCGTACCTTTTCTGCCTACTCTGAGTAGCTAAGAGCTTTTCCTGAATCACTTGACTTTGTCTAATGATTCTCTCAAAAGATCTGTACACCATGTCATTACCTCGAAAGCATCAAACCACCCAATAGGAGACCTACACCTTCTCCCATACAGAGCGTCAAACGGGGCCATGTCAACGCTCGAGTGATAACTATTATTATATGCAAACTCAGCCAATAGCAAGAACTGATCCCAATGTGCACCGAAGTCAATCACACACGCAGAGCATATCCTCTAGGACCTGGATAGTCCACTCAGACTGACAATCTGTCTGAGGGTGGAAAGCTGTACTAAGGTCCAACCTAGTACCCAATTCTAAATGCAAAGTCTTCCAGAACCGGGATGTAAGCATCGTGCCTCTATCGGATATGATGGAAATGGGAGCTCCATGCAGACGAACAATCTCACGAATATAAATTTGGGCTAACTTTTGGGCGGTATAGGTAATTTGAACTGGTATAAAGTGGGTAGACTTGGTCAATCTATCAACAATGACCTAAATTGAATAAAACTTGCCCAAGGTGTTCGGAAGACCAACCACAAAGTCCATCGCTATCGTCTTCCACTTCCACTCTGGAATAGGCATCCTTTGAAGTATACCACCAGGTCTCTGGTGCTCATACTTCACCTGCTGGCAATTCAAACCCTATGCAACGAACCGAACAATATCGCGCTTTGTCCTAGCCTACCAGTAGTGCTGCCTCAAGTCACGATACATCTTGGTAGCGCTAGGATAAATGGAATATCTAGAACTGTAAGCCTCCGCTAAAATTGTCTTAATCAATCATCAACACGGGGAACACAAACACGCCCCTTGATTCTCAAGACACCCTCATCATCAATCATGGCTTCCTTGGCATCACCGCACAAGACTTTGTCTCGAATCTTACTCAAACTCTCATCCTCGTACTTTCTGGCCTTAATCTTCTCCAGAAATGAGGATCTCACCTCAACACAAGCCAATACCCTGCCTGAATTAGACACCTCAAGCCTTATGAAACTGTTAGCTAGAGTCTGAACCTCCCTGGCCAATAGACGCTCTGACGTAATCAAACGAGCCAAACTCCCTATACTAGCTGATTTCTTTCTCAAGGCATCTGCCACCATATTTGCCTTGCCAGGATGATACAAGATGGTAATGTCGTAATCCTTAAGCAACTCCATCCATCTCCGCTGCCTAGAATTTAGATCCCTTTGAATAAAAACATACTGAAGGCTGCGATGATCAGTAAATACCTTGCAAGGGGCACCGCAGAGGTAGTGCCTCTAAATCTTTAACGCGAACACCATCGCTGCCAACTCCAAATCATAAGTAGGATAGTTCTTCTCATGAATCTTCAGCTGCCTGGAAGCATAAGCAATCACCTTCTTTTCCTGCATCAAAACAACACCCAAACTAGAATGAGAAACATCACAATAAACTACAAAGTCCCTGCCCTCCACGGGTATAGATAGAATAGGAGCTGTAGTCAATAAATTCTTGAGCTTTTAGAAGCTCTCTTCACACTCATCGGACCACTGGAAAGGTACTTCTTTTTGAGTCAACCGCGTCAAATGCGAAGCAATGGAAGCAAACCCCTTCACGAACCGATGGTAGTAACTAGCCAACCCCACGAAACTGCGGATCTCTATCACGGATGTTGGTCTAGCCTAATCCCTCACAGCCTCAATTTTCTTTGAATCCACCATAATCCCTTCATTCGAAACCGCATGTCCCAAGAAGGATGCAGAGATAAGACAAAACTCACACTTAGAGAGCTTGGCATACAACTCCCTGTCTCTCAGCAACCCAAGGGCAACCCTCAAGTGTTTTTTATGATCTTCCTTACTCATCGAATAAATCAAAATATCAACGATGAACACAATCACGAAGGAATCTAAGTATGGCTTAAAAATACGGTTCATCAAATCCATAAAAGTGGCTAAGGTGTTAGTATGCCTGAAAGACATAACCAGAAACTCAATATTCCCATACGTGGTCCGAAAGCGGTCTTAGGAATATCCTCTGCCCGAATTTTCAACTGATGATAGCCCGACCTCAAGTCAATTTTGGAAAACACAAAAGCCCCCTGTAGCTGGTCAAACAAATCATCAATATGAGGGATGGTGTATTTATTCCGGATAGTGACTTTATACAACTGACGGTAATCAATACACATTTGCATAGTCCCATCTTTCTTTTTTCACAAATAAGATGGGAGCGCCCCAAGGGGAGACACTCGGGCGGATGAAACCCTTACTAAGAAGATCCTGAAGTTGTTCCTTTAATTCCTTCAACTCTGCTGGTGCTATCCGATATGGCGGAATAGAAATAGGGCGGGTCCCTGGCTCTAAGTCAATGCAAAATTCAATGTCACGGTCCGGTGGCATGCCTGGCAAGTCTGCGGGAAACACCTCTGCAAACTCCCATACCACAGGAACTGACTCAAGAGATGGACCGTCAACACTAGTATCACGAATATGTGCCAAATAAGCCAAACATCCCCTGTTTACTAGCTTCTATGCACGAATAAAAGAAATTATTTTCTTTGGAGAGGGACTAAGGTTACCCTTCCACTCAAGTCTAGGCACCCCAGGCATGGCTAAGGTTACTGTCTTGGCATGACAGTCCAGAATCGCATGGTAAGGAGCTAGCCAACTCATACCCAAGATGACATCAAAATCTACCATGTCTAAAATCACTAAATCAACCCAGGTGCCATACCCCATAAGTGTGACAGTACAAGATCGAAAAACTCTATCTACAACCACAGAATCTCCAACTGGAGTAGATACATGTATAGGGGCATCAAGTAAATCACAGACCATATCAAGACCCATAGAGAAATATGTAGACACATAGGAAAACGTAGAACCCGGGTCAAACAATATAGAAGCCATCCGGTGATAGACTGAGATGTTACCTAAAATGACTGCATCTGAGACCTCTGCCTCTGTCCTGCCAGGAAAGGCATAACAATGAACCCGTCCGCCAGTAGCCTGCGAACCATTGCGATCAACCTGCCCAGTCTGAGCTCCGCCCCTGCCGGGCTGATGACCACCTTTACCAGACTAAAACCAGCTTCTGTTAGGCTAGGGGCCACCTCTACCAGTTGTGTGGCCGCGACACCCAGACTGAGCATGGTTCCTACCATAAGATCCCCCCTCCACCTGATGTTGGGGGTCAGAGAGCCTAAAACTGAGTACCCTTACCACCTTGCCTAAGTCTGGGACAATTCCTCTTGAAATGCCCCGTATCACCATACTCAAAGCATCCACGGTCTAGCATCGGGCGCTGAACAGAAACGGACAAAGCCAAATAACCGCCATAATCTGGAGCTCTGGTCTGCGAACACCCTGGCTGACTGGAATAGTGCTGACTAACCCTAACGGGCCTCCAGCTGAAACCTACATTGCTAACTGAACAGGAAGTCCCGAGTAAAACTAGGAACTCTGGCCCTTAGCGAAAGAGCCACTATAGCCACCACCCTTTTGGGCCTTTTTCTCCGCGTGCTTATGGTAACCCTCCTGCCGAACTCCCTCGACAGTCCTAATATATTCCACCACTTTCTGAAAGGAAGCACCTATCGCTGCAAGCTGATGAGCTGACAACTGAAGAATAGTGTTCAACCCTTTCACAAATCTTCTAACCCTTTCCTTCTCAGTAGGTACCAGCTGGAGGGCATAGCGAGACAACGAATGAAACCAAGCCCCATAAGCAGCCACAGGCAACTTACCCGGCTTAATATTGCTGAACTTCTCACCCCTGCGGTCCCTTAAAGTATGATGGACACACTTATCTAGAAACACCTAATAGAACTGAGTCCAAGTCAACGGTGGTGATCCCGCTAGCTTGCACTCCATAAAAGCCCTCCACCATAACTTGGCATCACCCAAGAGATGGAAGGTCACGAACTCAACACTATATTTCTCCATGGCCCCCATCTTATGGAGCCTCTCATGATAGTCTATAATGAACTCGTAAGCATCCACAACCTCATTGTCGTAGAACTCTGGAGGTTTCATCTTAGTGAACCTCTAAAATAAACCATGCTCATCCCCGATCAACACTGGACCTCCTACTGGCCTAGGAAATACACCCAGTTCTGTAGCCTCACCTAAACGAGGAGCCACAACTGCAGCATGCTGTAACCTCGGAGTACAAACTCCGCTCGAAGCTGGATCACCAACTCTGGCACCTTGTGCACCTGAAACAGCTGGTAACACACCTGCCTCTATCAAACCATTCAGCAGGTTCAACACTCGGACCATCACATCTGACAACAGTGGAGGAGTTATAATATCTGGCTGTGCCGGTGCTGTTGCAAACTCTGCTGCCTCATCTGGAATTTTCTGAGGATCAAGGGACTTAGCGAGTTGCTGACCAGCCAAAGAAGCCCCGCTACTGGCTGGTGCTACAACTCCCCTACCTCTACCACGACCACGGCCTCTGGCTTGGCCTCCTCCACGAACTGCTGCCCCAGCGGCCTATCCTCCAGCACGCGTTGCGACTCCAGCGGTCGGCACGGGTGCCTCATTAGTTGCTGCTGCCACACGAGTCCTCACCATTTGTGAGAGAATAGAAGGAAAAGTGAGATACCAATTTGAATCATCCAGATATCAATTGGAATCAAGTAGCATGAAAGAAAGAAAGAAATTGAATTTCCCTAGTGTCCCAAAGCCTCTCGAAGATAAGTACAGACGTCTCCGTATCGATCTGCAAGGCTCTACTAGGGCGCTGATATCAACTTTGTCACGACCCAAAAAGCCGTGAGTGGAACCCACCCAAATCCCCTAGTGTGCGAACCATCTACTTAACTAACCATCCAAACCATTTTCAAATTACTTTGCCAATTTTTAAGCATTCCAGGCTATAACAAATATAAATATCTCCAAAGTCTAGTCATGCCAATAAATAAAGAAAATCTATCGAAGTCTAAACTATTACAACACCAAAATTCGAAAGTCATCGCACAGGAACTCTAACATAGCTGTCTAAGAAAGAACCACTGTCTAAAATAACATAAATGCCTGATATGAAATAGGTATCTAAAAATAGGAAAGATCTTCAGGCAGCCTGGCATGGATAATAGCTCACCCTCGAATCTGTCGTAAATGGCGGCCTTAAGCTAAATATGAAGTCTCGCAGAAGTCTCTGGATCACAATCTGCACTCAAAAGGATCCAGTAAGGTAGTATAAGTACAAACACTATGTACCGATAGATATCATAGGCCGACTAAGATTAGTATCATGCATACAATCACAAAATCAATAAAATGGACAGATAGGCACCACAGCACATAACCACATCGAAAATCATCAACAAGAATCATCCAACACCGGAATATCGGTCAACAAAGGGATAAGATAAATTCACACAAATAGAAATCAATAAGAGTAACTCAACCCACGTAATCACCAACACAAGCGTGAAACACAAATCATCTCAATTCTGTCACATATCCGTACACACATGCTAAATGGTAGTGTTTGACCCATTAGCCTGACCTGCAGGAGACCCATGGTGTCTAACTGGGATCACGAGCCTTTAACTTAGGCCACATCCTCACCCCCTGTCAAATGTGCCTTTTCATATTTATTATATCTTTCTCATCACAATTTATTTTCATTCCACAAAGAAACAAGTAATGGGAACAATCAATAAATCAATATCAAGGAACACAAGTCATTATGTCACAAGTCATATCAAGACTCAATGATCAATAACATGAATAGGGGAATTCTCCAAGTCAACAAGAAGAGTATTTATGAACTCTTTCTTTGTCATTTCATATCACTTCATCACATAATTAATCAATCAATATCAAACTGTAGGAATTGCCAACCATACTTTATGTCCGAAGCCTTAATCATGCTTCTTCTATCAATTTCGTAATACATACAATCAACTAATCAAAGTCTAACTCAAGTAGACCGTAACCTATGTCAAAGTAGAACTGGAACAATGTAATCACTTTGCGATAGCTTTCCCCTTACGCAAAGGTTCCGAACATTCAAAGTCTAGAAATATAGAATTATTTGAGCATTCAATCATCTACTCCAACAATGCAACAATTTGGGAAAAAGAACCCAACTACTTCTACCCTTTTCAAATGGGTGGATGATCACTAAGCGTGAATTCATCGTATATCAACCCCAATAATCATTTTATATCCGTTTATGGGTTTTCTAATAATTCTAACCCTTTACAAGCAGTTTTTATACCAAAGTTATCATTTTTATGAAAGCCTAGGTCTCATTCCATCATTAATAGACCAGTTCTTATCCTAGGAAGTGAAAATCTATACCCCTAGATGATTAAATAACAATAAAATTAACAACCTATTCATTAATCAAGGGTTTCTTAAATTCTTGGGTTTTTCCCCCTTCATTCACCATTAATGGTCCTTTAACAAATCATGCAATCTATCATAATGGTGGAATTAAAAAAGTCAAGGGTTGAGACTTACCTTTCAAGCGCACTTTAGCCCTAGCCTTAAATTTTCGCCATAACAATTCTGGGAAACTGTTTTGGTGTTATATGAGGAATGGGTTCTGAATAAGAATATAAAACACGGATTCTGTCTCCCGTCGATCGCTGCAGCAGTCGGTCTCTCGCTGCAGCAGTCTCGCTATAGCAGGAAAGATCCCGCTATGGTGGACATCATTAGGTCCTGTCTCCCGAGGCGGCGACCCATAACCCACTATGATGGACTTGCTGTAGCGGTTCCTCACCCGTTGTAGCGGTCCATTTTTACCAGTAGCTCGGGTTTTTGCATCAGTTTTCACCCAAAATCCCAACACCAATCCAAGGTCATAAAGACACAAACAAAACATGTACAGACAGATAAAATTATGCTACGGACTCACCCGCATCCTCAAAATTCCCAACGGAGGTCTAGTTTTCTAAGTCACCCCCTATAATGACTTAGCGGGTAGTTACAGTATACCTATAACAACATCTGCACGAGCCTCTATATCCTAACGACCTGCTAGTGCATACAAGAGGTTCTAACCTCTACCTGCATTACCAGACTTAGATGCACCATGCCTTGATTGGGCTTGAGAATTACGAGAAGTTGCTGAATTTGTGGACTGGGCCATATTACCTCTAGTACCTTGCCTTGCTGATGGGAAATCTCTTTGAAAATGACCCCGTTGGCCATACCCAAAACATACATCCATTCCCATGCGGCTCTCTCCTCCGTGTCTTTTCCCACACTTGCTGCAGATCGGATTATCATAGGTCTTTTGACAACGGCCGAGATTGAAAACTTACTTCCCTAAAACTCTCTCTTCTGATCATTCCCGAACCTTGAGACTGGTCCACTGGCTCCTGATGACCTATTTTTGAAAAATTGTCTGCCTCTACTTCCTTGATATCCCCCATGGTTGAAATTACCTGCAAACTTAATCTCTTCTTTGAACTCCCTGTCCTTCTCTTTCGGCAGTGCCTCTTCTTCCTTCATTCTATCCTTATTACCTTTTACGAAAGCAACCATATTGGTAATAAGACGCAACACAAATCGCCTAACTTTCATCCTCATATCAGCAACCATATGCGGAGCATACTTGCCCAAAGAAATAAATTTGAGGTAGTACTCATTCACAATCATATTGTTCTGCCCGAGTCTCTCGAATTCGAAGGCCTTTGACTTCCTGACCTCTAGCGGTAGGAAGTGATCAATAAAAGTATTTGTAAATTCATTCCAGGTCACTGGAGACGCATCTTTCCCCCAAGACTGTTGCCATGACTTATACCAAATATTAGATACATGATTCAACTGATAAGTTGCCAACTCTGCCGCCTCTATCTCAGTAGCATACATAACAATAAAAATCTTTTGAACCCCATTAATAAAAGTTTGCGGATCCTCTGCCTTATTGGACCTTGTGAACACTGGAGGTTTCATATGCAGGAATACCTAGGTCCTGGAATTGGACGACCCCCTGTTAGCATGCACTTGGAGTCCTTCCCTGACGTTGAGCTTGAGTAGCAATAATATGTATGAGCAACTAGATAGCTCCTCTGACATCCATATCTATGGAACTGGGTAGGGGCGGGGGTGTATTGCGAACCTCCACAGGCCTATCAGTATTTAGGGTTGCAGTCGGGGTGCTGATCCTGATGCAACTCCCTGGGCCTAAGAGTCCACCTCTTGAGCAGCATTGGCAGCAACCCTCTTGCTTGAAGCTGACTTTCTTTTGGCAGGCATTTTCTGAAATACGTAATACGTACAATTTAGAAGAATTCTTAAAGGCATATCTAGAGTATGAAGAAGTGAGAGAATCCTAAATGTCTTAGTGGTCCACTGTTTATATGTGTGGCGCACACACACATAAAAGTGACTTCACTGGACACAGTTTCATAGACTCCTTAAGACACCTGACCTGAGGCTCTGATACCAAGCTTTATCATGCCCGGTACCATAGCCTAGGCGTAACATGACACTCGATGCCTGACTACATATGACTGAGCGAACAACATGGCTAGCTAAATCAATATAGGAATGGGATAAATACTGATGCAGAATATAAGTTAAAACATAAAAATCTGAATAAAACATGGGGTTTAAATATAATACTGAAAATACTGTCCGAAAAAATAAGTGTGGAAGAAATCTAAAAACATAATAAGTACAGGGCCAACAGTGGCTATACGACTCTGAACATTTAACATGACATTCTAGACCAATGTATGAAACCTCTGAACATGAGTCTGAACACTAAACTATTTATCGGGACAAGGCCCTCCACATACTTCTATTGCATAACACGACATGAAAATAAAATAAAGATAACACCCCGAATGAAGTGGGGTTCACACGAGAAATCTCAGCGAGCAGATCCGTCATCCTATAAATCAATACTTGCATCGTGAAATGCAGGCCCTAGGCAAAAAGGGACATAAGTACATTTGAATTGTACTTTTATGTAAAGCAACTTAATGAATAAGTCTGGCACATGAAGCAATAGGAAACTGAAACTGAAAGTTGTAAGCTAAACATGAACATGGGTACAATTGACATTAATATAATATAACAGGTGTAAAATTTTTTAAATGGGCGAGCCTTATATAACTGACATGTAACCACCACGTGAGCATGTGACATCTGATCTCTGCTCGATCAGCGCAGCCATCCCGTAACTTGACGGGTACGAGACATGAACATGACATAAATAGATTCATAAAATAACCCGAAATGGATAAAATGAAGGAATCTTCCTAACTGTGAGGAGCGATCCTTATCCTACGCTGGAGCACGTTGTTTCAGGTATTAAACCTTCTCAGTACATCTGTGCAACTCCCAACACATGAACATGAATGTAGTTAGCTTAGAAGCCCATGGGTTTCATAAATGTGACTTGTGAACATGATTTTTAGATATAGTATAACATGTATATAATTTTCAAAAGACATGGGAAATCATGGAGGATTCATGAAGTAAGACAATAGTAGTTCGTAAACGTTTCATGTTGCATGCTTGAAACTCATGGAATCGATATTATGAGCATTCATAGATTGTGTATAGGGTTCATGGCATTCAAAGTGATATATCATGAACATAAACAACGAACTTGTAATTTCACTATAACATGGTTTGGTATTTTCTTTTATGAACTAGCGCAATCATCAGGAAAACATGGCGTGGGGAAGAACAATGATGTTTTCACGTGGATAGAAGTCCTACATACATGTAAACACTCCAATCCCACAAACTATCTTGCTTCTCCAACGAAGAACACCCAAAAACCCTAGCTTGAATCGTTAGAGAAGGATTACTTATTGATCCTAGGTTTCGGTTTAAGAATCATGCACTTAGTCCTAGGATTGATTAGAAATCATAGATATGTTATTACCTTGATATGGGAGGCTTGGGGGAGAAACAATTCATTCTTAGGGCTTGGAAAACTAAAAAATGGACTTAAAATTTCAAAAAATGCGTCTTTAAAGAAAGCTCAAAGCCGATCTGTGTTGTAGTCTGCGGCGCATAACACATTATGTGGCCATAGATGCTAATGCATTTTGAAACAGTGCACTGACACTTCCATGACAAATATTTTTGTTCCGAAGTGTGTCGCTTATCAGAATATGCGACACATACTATGTTATGCGAACACATATGCAGATGCATCCTATAACAGGGAGTTGGGAAATTTGGAACGGAGATTTGAATTACAAAATATGGTGCATAACTCCTTATGTGATGCAAATCAGTCATGTAGACAGATTGCAACCTTTCGGTCACTCAATCATAGCATCTTGTACATTGATCTGATTGGTCTGGTTCTTATATGTATGAAAGGGTATTTCAAAACACATCCTCTATTTCTCATCGTGGATCCATTATATCTCTATCTTACAAGTCAAAACTTAGTCTGAAGGCATGAGGTGTTACATGAGTGATGAAAGTCAGAATTCTGTTGCTGCAAATTCAAGAATTCTAGGGACAAATCCAGCAACAAATGCAGGAAATTATGAGTCATCTACCTTATACTCAAGAATTGGGACTAGAACTGGTGGTAATTCAAAATTCAAGAAGAATTACAATCTTCAGTGTGAGTTTTGTAAGCTCAAAGGGCATACAAAAGAAAACTGCTGGAAGACCATTGGGTATCCTACATATTTCAAGGCTAGAAAGAAAGAAGGAAAAAGGTACAATCCTTATGCTAATAATAACAATCATAACACAAATGCTGCTTACAATTTGTTATTGGAAGATAATGCACAGTCCAATGTTATACTCATGGTGGAGGATCAAGCTCTGGACAATCAGAGATTAGCATGCATCAATTAAACCAGATGGGGAATTGCACTTTCTCAAAGGAACAATATCAGCAGATGCTGTAGGCTGCAACTGATAAATTCAAATACCAATCAAGCTGATGTCAATCAACAAAGGACGACTTCTACTGGTGCAGCCAATACAAAAGGTATTGGTAATGCTTTATTACCTTCTAATAGACAAAGTGACTGGATTATAGACACAGGAGCAACAAATCATATGGTTCCTGCTTTGAATTGTTAATTAAGTCGTATGTTACACACCTTCAAATCCCAAGAAAGTTTTCTTGCCAAATGGAGATAAAAACTTGGTTATGAATATTGGTAGTAGTTGTATAGCAAAAGGAAACACTATTACTGATGTTTTTCACATTCCTCAATTTAAGTTCAAACTACTATCAGTGTCAAAATTCACTAAAGAACTGTAGTACTTAGTGATTTTTTTTTTTTGTGTCATCCATGACCTCTTCAATGGCAAGGTGAAAGTGATTGGTAAAGAGGGTGGAGGATTGTATTCTTGATGGATTATGATGGTAGGAAGATGGAAGTGTTATACTAGCTACTAAAGAGGTGGAAGAAAACAACATCTCAATGTCAAAGTTTGAAGATATTGAGTTGTAGCATAGAAAGTTTGGGCATGTTTCCACTACTTTTCTTAGGAAACTGTTGCCTAGTAGAGTTCATGATATATTTGATCAGTTGAATAAATGCATTGTATGCCCTTATGCTAAACAGACAAGGTTGTCATTTTCTACTAGTACAATTTCTTCTATTTGTTGTTTTGATTAGCCGCATATGGATTTGTGGGGTCCTTACAATGTCCCAACTGTTGATGGCAATATATTCTTCTTAACATTTGTTGATGACTACTCTTGAATGACATGGGTGTTCTTGTTGAAATTAAAGTCTGATGTGTGTGCTATTATTCAGTAGTTTCTCAAGTTTGTTAAAACACAGTTTGGTAAAGTTGTCAAGGTAGTTAGAATAGACAATAGGACTGAGCTTGTTAATTCAGTATGTGCTAATTTATTTTCTGAGTTAGGAATGATTAATCAAAAATCATGTGCCTACACTCCTCAACAAAATGGAGCGGCTGAGAAAAAGCATAGATACATACTACAAATTACCAGGGTTGTTAGATTTCAAGCTGAAACTCCAATCTAACTATGGGTCATTGTGTGGTTGCAGCAATAAACTTGATCAATAGGCTATTATCGTTATTTAATATTTTATTGTTGTTTGTATTTCGTATCATATCAGTTGCTATCAGAGTGACTGTCTGGTATCGTTCCTACAAAACCCATATTCCTAGATTCTTAAATCAAGGATAACAACAACAATAATATACCAGTGTGATCCCAAAACTGGGCTCTGGGAAAGGCGTGGCGAATTTATGTATAAATTTTAGGCCATATGAACTCATGGTCTTTCCAAAAAACTAGATATTTTATATACATATTTTTAGAGTAGATGTCACGACCTAATTTGTGAATTGTGAGGGCACGCACGCTATCCCTCCTGGTGGGCGAATGCTTCCCCTACTTAATATATTCAACAGAAAACCTGCGGAAGTTAAAATGATTACTAAGCGGTCTTGATATATATAAATACTGAAATAAAGTGCGGAATACAACAAAAACCCCAAAGACTAGTCTGAGACACAACAAACACCCCAAATACTAATTCACTAATCATTAAAAGCAAGTATAAAGATTACTAAGTCTTAAAATACATAAATAGAATCTGTCTGTGGAATCAAATAGACGGATAAGCAAGGGAGGGGTTCTGGCTATGAATCTAGCGAGCTCACCCTAGAATATCCTAACCATAGGCCTCAGGGTCACCTACGAGGCTGAGACGCGGAACCTGTAACAAACTCTGCACTCAAGAAAGAGTACAACAAGAGTAGTATCAGTACGACACTAGTACTGGTAGGTATCATAGGCTGACAACAAGTAGTTCACATATATGAAGAAAGAAATCAAAAAGTAGTCATGTAAGAAATCAAGGATAGTCACTAAGCATATTCTAGTAAGACTAAGCATAATAGGAACCACAGTTGACCGTAATAGTCTACAGTCATAACCTAGGAGAAAGTCTCTAATCCATCAAGTATTACAAAATATCACAAAGCCAAGGCATAGCCTAAGATTAAGCTTCTATACCATAAGTATGCCAAGTCCTCAGTAGTCCCTCGAAGTAAGCCACAACATGAGTGCAACCAATGAATCCAATAACTCAATGTATGATGTGTTAATCAGGAATGTAATGCAAATGAGATGAATGCCAAGCAATACAATGGACAACAACTCAAACCTATACACACATGCTATGGACGAAATCTCAATGTCTCAACAGTCATGACCCATGGGAGACCCGCGAAGTCTATGCACCATCATTGTACCAGCTGAGCCAGACTGTGACCCGTCACTATACCGCCTGACTTTACCGCTAGACTGTGACCCTACCACTATACATCCGCACATACCTTGGATCGAAAGCAATACCAACAGAACTTTCATCTTTCTCTTTCTTTCTATTCAAACCTTTCCATAACTTTTTCCATCAAACTGATTCCACAGTCTTTCATCAAACCGTTTCCACAACTCTTTCATCAACTGATTGAATGTATGAATGCAGGAATGAGAAATCAAATGCAATCAATGACAATGAATAATGAGAAATCAAATGCAATCAATGCCAATGAATATACTGTGGAGCTCATATATCACCATAAGCCAATTAACATCTAATGTAATTAATGCCAACGAATATGCTACGGAGATCACGAAGCACCATAAACCAACTCAATTCTTGCATGAATTATCAAACCACCATGGAAACGTATCAATCAATCAATTCCAATTACCACATTACATATAGCACAACCCACATCACAACAATCACGTAGTCAAATACACCACGTGTTAATAATTGCATAAATAACAGCGACAAGCCCACATAATAAGAAATCATACTAACCTAATTGGATCACAACTCCACACCATGTCAGAAGACCTAACATGCTTTTCCCGTCAATATCTAACTCCTACATATGCTTCAATAATTGGAGTCTAATTGAAAGCTAAACTGTAACCTACCTTAATGCCGAGGAGGCGCCACAAACTATCAAACACGAGCCTTCCCTTTGCAAGAGCTTCCGAACGGTCGAAATCTAATCAACATTTTGATCTATGTTAGAATCTAAGTCTAACGACACCGATATTACTATAATACGATTCGAATCGAAAACAACCTTTAAAAGAGAAATCCAGGCCCACAAGGACAATATAGGAATTTCAAGTAAAAAATAGTTACCTAACACTTGAGAAGTCAAATACTATTCCCCCAAATGACTAATTAACCTCAAATCATCATCAATTGCCTTATTAATAGAAAACCCTCAATTTAGAGAAAAACCCTAGCTTATTCCACATCAAATTTCTTGAATTTAAGAAAGATTCAACTTAGCAACTAATTACAGTTACCTCATAGGTTGGAAGATTAGAATCATGAAGACTTCCTAACAAAACTCCTTTTTAAATTTAACAAACCACAATTCATAACTAGGGTTCATAACCCACCTTTCTTCAATAAACTCTTAATACTTCGCATAGATTCCAATCCTAAATCAAAATGAAATTACAATTAGAGTGAAGAGACTTAACCCCAAGAAGATTCACTCCCAAGCACCTCAAAGTTGCCCCAAATATTGCTCTAGGTTCTTAACTTTGTGAATGGAAGAAAGGGTTGAAATGGGGGAAATAAAAGGTCACTGATTCAGCGATTTTTGCATCCGCGGACTCGCTTCTGTACAGAAAAGCTCGCACACCTAACACCTCACCCTCTCGTGTATGCGGGCAAAGTCCCGCGTAGACGGACCTGCAGAGGCGGAACATACACCTTTGGAAGCTGGACATCAGAAACTCAAATCCCAACATCCAGCCGAGAACTCCTGGATACAAACCAAATATGCAGACATATGTAAAAACACGCTACGAACTCAACCGTGCACTCAGAATTCCCAACGGAGGTCACCTTGACTCGGTCAACCCCCAACGGCCAAAAATAAGTTTCCAATCAAGGGTAAAAAATGCTCCTAAAAGCCTCGGGAATCGAACCAAACACCCGATCTGAGATAAAAATAGTCTTAAGGAGAAAAAAGGCTATCTTCTCTCTCCTTAAAGTTCATGCAAACCCTAATACTACAAACCCTAACCTAGCCGTAACATGGCCATTCCGGCCACTGGTCAGCCGTCGTCGGCGGCTGACCAGCCTCTCCCTCTAACCTCCTCAATCATATTTCCACCTCTACCTCAATCCAACCTACCCCCTTCATCTTCATCTCAACCAAACCAATCCTCAATCATATTTCCACCTCTACCTCAATCCAACACTTGTTTCCATAGATTGACATTTATACTCTGCCATTACGGAATAGTTGATTTGCCATAGATACACTCGTGCTACCCAACTATCATAATAACTTGACGAAACTAAAACTTTCCCATACCGATCACACCTCGAGCAAAGCATTCTTGCGAAACCATAATTTCACTCCTCGACTTCTGAGAAACTCATCGTTAAAGACATGGAGATCATGCAATCCTCTGTATTATCACTCGGCCTTTCCATACCAAACTAGAGAGTCAAAATCCTGGTTGAAAATTGGACTTGGCCACAAGCCTATATCAGAATAACATTCCTCGTACCATATCACACCATGCATTAACGATTTCAAGAATATGTTCCCACCATCAGTGGGAGAATAGAACTGAAGTCTAACCAGATACCAATTTGAATGATGTAGCACGAAAGGAGTGAAGAAGATAGAAGTTTCCTAAATGTCCTATAGCCTCTCGCAGATAAGTACGGAGCTCATCTTACCGATCTGTAATATGTTTCTAGTTATGATCTTGTACTTGTAAGATCGGTAACCTAAGGCACTGATACTAATTAGTCACGACCCAATTCATGAGTCGTGAAGGCACCCACTCCATCCCCCCTGGTGGGCGAACCCTTCCCTTACTTAATTTATTCAACAGAAAACATGCGGAAATTAAAATGATTACTAAGCGGTCTAGGTATAAATAAATACTGAAATAAAGTGCGGAATACAACAAACACCCGAAAGATCTGGTCTGAGTCATAGTACAAGAGTCACTAGTCACTAAAAGCAAGTCTAAAGAGTAGTAAGTCTTAAAATACGTAAATAGAATATGTCTGTAGAATCAAATAGATAGATAAGCAAGGGAGGGGATTCTAGCTACGAATCTAACAGAGGTCACCCTGGAATCTCCTGGCGATAAGCCTAGGGGTAACCCATGAGGCTGAGACACGAATCCTGAAATAAACACTGCACTCAAGAAAGAGTACAACAAAAGTTGTATCAGTACAATACTAGTACTGAAAGGTTTCATAGGCCGATAACAATTAGTTCACATATATGAAAAAAGAAATCAACAAGTAGGCATGTAAGCAATCAAGGATAGTCACTAAGCATATTTGAGTAAGACTCACCGTAATAGGAACCATAGTAGATCTCAATAGTGTACATTCATAACCTAGGTGAAAGTCTCAAATCCACCAAATCCATCAAGTGTTACAAAATATCACAAAACCAAGTCATAGCCTAAAATTAAGCTTCTATACCAAAAGTATGCCAAGTCCTCAGTAGTCCCTCGAAGTAAGCCACAATATGAGTGCAACCAACAAATTCAATAAATCAATGTATGATGTGATGATGAGGAATGCAATGCAAATGAGATGAATGTGCAATGCAATGACCAATAAATCAAACCCTTACACATATGCTACAGACGAAATCTCGATGTCTCAATAGTAATGACCTATGGGAGACCCGCGAAGTCCATGTACCGTCACTGTACCTAACTTTATCGCCAGACTGTGGCCTTGCCACTATATGTCAGCACATACCTCAGACCGATAGCAATACCAATAGAAATTTCATCTTTCTCTTTCTTTCTTTCTTTCTTTCTTTATTTCTTCCAAACATTTCCATAACTTTTTCCATCAAATTGATTCGAGAATTCTTTCATCAAACCGTTTCCACAACTCTTTCATCAACAGATTGAATCTATGACTACAAGAATGACAAATCAAATGCAATCAACACCAATGAATATGCTATGGAGATCACAATCACCATAAGACGATGCAATCCTAATGTAATCCAATGCCAACGAATATGGTATAGAGATCACAAAGCACCATAAGACAACTCAATTCTTGCATGAATTATTAAACGACCATGGAAACGTATCAATTAATCAATTCCAATTACTACAATACATCTAGCACAACCCAAATCACCACAATCACGTATTCAAATACACCATATGTCAATAATTGTATAAATAACGGAGACAAGCCCACATAATCAGAAATCATACCAACCTAATTGGATAACAATTCCACACCATGTCCGAAGGGTTGACAAGCTTTCCCAGTTAATATCTAACTCCTACATATGCTTCAGTAATTGGAGTCTAACCGAAAGGTAAACTGTCACGACCCGGCTAGGGGCCGTGACGGGCACCCGGGGCTAACCACCGAGCATCACTCATTCTAGTGCTTATCCTGCCTTCATTCACATTTCTCCTCATCTATAAACATAGAAAATGATTTTTCATTTTAAACATATTTACTTAATAGACATTAGCCATCTAGGCTATCAAAATAATATATTTGCATATACATGAAAACTGTGAGACCATACTACCCACACATACGTATCTACGAGCCTCTACTGAAGTGCTAGACATATGGACGGGACAAGACCCCGTCGTGCCCAAATATCTATATACACAAAATAATGTCTCAAAATAGCACCTCCGGAATAAAGGAGGGCTCCTGTAATCTGCTGATATCTCCTACGGATCTGCACCATCTCTCTGTCTACCTGTGGGCATGAACACAGCGTCCAAAAAAAAAGACGTCAGTACGAATATTGTACTGAGTATGTAAGACATGAATAAAAAGAATATAATAGAGGAGTCATGATGGCACAGGACGAGAACATAACCTTCGACTGGATACATTTTATACATATATTACACGTAGCATATCATATAAACTACCATAGCATATACCTCGTCCTATCATACTTACCTCATCATATCGTACATACATCGTCATATCGTACATGCATCATCATATCATACACACGTCATCATATATCATACATACATCATCATCATTAGTCCGTGTCTGGGTACCCATCATATGCAGCCCACCAGTGGTGGTCATGTCCGCCCTTTTCTCGGTACGGTGTAGTCGCATGTAGCCCACTGGTGGTGGTCATGTCCGCCCTTTTCTCGGTGCGGTGGAATCACATCATCACACACATCATACATTTATCATCATTCACGTCACAATCTCATCATCATACACACTATGCATTTGTCATCATACATAATATATGTTTATCGTCACCATGCATTTCATAGACATATCGTGGCTTATCTTAACTTAACGTCATCAAAGCATATATACATATATACATACCATATACTCATCATCATACATTTTATGGGTACATTGTAGGCTAGCATGAACATACATATCGTAGATTTATAATTATTAATTGTCTTATAAGCATATCATGGGTCTATCATAATTTGGTACCATTACCTACATGTATATACATATATCATCACAACATATATTGGGACTCATAGGCATCTATAGCCATGTCGGGGTGATGTAAGGTCGTGGAACCCCGACCACATTATGGAGTAACCAGATCGTCGTATCTCACCCTGAGGGGACTAACCATTTAAGGTGAGTGTTCACAAGGGAAGCATCCATGGAATCGTACTTAGAATCATTGACCTCGTGGGCGTCATTTCTCACTCTAGGACTCTTTTAATTCAGCTCATCATCGTCACTTATCGTGCCCGTGCCTTATCTCTCTTCTTTACCTTATACATGTATAGCTCCCTATAGTCATGGACTCATCGTCATTACTATCGTGCTCATAATATATCTCTTATCTTTCTCTTGTATGGCTATTTATGAACGTAGGCTCTTAGTTTTTCGAGATTTGGGAGACTTATAGGGACGGAGGAAAATTATGCCTTGAAGGGAAAAGACTAACATTTTAAGATGGGTCTATCAACAATGAATAATAGCGGGGAGTCATATGGAGGTCATTAGCTTTGTAAAAATCTTGTATCATAAGTTTTAGGATGTCTAGACTCGGCTCATCATTGCATTCATGACATACTTCTTACTTCATCTTATGCGAGCTCTTTATAACGTAGACTCATCATTTCCGATACATACATATGTGTAGAGAAATCATAGAAGGATAGGAGGATTCGTACCATAGAGTCATGCCTTAGAAAGAAAAGGTTGAGCCTTACATACCTTTGTCGTTTAACTACTCGATTGCTTGCTCATCCTCTCTTAATGCACTCGTTAATACCTTCAATGGGATTCGCATCAACATTAGTTAGACAATCATGAGAACGTACTTACTAAGGCTATAGAAAATTGGGCAGCATTTCCTTTGTTTATACTACTTTCCACCATATCCCATATCAACCCTCAACATCCATAACAATGATCACCATATCGTAAACAATAAGCATCATCCATTCACATTATCCACATTTAGAAATTTCACTCCAAATTCTTCATATTCATGACCAAAGTTCACTATCGTGCTCTTTCACATACGATACTTATTTCATGTTCTAAATGTCATTTATAACGTATTTATATTCATAATGTATCAAGAATCATAACTCATTTCAACCATTCACTCAAAAGTGGCACTATTGCACATTCATGACCCATTTCTTATATTCTTTTGTACTCCAAGTGTTTCAACTTAATAATACTTTAAACATCATGAAAATATCATAAAACTTACCTTAGATGATAGAGGAATAAGCCTTGGATGGCAATTCAATTTTTCCACCAAAACCCTATCTTTCCTTTCTTGAGATTTCTTGGTTTGGATGACTTAAGAGAGGTTTCCTTCACTTGATTTATTGTTGTTGATCCTTGATTCTCTTTGTTTTCTTGTGGATGAAATATTTGGAAGGTTTTAGAGGTGTGGAGAGGTTGAAGAAGTTGGTGGAAATGAATAAAATGAAGTGGGATTGCATTTAAAGACTTGGAATGAATTCAGTCGGCGGGACTTCCACGGACAGCTTCACGGTCCGTGGAACCCATTGTTGGCCGTGGAACTGGTCGTGGTTCATGACCAGCCAGCCACCTCCTCTGCTGGCAGTTCCACGGACCCATCCACGGTCCGTGGAATATTATATGGGCCGTGGAAGTGGTCGTGGAACTCACTGCTTCACCAAAGTTGTTCCCGTCGTTTCGTTTGATCTCCGATCCTTATGGAACCTTCTTAACACTTGTTTATCACTTCATTAGCAATCTAAGGGACGTTATAACTCTTCTCCAAAACATCCTTAAGACATCATTATGTTCAACACTCGTAGTTTGCCCAACACACTCAACTTATAACCCGTTCTTCTTAACAACTTTCTTTCCTTAACTCGAATGTCTTTCAAATCTTATTTATAATCATCAGATGCTAGTTTTTACTTATGGAAATATCGTATACTTCGTACTCCTCATTAGCATATTCACTGTGCATCAACGGAAAATTTTTCCGAGGTGTAACATAAATCGTAACCTACCTCAATACCCAGCGGGCGCCACGAACTATCCAATGCGAGCCTTCTCTTTGCGAAGAGCTTTCGAACGATCGAAGTACAATTAAAATTTTAATCTACAATAGAATCCAAGTCTAACGACACCCATATACCTATAATACGGTTTGAATCGAAAATAATCTTTAAAAGAGAAATTCGGGCCCTAGAAGGGCAAAATAGGAATTTCAAGTAAAAACTGGTTACCCAACGCCTAGGAAATCAAATACTATTTCCCCAAATAACTAATTAATCTCAAATCATCATCAATTATCTTATTAATAGAAAACCCCCAATTTAGAGAAAAACCCTAACTTATTCCATAATCAAAATCCTTGAATTTAAGAAAGATTGAACTTAGCAACTAGTTACCTCATAGGTTAGAAGATTTGAATCATGAAGACTTCTCAACAAAACCCCTTTTTAAATTGAACAAACCACAACTCATAACTAGGGTTCATAACCTGCCTTTCTTCAACTAAATTCTTAATACTTCACATAGATTCCAATCCTAAATCAAAATGAAATCATAATTAGAGTGAAGAGACTTGCCCCAAAGAAGATTCACTCTAAGCTCTTCAAAATCACCCCAAATATTGCTCTAGGTTCTTAACTTTTTTAATGGAAGAAAAGGTTCAAAATGGGGAAATAAAAGGTCACTGGTTCAGCGATTTTCGCATCCGCAGACACCTTGTCTGCAGATACGGACTAGTGCACACATAGAAATACTTAAGACCTTACCCTTTCTCGTCTATGGGCCAAGTCCGGCGTAGGAGGACCCGCAAAAGAGGAACACACACCTGCCGAAGCATGACATCAGAAACTAGCAAAATCTAGTTTTTCACCAAGTTCAACCCAAATTCCGACATCCATCTGAGTTGTAACACCTCGTACCTCCTAACTAAGTTACCTTCGAGACTTAGAAATTAAGACGGGAAGTGGTTGGATTAAAATTTCCCTTGGAATGGTAAAAGTACGTTTTATGTCAAAATGTACAGGCTGTACATTTATGTACGGGCCGTACTTCTTGGACGTACCTCACATGGGAGAAAACAGAACCACTGGAATTTACCATTCTGGGTACGGCCTGAATGTACGGGCCATACTTTGGCCGAACAATTTATACAGGACGTACTTTAAAGTACGGGCCGTACTTTTCATCACACACCTCACAGACTAAAAATCGTGGTTTCTAAAATTTGACACGTGAGGTACGCCCAGATTGTACGGGACATACAATATTGTATAGGCGTACATTGTGCCCATACTTTCCCCGCTTCGGTAAATAGTATAAATTCAGGACTTTCATTTTTAATCCCACTTTTCATAATCTCAAGCCCTAGCACGAAGTTCTTCTCCTCCTACCATTAAGATACACTAAGGTAAGCCTATTCCAAGCCTTTCAAGTGAATTCTAACATGTATCTATGATTTCTAAACAAGAATCCTTTGTTCCTAACCTAGGGTTTTTAAGAAAACCCATCTAAGGATTCAAGATTAAGGCTTCTAGATTCTTCTCCAAATTCAAACCATTAGTTACAAGTTTTGGAGCATTAACAGGTATGTAAAGTTTCTATCTACGTGTGGGAACATTATTGTTCTTCCCCACGCCGCATTCTTCTATGATTATACGAAGTTTTACCCAAAACTAGGGTTCTAGACATGTTCATGATAACCCTAAGTACATGTACCATGATATACCTTGTTTACTTTAATAGTTCATTATTGTGTTCTTAATATTCCTTTTTGGTTATCGAGAATCTATTTGTAATCTATGAAAACCAATACTTTGCATTCCATGGGTACTTAGATGCAAGATATGAACTTTTATGTTTATTTTCACGAACTTCTACATGTTTTCATTCAAGTTATACTATATATATATCTTCATGTTACAATAAAATAACGAATCATGTTTACAATCATGTTTATATAATTCATGGGCTACTAAGCCAATTATATCCATGTTCATATTTTGAGAGTTGCACAGATTACTGATAAGGTTTAATACCTGAAACTACGTATGCCAGCGTAGGATAAGGATCGCTCCGCCCAGTTAGGATGATTCCTTCATGTTTACTCATTGTGGGTTATTCGATCCGTTCATGTCATGTTCATGTCTTGTACCCCGATAAAGTATAAGATGACTTAGCTGATCGCGCAGATATCAGACGCCACGTGCTTACGTGGTGGTTACATGTCGGTTATACTAATGCTCTCCTACAGATATCTTTACAGACTTAAAATATCTTATTTTACATATTCATGTTAGATGATATTCATATTCATGTTCAGCTTACAGATACAGTTTCAATTTTGTTATTTCATGTGCCATGCTTATTTCATTCAGTTGCTTTTACATACTAGTACAATTCGAATGTACTGATGTCCCCTTTTGTTTTCCTGGGGCTTGCATTTCATAATACAAATTTACAGGATGATGGGTCAGCTCGTTAGGACTCCGCATGTATCAGCTATTGGTGAGCGCCATCTCATTCGGGGTTTATCTTTATTTATTTATTGTTAGTTATGCAGTTACGGTATGCCGGAGGCCTTGTCCCGGTAAACAATTTAGCAGTCAGAGGTTTCATAGACTAGACTAGTTCAGTTATGTCATGTCAGATATTCAGAGTCGTATAGCCAGTATTGGCTCAACATTTATCATTTAATTTCAGACTTATGATTACTTAACCTATGCTTCATTCTTACCATGCATGTTATATTATATTCCGCATCAGTACATGCCCCATGTTGATTCAGCAAACCATGTTGTGTCACGACCCGGCTACGGGCCATGACGGGTATCCGGGGCTAACCACCGAACACCGCTCATTCTGTTGCTCATCTGCTTTCATTCATATATCTTGTGCTCATAATCATAGAAAGACTATTAACGTTTGAAACATATTTACTTTATATACATAAGCACTTCGGTTATAAAAAAAATAATATATATACATGTATATACATGAAGACTGTGAGACCATCCTACCCACACTGCATATCTACGAGCCTCTACTAGAGTACTAGACATATGGACGGGACAGGACCCCGTCGTACCCAAAATATATGTACACAAAAATACTGTCTCAAAATAGCACCTCCGGAATAAAGAAGGGCTCTTGTAAATCTGTTGATAGCTCCTATGTATCTGCACCGTCTCCCTGTCTACCTGTGGGCATGAACACAGCGTCCAAGAAAAAAGACGTCAGTGTGAACATTGTACTGAGTATGTAAGGCATAAACAACAATGAAACATCAATGAAATGGGGAGGCATCGAATAAGGAGCAATCTGTAACTGACTGTGAATCATGAAAGAATTAATGCATGCTGGCTTACTTTCATAATCATCATCATCATATCATATGTACATAAGTATATAAGCTGCCTGACCATATAGGTGCGGTGTAATAATCAATAGCATTAGCCTGCGTCCAGGCCAACCGCGTCCGGGGTACCATCTCATGCCTCCCACTAGTGGTGTCTGCCCATGCCATCTGGCCATGGTGTATAGCTGTCCGCCTTGGCGGTGACTGCCCAGCCATAGGCGCGGTGTAATATCATCATCATGTACTCATCATAATATGCTCATCATAATATGCTCATCATATTATATTCATCATAATGTATGCATGGAAACTCAAGAACAACTATACTTTATCGGGGTGACGTAAGGTCGTGAACCCCCGATTCCATTATGGAGCATTTATAAACATTCTGCCTCACCTTGAAGGAATTAGCATATAAGGTGAGTGTATATAATGACCAACATCAATAGATTATAGATAGCATCATTAGCTTTATAGGAACATCATATCATGAACTATAGTTTCTTTAGACTTAAGCTTATCGTCATCAATATCGTAGTCATCGTGTATCTCTTATCTCATATGACTATTCATGAACAAGGACTCATAGTTTTCTTGAAGATAGGACATTCATGAGAAAGGAGGAAATTCATGCCATAAGATTCATGCCTTAGAAAGAAAGGACTAGCCTCACATACCTTTGTCGTTTAACTATTCTATCGCTTGCTCGTTCTCCTTTAATGCACTCGTTCTACCTTCAAGAGAATTCGTATCGACATTAGCTAAATGATTACAAGAACGTGCTTACTAAAGCTAGAGAAAATTGGGCAACATTTCCTTTGTTTATATGACTTCCTCCATATTCCATATCAACTCTTAAACATCCGTAACATCATTCATAATATCATAAATAACAATCATCATTTATCTACATTATCCTCATTTCACAATTTCACTTCAATTTCCCCCGTAATCATGGTCATAATTCACTATTATGTTCTTTCATGTATAATGCTCATTCCATGTTCTAAATGTCATTCATAATCTACTTACAATCAAAACATATCCATATTCATGATTCATTTCAAACTACTACTCAACAATAGCACTATTCTCACATTTATGACCCATTTTCTATATTCTAGTACAATCTAAGTGTTTCAACTTTTCAATACTTCAAATAATATGCAAAGATCATGAAACTCACCTTAGATAGTGTAGAAATAAGCCTTGAGTGGCAATACTCTTCTTACTCCAAAACCCTAGTTCACTTCTCTTGGGATTTCTTGACTTAGATGAACTTTGATGAATTTCTTACACTTGATTCACTTGAATTCTTGATATTGATCTTTGATTTCCTTTGTTTTCTTGTGGATGAAGAGGAGAGAATATTCTAGAGAATTCTTGACTTGTGTGGAATGAGAATGAAATGAACTTGGGTCTCCTTTTAATAACTTAAAATCTGATCCCATCGGGCAATTATACGGACGCTTATACGGTCCGTATAACTTATATGTTCTGTATAAGTGACCGTGAAATGGGCTCCTCCGTTTTTGTTCTCTGTGACCATTATACGGTCCATTATACGGTCCGTATAACTGACCGTATAATCCCACCAGTGAGGGACCTTCACTGTGATGGTTCTGCGGTCTATTATACGGACCGTATAACATTATACGGACCGTATAATCGACCGTATAACCCATCAGTTCACTGAATCTTATTTTCATCACTTCGTTTGATCTCCGATCCTTATGGAACCTTCTTAACACTTGTTTAGCACTTTATTAATAATCTAAGGGTCGTTATAACTCTTCTCCACGACGTCTCTAAACTCTCATTATTTCAATCCTCGAAATTCTTGCCCGACACACAACAACTTGCTTTCCTTAATAACTTTCCTCCCTTACCTCGAATGTCTTTGGAAATCTTAATTAGGACCATCAAATACTATTTCTTACTTATCAAAACACCGCATACATCATAACCTTCGTTAGTCTACTTCACTGTATGCTAATGAAAATTTTCCAAGGTGTAACATTCTTCCCCCCTTGGAAACATTCGTCCTCGAATGTTAAGTTATCGAGGATTCTATAAAGATTTCGCCAGAGTCTCCCCTGTAATATGACACTACCATCCTGTCACAACAACCCATAATAACATTGCCTCATAGGGCCACAACACAATAGCAATATAAATTGGCCACACACGACCCATATGCATAAAAGAAAAGCATACATACCTTATAATCTCAATGTCTCATCATAGATCTCTTCCGGGGACTGAAATAAATGCGGATATGTGGATTTCATCTTCTCTTTCGCCTTCCAAGTCATCTCTTCTTGATTGTTATTCCGCCACAAGACTTTAACTGAGGCCACTTCCTTGTTCCGAAGTCTTCGTACTTGCCTGTCTAAGATGGAAATAGGCACCTCTTCTTTTCTGTCACTTGAACATCATCTATTGGCACAATCCTCGTAGGATCTCCAACACACTTGCGGAGCATTGAGACATGAAAAACTGGATGGACTAATTCAAGCTCTGAAGGCAAGTCCAATTCATAAGCTACTTGACCCGCCTTACGGATAATCTTATAGGGTCCAATATATCGATGACTTAGCTTCCCTTTCTTACCAAATCTCATCACACCTTTCATTGGCGACACCTTCAAAAACACCCAATCACCAACTTGAAATTCTAAGTCTCGCTTGCGGTTGTCCGCATAAGACTTTTGGCGACTTTGGGCTGTTAACAAGCGATCTTGGATCACCTTAATTTTTTCTACTGCTTGTTGAATCAACTCAGGGCCTATTAGCTGTACTTATCCTGTTTCAGACCATCCAATTGGAGATCTGCACTTCCTTCCATATAAAGCTTTATACGGAGCCATTTGGATACTGGAATGATAGCTATTATTAAATGCAAACTCGATTAGGGGTAAGTGGTCGTCCCAACTACCACCAAAATCTAGAATACATGCTCTCAGCATATCCTCCAAAGTCTGAATAGTACGTTCGGCTTGTCCATCAGTTTGCGGATGAAATGCCGTGCTAAGCTTTACTTGAGTACCTAGGCCTTCTTGGAAAGATTTCCAGAACTTAGTTGTAAACTATGCCCCTCTATCTGTAATAATGGATATCGGAATACCATGAAGTCTCATTATTTCCTTGATATACAACCTTGCGTAATCCTTCGCTGAGTATGTGATTCTGACTGGAAGAAAATGAGATGCTTTCGTCAATCTATCCACAATCACCCATATAGAATCATACTTGGCTCGAGAACGAGGTAATCCTACAATAAAATCCATACTGATCACTTCCCATTTCCATGTAGGAATTTTCATCGCTTGCAATAATCCTCCTGGCTTTTGATGTTCGATCTTTACTTGCTGGCAATTTGGACATTGAACTACAAATTCTGCTATGTCTCTTTTCATACCATCCCACCAATACATCATCTTAAGATCATGGTACATCTTCGTCGTTCCTGGATGAATTGAATACCGAGAATAATGAGCTTCTTCTAGAATCCGACGACGCAATTCTGCAACATTCGGAACGCATAGTCTGCCTCGGTATCTAAGGACTCCCTCTATAGAAGTTTTAAATGGAGACTTCTCTTTTGCATGACATGTATCTCTATAATGGCTCAATTGAGGATCTTCATATTGCCGCTCTTTTAGCTCCATGTTCAAGGACGAAACTGTGAGATTATTAACACTAACTCCTGCACCACCTGAATCAATTATACGTACTCCAAGATTAGCTAGTTAGTAGAGCTCATGAATCATTTCTTTCTTCTCTGCAGGAACTTCACATAGGCTGCCCATTGATCGGCGGCTAAGTGCATCCGCTACTACATTTGCTTTCCCGGGTGGTATAAAATATTCACATCATAATCCTTCAATAATTCTAATCACCGCCTCTGTCGCAGATTCAACTCCTTTTGTTTGAAAATGTATTGGAGACTCTTATGATCCGTATAGATATCAACATGCACACCATACAAGTAATGTCTCTAAATTTTTAATGCATGAATAACTGCAACCAATTCAAGATCATGAGTTGGGTAGTTCTTTTCATGTTTCTGCAGCTGTCTCGAAGTATAAGCAATGACTTTACTGTGTTGCATCAATACACACCCTAAGCCAATGCCAGAAGCATCGCAATACACAACATACCCATCCGGCCCTTCTGGAAGTGTCAAGACTGGAGTTGAGGTCAATCTGTCTTTCAACTCTTGAAAGCTATGCTCACAAGCATCATTCCACTGAAATTTGGCTGATTTTTGGGTTAGCTTCGTCAATGGGGCTGAAATAGATGAAAAGCCCTCTACGAATCTTCTATAATAACCTACCAATCCCAGAAAACTACAAACTTCTGTAGGCGTCGTAGGCCTTGGCCAAGCCTTCACAGCTTCAATCTTCTGAGTGTCAACTTGAATGCCATCGTCTGAAATAACATGACCCAAGAATGTCACAGAATTCAGCCAAAACTCGCACTTTGAGAATTTTGCATATAATTCTCGCGTTCGAAGAACTCCAAGAACAATACGTAAATGATCTGCATGCTCTGATTCTGTGCGAGAATATACCAGAATATCATCAATGAATACTATTACGAATAAATCCAAGAGAGGCCTGAATACATTATTCATTAAATTCATGAACACTGCTGGGGCATTAGTTAGCCCAAATGACATCACCCGAAATTCATAATGGCCATATCTCGTTCTGAAGGCTGTCATGGGAATATTTTCTTCTCTAACTCTCACTTGATGATAACCCAATCTCGAGTCTATTTTGGAGAACCACTTGGCACCTTGCAATTGATCAAACAAACCATCAATTCTCAGAAGAGGATATTTATTCTTTATCGTCACCTTATTCAACTGTCTATAATCAATGCACATTCGTAGGAAACCGTCTTTCTTTCTCACAAATAAGACTGGGGCTCCCCACGGTGATGAACTGGGTCTAATAAACCCCTTCTCAAGTAAATCTTTCAACTGTGCTGTTATATCCCGCATTTTGTACGTTGGAATATTGTAAGACAATTGCAGGAAGTTAAGGGCGAGAACATTCTCCGATTTCGTTTTAACGCGCAAGTCGCTTGTAAATATTATGGGCATGGAGTATTGAGGGCAAATGCGAAATTTAGAAGTTTCTATTAGTTCATGAATTTTTGGAAAAGCTAATGTGGCTGTGGGACCCACTTGGGCCTTGGCCACTTGTTGCAAGCCATGCAATAAAACATGTGTTCATTTTATGCTTTGGTGGCCAAAAACACATTGTGGACAAAGATGACAAGGCAAGAATCCAACTTTTGTCATTTGGAGAACTCTAGAAATTTGAAGAAAATTGGAGGGAAAAGAAAGAAGAGAGAAAAAAAAAAGAAAAAGAGAGCACATGGCCGGCCATGTGCTTGGCCATGTGCATGGTAATGTGCATATATTTATATATATAGGAGCAAGTCATGAGGAGGAGACAACACTTCATCATTTATTCCTCTAGAAAATTCAAGAAAAGAAAAAGAAAGAAGGAGAGGGTGCATTCGGCCAAGGCTGGCCGAACTGCTGCCTTCAAAGTGGTCAAGAAAAATTGGTTTCTTCATGTTTTCCTACTAATTTGAAGGTCCTCGTTAACGTGGGATAATTGTTGAAGCAAGAAAAACAATCCTCCTTGCAAGATATGTCCTAGCCGAATGGCAAAGGTGAAGGAACAAGGTATGATTCAATCTTATTTCTCACATGTTATGAATGGTTTGTGAGTGTTATGAAGTATGAAAATGAATGAAATTCATGAGAGTGTGGTGTTTGAAGTGTAGCCGTGGGAGTGTAGGTGTGGCCGTGTGATATGTGTTGTTGAGTGAGTGATTAATGGATTGAATTTAGCATGTTTGTGTGTTGTTGTAATGTGTAGAAGATGAATGAAATTCATGAGAATATCGATGTTGATGTGTGACCGTGAATAGGGGCTGTTTTAGAGGGAGTATGATGAACAAATTTCATGTAATATTTGGTTGTTGTTTCTTGTGGATTATGTGATGAAAAATAAAGATTTAATGACTTATGTCGAAGTTGTAGTGTTGTGGGCTGTTTTGGAAATTAATATGGTTCTAATATGTTTTCTTATATTTATGAAGGTAATGTGGTAATGTATGGAACTATTGACGTAGTTTGTGAAATTGAAAGAAAGAAACGCATTATTGTCGTATTCATTAAGTTGGAAGGTTTCGAGTTTCATAGCATATTGTTGGGATTGTCTTGAATACTTTGTGGATTGTTCGGAATGTTCTTAAATCTTGTTTGGATGGTTGTTGGTTTGGTTGTTGTTGGTTTGGCCGGGTCGAATTCCCGGATTATTGTTGATTAAAAATTGGCCGAGTTAGAATCTCGGGGAGGGCGCATTTACAGGGGAAATGTTGCCGAAATTTCTGTAGACAAATGTTGATTCAAGATTTGGATTCTTAAGGACTCTAATTAATGTTTGGTAAATGTGACCAAATTGTAGATTTTGGAGGGTTTGGAACTTGAACTTGGAATAGCGTAAGAAGCGGAAAAGGCATGTAAGGCTTTACTCTTCCTTCTTTGGCATGTCTTAGACATAATAGGCTTGAATACGCGCCTCGGGGATGATTCCATTCCTAGAAATCCGAACTTGAAATTTCCCCTTTTTCATTCAATAGAATTGAATTAAGTTTGGTGTGTTTTATTGAAATAATTGTTTAAACATCTCTAACTTGCCCAAATGGAACCGAGTGACCCTTAGACCTTCATAAGTGACTCCATGAAACCTAACGTACGTAAATTGTGTACGCCACCTCAGCTACTCGAGGTGGGCCCACTATTCCCGAATTCCCTCTTATTGTTCCGTTTGGTTTATTTTCGTACTATAACTAAAGGAAACTTTTGGTTATCATTCCGACTACTAAATGATAGTTGTTTTAACTAGTCCATCGATTCCAAGGCTTGATTGTCTCCCTAAAAGTTCATAAATGTTTTCCAAAATATTCATTCTTCTCCAAATCCAAGTTTTACAATTTTTTTTTTGAAAGTTTTTATGACCAAAACAACGACTATGATTTTGTGATGACAATGATAATGCCAGACATGAGAAAATGGCTAGGACGAATATGTCAAGGATATGTTCTTACCATGAATACGACGATATGAAATGTTAAGCTACTTTTGGAAAACGACTATTTTAAAAGTTTCAAAGTATATGAAATGATATGTTATGACCCTGTTTTATGTTTTCCCGTGATGTTATCCTTGATTGATGGTCTCGCTTTATAATTGTTCCTTCAAAGTGAGACAAAGCGTCCATGATTATTCCATACAAATCGGAGGCTACCGACCTTACGTCACTCCGATAGATACATGATTTTCTTTGGGCTCTCCTGCATGCTTATATGATATATGTATATGATATGTATATGATATGGGGAAGGGAGGCATGTTGCGCTATATGACGCATTGCCACTCGGTGGCGTTATCATCCCGGACGCGGGATGCCCGGACGCGGGATACATGGGGGAGCCGACGTATTCGGCGCTATGACATGATATGATCTATTTTCATATGTATACAAAAAAGAAATGTTTTTCAAAGGAAAGGATAAGCATGCATGGCCTCCGCCCTAGGCGGCATTTACATGTACAGGTTACTCTTCTTTCTCATGACATGTTCTACGTTTCCATATGGTTACTATTCATATTTATATCCCTTACTATGTTATTGTTTATGCCTTACATACTCGAGACATTGCTCGTCGACGCCCCTTTTGTGGGCGCGCGTTTCATGCGCGCGGTACATTCGGACAAGTAAGAGCTAGTGCGAAGACGTTCCGGCGGAGTTGGTAGACTCCATTTGTACACGGAGGTCTTTGCGAGTCGATTATATGTACTGTGCAGTTGGTTCGAAGTTAGAGACTTTGCAGACAGAGTCGTGGGTCTAGAGTGTCGGCTTTAAAAAGGGTTCCACTAGTTGACGTGTTTTTATCATACATTATGTTATAGAGCCTTTATGTTTACAGACTGTGTTTAATTTGAGAAACGACGAAAATATTTTGGAAGTTTTACCATGTATTCTATTTTTGATTAATTTAAGGATCCAAAGAGAATATGTGTGTAATAAGAGCCCGAGGGTTCGCTCGGCTCCGAATATGGGGTCGGGTGCCCATCACACCCTAGTAAGATCGGGGTGTGACATGTGCCTTTAGCTCTTTCAATTCTGCCAGAGCCATTCGATAAGGAGGAATAGAAATAGGCTTGGTATTCGGCAATACATCAATAGCGAAATCAATTTCTCTTTCTAGAGGAAGGCCTGGAAGTCGTCTGGAAATACATCCAGGAATTCATTCACTACCGGAACGGATTGGAAAGTTGGCGACTTTGCTTCAGTGTCATGAACTCGGACTAAGTGATAAATATAGCCCTTAGCTATCATCTTTCTCGCCTTAAGGTAGGAAATAAACCTACCTCTTGGAGTTGCCGTATTACCTTTCCATTCAAGCACGGGCTCTCTCGAAAATTGAAATTAAACTACCTTCATCCGGCAATCAACATTAGCATAGCATGAGGCCAACCAATCCATACCCATAATCACATCAAAATCTAACATTTCCAGCTCAACCAAATCAGCTTTAGTTTGGCGACACATATCACAATCATACAGTCTTTGTATACTTGTCTAGCTATTACGGGATCACCAACCAGCGTAGATACCTCAAAAGGTTTAATTGGCTCGGGTTTCACCCCAATACGACCAGCAACATATGGAGTAATATAAGATAATGTGGAACCCGGATCTATCAATGCATACACATCATGAGAAAATACGGACAATGTACCTGTAACCACATCTGGGGAGGACTCAAGATCCTGTCATCCGGCTAAAGCATACATGCGGGGCTGAGTGGCACCTGAAGTAGATGCTCCCCCTCGGCCTCTACCTTGGTCTACTGGAATCTGAGGAGTCTGCCCTACCGGGCGCACTAAAGAAGAACCAGCCGCTGATCCTGTAGGCTGGACCCCAACTCTACCGCTCATCGACGGGCAATCTCTCATCATGTGCCCTATCTGACCACAAGTATAACAAGCATCTGAACCCTGATGACACTGTCCGGAGTGTAATCTACCGCACTGACTGCATCGCGGTACCGGAGGTCTCCTCTGGCTATAGTCTCCCCCAAACTGTGAACCTGAGGCCCTCGAACTCTGACCCTGTCCTGAACGGAAGGAGCGATCAAATCTCCTACCTGTAAATTGGGGAGGTGCACTAGTCACCGACTGGCCTGAGTGCCTAGAATATGTCTGCCTTGATCCCCCTCTGTAATCATTGCCTACGCCCATAGATCTGGCCCTCTTGCTTTGCCCTCTATCGATATCACGGTCACCCCTTTGCGGAGGTTGTTGTCCTTCTAGGTTCTGGGCATGAGCTTGAATACGGAAAATGTCCATCCCATCTTGCAGCGAAGTCGTCAAGCAGTCTTTGAACAAATGTGGCCCTAAGCCACTCACAAATCTATGTACCCGATCTCCCATATCGGCCACCATAGTCGGGGCATATCTAGCCAAAGAATTAAATTGAAGGCTATACTCCCGGGCACTCATGTTCCCTTGCTTCAAATTTAGAAATCTATCCGCTCTAGCTCGGTGGACCTCGCGTGGAAAATAATGGCGGATAAAGGCATGTACGAATTCTTGCCAAACAGGAGGAGGCGCATTCTCTTTTCTCGTTGCTATCCAATAATTATACCATAATACCGCCACATCCCGGAGTCTATAAGATGCCAACTCCACGAATTCGATTTCGGAGGCATGAATAGTCCGCAATGTTCTCAACATCTCATCAATAAAGCCTTGCGGATCTTCATCCGGCTTTAATCCAAAGAACTCAGGAGGATTTAAACTCATAAAGTCACGGGCTTTAGTACTAGCTGACCGATCACTTGGGCTCGCATTCTGCCGCTGGGCCTGGGCAGCAACTAACTGCGTCAGTAAATGAATAGCTTGGGTCACTTCTTGACCCGAAGTAGTCAGTGGAGGGACTGGAGGCATAGGAGCTGGAGCTGATGCCCCTTCTTGCTCTTCCGTAATAGGCGGAGTAGTGGAGGCATTTGATAGAGCCTCATGGTGTGATTCACCCTCATCTACATTCATTGGCGGCTCTCTTTCTGCCCGCTTTTTCATCGTAGTGTTGCCCTTTTGGGCGGCTTTAGCTTTTCCCTTTGGCGGCATTTCTGAAATCACAACACACTTATTAGGGAGGATAAAATCTTATACGTGGCTCTATCGCACGATCTCATAAGAAGAAAGATGATCATTTTTCCTAAATGCCCTGTAGCCTCTTGTTATTAGCGTGGCACGTAAAACACCATAACCAAGACTCTACTAGACACGGCTCGTAGACACTTCCTAGACCGAATCGTGCTGCTACGATACCACTTTTGTCACGACCCGGCTACGGGCCATGACGGTATCCGGGCTAACCACCGAACACCGCTCATTCGTTTCATCCGTTTTCATTCATATATCTTGTGCTCATAATCATAGAAAGACTATTAACGTTTGAAACATATTTACTTTATATACATAAGCCCTTCGGTTATAAAAAAAATTATATATATACATGCATATATATATATTTTTTATAACCGTGTTACGCCAAGGCCATGGTTTGAGTCATGACACGAGACCTCCCGGATACAACCAAATATGCAAACATATGTAAAAACGCGTTACGAACTCAACCGTGTATTCAAAATTCCCAATGTAGGTCACCTTGACTCGGTCAACCCCCAACAACCAAAAATAAGTTTCCAATCAACGGTACAAAATGCTCCTGAAAGCCTCAGGTACCGAACCAAACACCCCACCAAGTCATAAATAACCCTTCGAACCACATGGAGTCGATGGAATTCCGAAAGGGTCCATTTACCCAAAATTAAACTATTGGTCAAACATTTTTTACTTTAAGGTTCTAATTTTCTCAAATCCTATCAAGGCTTGCCTAATGACCTCAGGAACCGTGTCGCCCATCCCTGCGGTTAAAAACCACTCTAACGAAGTTGGGGGAAGGGTCAACCAGGGTAAAAGAGGCAAAATACTTAAAACGACCAAACAGGTTGTTACAGTAGATTTAATATTACCTGATGACACTGATGCTACAACAGGCTTAATGGTGCACTTGGTCAAAAGCTTAGATATTTACCAAGAGGAATAAGGATTGATTCCCACTTAATGCAATTTTTCTCCTTTATTTAGTAGTGCACCCATGTTCTACAAATTTAGATTCGCCTCTGCTTCTAATCTACCTGATAGAGTGAGGAGATAGTACATTCAAAAGGGCCCTATAAACGTCTTAATCATTTTGGTTTTTCCAAGAAAATATTTTGGTGGAAATCTACGTCATTTTAATCCTGATTAGTTTGACACTTAAAGTACTATGTGGATTAAAAGGAAGATTTGAAAGAAGTTGTGTTAGGAAATGCTCCACAAAATCATGTCATGATATGTCCAAATATCAAAAAACACGTTTTAAGTTCTTGTGCAAAAGAAACAGTGAAAGAAATTATTGAAGACTTAAACGAGGATCATCGTCACGCTGTGAACCTGGGCGTGGATGGACCGGCACCTGGTGCCAGAACTTGACCAAGGGAAACACATTCATGGCATAACATAAGACATGAACTATTTCAGAAAGATACAACAACAACAACATACCCAGTGTATTCCCACAAGTGGGATTTGGGGAGGGTAAGGTGTACGCATACCTTACCACTACTTTTGTAGGGTAGGGAGGCTTTTTCTGATAGATTGTCGGCTCGAGAGAAAAAAAGATTTGAAGCATGATATCAAGAAAAATATTATGAAAAGATAAAATCATAAAATAATCTAAAGTACTGGCATCTTTATAAGTCTCAAATGAATGACTATATAGTTTTCAAAACATGAATGTGTTTAGTCACAAGGTTTAAAAATAACATCTGCTACGCTGAAAAAACATAATAGTCTAGTCTATGAAGCCTCTGACATGTCATGAGTCTAACTCTTTATTGGGATAAGGCCCCAGCATCCTCAAAATATAAAAATGACCGAATGAAAGATAACCCCCCCCCCTCCCCGGATAGCAAGTGGAGCTCACCAAATCTGATACGTAAGGGATCCTAGCGAGGAGTCTTGTCGTCTTGATTCTCTATACCTGCATCATGAAATTCAGTACCCCGGAAAAAGGGATGTAAGTACTGTGAAATAGTACTCATATGTAAAATAATTGAATAAAGGAATCATAAAGGGATGCACGAGGGAATGGGCAGCCCAAAGCAATAAACATACGTCATAATTGAATACCAAAACTGAAACATGAAACATAAGCATATCTGTATATGAGTATCATAATCATAATTAAATCATCTTATTAGGAGAGTCTTATAATAACCGACATATAAACCACCATGTGAGCACATGGATTCTGATATCTACCCGATCAGCTAAGTCATCTTATATCTCACCGGGGTATGAGACATACATAATATGACGTGATCCATGATTAAATCCTCAATGGGGTAACATGAAGGAACCACCCAAACCAATAGAATGATCCTTATCCTACGCTTGCATACGTAGTTTCAGGTATTAAGCTTCTCAGTAATCAATACTACTAATCCCAAAGTATTTCATGAATAAAGATGGCATGTTTGGCCATGATTTTCATAGAATAATTCATAACGTAGTTTATCGTGTTAATCACGGCATGAGTTCAGAAATCATTGAATCATTTAGAATACGTCCATTTGGAGCAATAGTAGTTCAACATGTATTCATAGTTCATATTTGAATAGAAATGAAGATATGAGCATTCATGGATTACTTAGTAAGTTCATAACATTTTGAATGATATACATGAACAAAGTATGGGATTTCATCATTTAGAAGTATAAAACATTAAGGCTTCTCATGAACTAGGGCATAATTCTACTATTGATGAGAGCTCGTGGTAATCATGGAAGAACATGGTGCGGGGAAGAACAACAATGTTCCAAACGTAGAGAGTAGCCTTACATACCTTTAGTCGCCCAATCTATCAAACAAACTACGATTCTTGACGAAGAACACCTAAAAACCCTTGTTTGAACTTCGTGAATGGTTTATCTTGAAAATCCTATGATTTGATAATGATTTCATATTAATTAATCATGATTTGATGTTATAATAATGTAGGAGTCGTTGGTATAGACTTACCTTGACGTGAGAGAGTGAGAGGAGGAGAGAGCAGTGTTTGGGCTTGAAAACGAGTTCTGGACCGATATAATTCTGGACAAACATACACATGTCATATTTAAGGCTGGAGCAAAATCCGCAACTTAGCTACATTACGCTGGCCATCGCGAGGACCTGGGCAGCGATGGTCACCGCGCGTCGTCATCCATCGCGGGAAAACTCAATGCGATGGGCGACTCGTCACCTACCCCCTTCCCACACAGTAAAATTTCAAACTTGTTCATCCAGATGCCCCCTTCATCGCGGTGCGTTGGGCTTCGCATCGTACTTCCCTGGCTGGGTCCAACACTTAGAATCTTTTCTCCATTGTTCAATGAAAGGGGTAATCCTCAGCCCGGGAGTATGAGACATTACAATTACTTTGGGATAATTGTTGTTGAGTCTAAGGATGTCACTCATAAAAAACAAATTGCCCTTGTTCTGAGGTATGTCAACAAAGAGGGTATACTTAGTGTGTTGCGAACTCTCGCATGAAGGTTCAGCGCCTAACCGCCAGACCAGCGAGAAGCTTTGTACATTTGGATATGAATGACCAAAATTTGTGTCATTCTTTCATTCTCTTTTTTATTTTAATTTGAATTTCCTTATTTTTTTTTACTTTAAAATTTATTAAACTTAAATATAAAACAAGACCAAGAACCTATTAAAAGATCAACTTCTTGAAACATATTATCTCTTCCTTCTATTTTAAGAAAAATAAGGAATGGTTGGAACTTAATTCACATATACATGTTATAAGATCTTTAAGTATAATAAAATTATTTGATTGAGTCTAATAAGTTTCTCAATGATGAAAAGGAATTAGTAAACTTGAAATCAAATCTATTTGAATTTGAAGACTACAATCTTTTCGTACGTTATTGAAAATATTATAAATGATTAGACCAAGGGGAATGTAAAGAGTCAATATTCTCTGCCATTTTCAATTGGAAGCACGCAGACTTATAGTATATGCCGACCATTACGCAAAACGGATGTCTTGACCGTATAAATGATATGAAGGATGATGAAGCAGATAAAAAAATACGTTATTGATTTATACAATTTATAGAATTAAATGTTTTATGCTTGTATATGAAAATTTTATCTTCTATTTAATTTAAATTACCAAAAAAGGTTTTTTTGTATTTACTAAATTTGTCTTACGGCCGCAGGAAGATAAATTCACTATTATGCTTTGAAGTGCTGTTGGAGCAAGGCAAAGCGGTTTATATTATGACACTTCACTGTCCTTTTACAATTACGATTCTTCATTGTGCTAGCATAGTTCATGAATGCAATTAGCCAATTATGAATAGGGAAAACGAACCATATAATGAGGAACAGTAGGGATTTTCTTCTCCAACTAGTTAATTAGTATTCCAAACCATTTCAAAAGTGAATCAAATTCATCTAAGAACACAACTTATCTTATAAACCACATATAGATAGCTTTCAATTTTTGCATTTGAGGTGAAGATAATCTTTATGTATATTTCAAAAATAAATTGATTGACGACTTTAGGTTAGTAATTAGTTAAATTTTACTATCCTGAAAATTTCCTTCTTTCAAAGTAGTTTAGTTGATAGGGAAGGCCACCCTACTTGGATAATAATCAAGCACTGCACCAGATATAATATATATATATATATATATATATATATATATATATATATATATATATATATATATATATATATATATATATTAAAAGTTTAAAAGATGATGTACGGATGCGACACCTCTCTTTGGCCAAATATCCTATTTATCTTTTTCCTTCTTTTTTTGGCTTTTTTCTCTCCATCCTATTAATTTAATTTAACTTATTTTAAAAAGCCTAAGGATCTCTATTAATTTCTCTAAACATTATGGTTCTTCTATCTTTCCTTTATTTATTTTTTATTAATGAGTAGTAATATGCTAAAGGGAGGAGATAAAACCGTTATGGTTCTTCTCTCTCCCCTTTAATTGATTTTATTAACGTTTAGTAACAATGTGCTAAAAGATGGGAGCTAAAAAGACAATAACTAACCTATATGATTCAACCATTTCAGCTTCAATTGTGCATTAGGAAATACTCCAACATGAGCTCACCATATTTATCGTTTTTTACTTTGAATTTTAATTTATGTGATGAATGTGTTTGTGGATATTTTATTTTGGTTGAACTTATTTGTATGTGCTATCTTCTCAACATATTCAAATGAATTTATATCTTTACAGAGAAAGGTTTGCCATCGTTTTAGCTGTAAAGTTTACACTCTATCTCGTAATTATTTCTTACTCAGTATTTGCTAAAATTTTAGTGATTCGTGGTATGCCATCTATATTGAGGAGCTTGGTATACTCGCTGGTATTATCTCAACGTTGGATGCATTTCTTCCAAGGTAATAATATGCGCTCTCTAAATTCATAAACTTTTTTTCTACTGCGGTTTGTTTTAGTTTCTTTACAATGCATAAATTTTTCGATTAGATTTGTTCAAGAATATGATTAGTCTATTTAGGGATTAACACAGTGTAACTTTGTAAACTGTTTTGAAATTTGGTGACTCGAAAATATAGGCTAAAGCTAATTTCTTAACAAGAATTACGGTTTTCCTAGCATTTTTTGTGAAATTGAAAACAAGTTGTAGAACAAGACATGGCGTTGATTGATGTAAATGAATTTAACGAGGATGACCTTTTACTGAAAGAGGCGTTGTATATAAAAACAATTCAGTACGCACTATGCGCAAAAAACAATTCACTATATAATTAGACATGTCGTTATGATTTTAAGGTCCTAAGATTTTGTACTACCATATAGAAATGTTCATTATGATTACATCATCCATTCACTTTTACTTGTTCAGTATTTATTTTGCACGCCCCTCAAAAATTAATAAATAAATATATATATTTTACTATAATACTCATATTAATTGGTGTATAGTCACAATAGACTTAAAAAATGATTTGGAATGAGTAATTAATGTTAAGGGTAAAATAAGAAAAAAGATTGGCTTTCTATTGATATGCTAAAGTGGATAAGTAGTAGGGATCTAGTAGCTCAGTTGGTTAGCTACCTGAACTCTCACCTTGTTGGTGAGTGTTCGAATCCCCACATTGTAATCCCCTTCCTACTACAAAAAAAAGGGTAATTTCCGAAGGTTGAAAGTTGCAATTCGCGGAGGTTTTAGCCTCTTCTAGTTGTTGAAAGTTGCAATTTGCGGAGG
This sequence comes from Lycium ferocissimum, assembly GCF_029784015.1. Lineage (NCBI taxonomy): Eukaryota > Viridiplantae > Streptophyta > Magnoliopsida > Solanales > Solanaceae > Lycium > Lycium ferocissimum. The sequence goes on from NC_081352.1 coordinate 16,439,455, forward strand.
TTTTAGCCTCTTCTAGCAACTAGTGGAGGCTAAAACCTCTGCGAATTGCAACTTTCAACCTCCGTAAATTATCCATTTTTTTGTAGTGTCCTCATTTCCCCTTCCCCTACCCCATGTAATAAAAAACAATTTAAAAAAAAAAAAAGTGGATAAATAAAAGTAAAACTTTATTTTTTAATATAGTAGACAAGTAAAAGTCAACGGAGGAAAGAACCCAAAATAGAATATAACTTAATTTAGTTTTGAAAAGAGATAATAGTCTATCAACATTTTCTTTGGAGTTTCGTACTGCTATAACTATGTATAGTGCTGACAAAATGAGCCAATATTTTATTAACCCGCTCATCTTTTAGCGAGTTGAATGGGTGATATTGTAGATGAGTGAAGTGTCACGACCCAACCCCGTAGGCCGTGACACAGTTCGAGGCACCCGTACATACTTCGTCAACCGCAATCGACTATAGCAAATATAATAAGAGCTTGTACGTACAAGAAGGCACTTCCGTCGCATATACATATATACAAATCGCACATAAACCGGGAACATTCAATACACAAACACAATTGGTTGACTTCCCACAACCCACACATATGTCTACGTACCCTTAAGAGTAATAACAATCATATGACGGATGGTGGCCCCGCCGTACCCCCGAATAGGCATACATATATACAACAAAAAGAAGTCCGTACGAAAGTATGGGCTCCGAACAAGGGAGCACTCCAAGGTAAATCAACGGGAATCCTAAGCCTATGATCACCAAAACGTGTATGTCAGAATCGCGGGTACGAAACGCAGCCTCGAAGAAAGAGGGTCAAGACGGAATATGTACCGAGCATGTAAAGCATGAAACACAAAGGGGGTAGATCATACCGGAATAATGGCATAGAAAACCGGTACAATAACGTAAAACCGTAAGGCTTACTCGAAGCATAAATCATATACATATGCATGCATAGCGTGTCCGCCCAAGCGAGGGACTCGGCAAATAAAATCATCATATAGATATAGCGTGTTCCGCCCGCAGGGACTCGGTGGATAGAATCATCATATGCCATCCTCGCCACCATCCCCATATCATCATATCATCATACATATATATATAGCAGGCGTGTCCCGCCCTCTAGTGAGGGACTCGGTGAACAATGCAAAGGGAACGTGCACGAACGCGTGTCCCGGCCCGGTCTCGTTGAAAGACATATCGAGCTTTGCACGAGCAAGAGGAAGTTGAGAAACCATATGCACATAAATCATCTTTTAGACTCGATAGATAAGTAAATAGTCGACGTCGAGAGTTAAAACGGAAGTCATGTTAAGTTCTTTCAAAAACAAGTCGTTAGGACTATACAGAGATAAATATCGGGGACCACGGATATGCATCAAACCAATCCGGGCCCGCTCATGAAAGTTAACGTCATTATACGTTATAAAATCATTTGCGAGCATATCAAAGCAATCCGGTTCCGTCTATGAAAGTTACGGACATTTTCAACATGAAAATCCTTTTTGGAGCAAAACTCTTTATACCACATTTGAATTCAATCATACAAAGACATAAAGACCATAGTTCTACCACATTAAGAACGCTAACACTAAGAGGTGGATAAGAATCGTAAACATGCTCTCGGATCATAAGAGTAGTTACCCGAGGATCGTATCATAGCTTACTTACACTAAGACATGCCAAAAGAAAGAAAGGGTAAGCTTTCACATACCTCGTCCGCTTCCTAAGCTAATCCAAACTCAAGTCTCGGCTCCCAAGATCTACAATACGTCAATAAATACCAAACATTAGCCTATAGGCACTTAGAATTCAATCCTAAGTTAGCATTTGTCTACGTAAATTTGCGCAAAAGATTTTTCCCGTTTATATGCCTAGCCCGAATTCTCAATTCAAAAACCAACAACACCAACAACAATACCAATAGTATTAACATCATTTCCAATACCGACGTATGCCATAAAAACAGCCCGCATTAACCGTTTTCTAAATTTCTCAACCAACCAAATTTGCGATATAACTATTTAATAATTTTATTTCCGTAAAGGAGTCGAAATTCATTTGAACAACATCAATAACAACAGCCTAAATTTATACAAGGTAAATACATTTATTTTCATCCAAAATTCTCTTCAAATCTCCTTCCATAATTCACAACACCAACAAACGAATTTATCAGACTATTCCCTCCGTGCTAATCCATTAAAATTCTAAATAAACTCGTTAACAATGAAAAGGAACCGTATTCATACCTTAAGCATGCATCCCTCATGTTATCACTCTTCTCCTTGGTTGATTTTTAGCTCAAATTGAAGACAACGCAACCGTACAACACTTTTCTTCATGGGCTTCTAATTCTGGGCTCGTATTTTGGTCAAAATTGATTTTTCTTCTCTCCAAGGCTCTTTCTCTCTCTCTTTCCAGAATTTTCTGGTGTTCTTGGTCTGAAAATGAGAGGAAAGGGCTAAAATTTCACTTAAATAGGCATGGGTCATGGGCCTAACCCGATTGGGCCCGGTTTGGGCCTAGCCCACTGACCTTTCCGCCTTAAAACGTTCATATCTCCTTATCTTGACGTCACCTGTGGGCCCATGAAATATGGTTGGAAAGATAATTCAATTATATACAACTTCTATCCTTGGTATTTTTCCAAATTCCAAACTTATAATACCATTTCGCCCCTCGAAGTCGCATCACCCGAAAACGTTACTTAAAAATATTTGCTCGAGGACTTCCACTTTGATTTGGCTCGGGTCCTTCTTGAGTTATGTTTAACTTCACATATTTGATTCATATAAATTGTCGCATGTCCCAAAAAAAAAAATCTGAATGTGTGGGCCCCACCTCAACTTGCGAATAATCCGACGTACAAAAATACGAAATATAATACCGTCAACGTGAGTTTAAATTATGAAGCAACAACATGATTGTCAATTTTTAAGCACGTTAATAAGGACCTTCCAATTGGTTGAACCGCTAGAAGAAAATATTTTTTTGAATCAAGATTTGAGGGCTCAAATTTTTGCCCATGGCCGAATGGCCTCTCTTTATTTTTCTCCAAGTTTCTTGAATTTTCTAAGGTTTGAAAGTATGAAGAATGTGATTAATAAGTCACCCAATATACTCATATATAAGTCATCCATGTGTCCCATGGCACACACATGGCTTGGATGAATTAGAATTAGCCAAGCCATGGGTGGTGCCCCACTTACACCACACGGCCAACTTGGCCATTATTTCATGAAATGCCAACTTTTCTAAATTAACTTTTAACCCCAAATTTTCCTTAATATTCCATGCCAATAAATTCATAAGCAACTTATGCCTTAACACAAAATCGAAGGGCAAAAGTCTCTACCTCATATCCCGAATAGTCCTGTCCTTAACTTATCATGGTTAGCTCGGATTGTCCCAAGGTACAAAATACGGGATATAACATGAAGTTTGAACTTCTACCTATATTTCACAGTAGTATTTCAAAAGTTTGATGGCATAAAATAATCCATCCAAGTGTCAAATATGCTATGTTGTCAAATTCTCATGATAATAAACAGATGAGTGTCCATTTACATAGCAAGTTTTAGACATTGATGTTTGGCACAAATATCTATGTTTTGAGTCATCTCCCCTCGGTCTCTTAGTACTTTAATCGTACCTTTTACACTGAATTTGGTATAATAGGTCTTATATTGCGGTATTTGTGTTTTCAACTTGCACAATGAAGATTGGACGAATTCCGAGCTTTTTTATATGATTTGGAAGCATTGAAGGAGAAGAACTGGGCACCCTCACGTTGTTGGGTGTTGCAGGTATACTTAGCTGGATAAAACAGGAAATCAAAGCAGATCCGCGGCACCCACGCGTGGCGCAGGTGCTGCACATCTATCCTAATGCAGTCAAGGAATTCTTCTTCCGCACGTCATCAGTCAGCGAACAATTATCCTGTTTCGATCGGGATTAGGTCTACTTATTTCAGTTTTAACCCTAGGCTATAAATAGACGGTATTATTAGTGGTAAACAACATGCTGGGATTTTTGCGAAGACTTGTAAGCTGTCGTTATACTTTTTCTCTCTAGGTTTATTTTATTTTCTTCTTTTCAGCCCTAGATTATTTAGATTATTCATGAATTCTTGTTCTTCATCTAGAATCACAAGTAGCTAAACTTCTTATTTCTAGGGTTGTGGCGAAAGGCATGACAGTTGGTTTGAAGACAATTTCTATCAATTAAATTTTCATATTTTGGGTTGCTTATTTATTCTTGTGCTCAATTGTTTAATTACTCGATCACTAATTAGACACTATTTGTGGTACGTGAGTTGGACTTGAAAGAGGAAATTCATGTATGTAATAAGAATAAATAGAGTTTGTTCGATTTAATTGTTTCGCTACTGAGGATAGAGATATACCCTTTAGCCCTAGTTAGTTGGTTACAGAGAAATAAATGCATTCTTGTTACCTTTGGTGACCATAGAGATATAGGCTTTATAGCATCATCTACAGGCTTGTGAGTAGTTCAAGAGAATATCATAAAGTTACAATTAACCCGTCAACTAGTAACTGTAACACCTCATAGCTTTGGGCTAAGGTTTGAATCGTAAGATGATAATATAATGGAACCAATATGAGGATTATAGAAAGTGTTTTGAAAACTAATCAAGTCATAAGGAGAGTCTTTGGACAAAGCAAGGTCGGAAGCCTCTCTACGGAGGGTGTTTTCAAGTGAGTTTGCAGAAGGCCCTAATTCAAGCGACCATAATCCCTTTATTAATTAAGAATTTGGGAAAACTTCCTTGATGAAAGTTGTAGCTCTTTGAAATACCTTTCCAACGGTATATTATAGAGGTCCGTGAAAAACATCTGTACAAAAAGTTATGACCATTTAACTGAAGGGTTACAGAGCAGTCCGCTCACTGGTTGTATTATACGGACGAATTATACAGTCCATATAATTTTATACGGACCATATAAAATGGCCGTATTTCATGAAATTTCGGCTCGACATTCTACCATGATTAAATATGGTCATATTATACGGACCGTATAACTTTATACGGACTGTATAAATGACCGTATAATTTTTTGACTCAATTTAGTATAAATTCAGGCCTTCAGTTCTTTTATTTCATTATTCACAATTCCAAACCCTAGAACAAAGGTTTTCTTCTCTCATCCTTCCAAGACACCTACTATAAGCATTCCAAGTCAATTCTAACATGTATTCATTAAATCTAATTAGGAAATCATTGTTCCTAAGCTAGGGTTTTCAAGAAACCCACATAAAGGTTCAAGATTCAAGATTTTGGGATTTTTCTTCAAAGATTCATATTTTCATCAAGTTTTTGGAGTAATTAAGGTATGTAGGGTTGCTATCTACATGTGTGAACATCATTGTTCTTCCCCACACCTCTTCTTCCATAAAAGTATGAATCTTTACGAATATTAGGGTTCTTAACCATGTTCATGATAACCCTAGGTCCATGTCCCATGATTATATTATGTATTGAATTATTATTAATTCTTCATTGAGTTATTGATATTTCATTATGATTATTGAGAATCTATCTGAAATCCATGAAAACCCATACTTTGCATTCCATGGGTTTTTATATGCAAGTTATAAATCAGTACGTTTATTTTCAAGAAACACTCTAGATGTTTTCACAAAAGCTTTACGATATGAACTCATGATTATGCTATGTTGTACAAACCTATGTTTTACAAGCTATTTGATATGAACCATGTTTATGTTATATCACTTCAGAACGTGCTTACAAGTTATTTCATGAAACCATGTTACAAGTTATTTCATGAAACCATGTTACAAGTTATTTCATGAAACCATGCTACAAGTTATTTCGTGAAATCATGATTACAAGTTATTTCACGAAAATCATGGGCCTCTTAGCCAACTGTATCATGTTTATGTTTTTGGGAGTTGCTTTAATTAATGGTATGCCTATGAAAGTTTCCGAAACTAAGTAGCCACCATAGGATAAGGGTTGTCAGCAAGGAGGCAACACCTTCATTATGCGCTTTGATCCTTACATGCTTATTATTATTTAAATCTCACATCCCTAGTAAGGTACGAGGGTTCTATTGGTAGGACGCAAGTACGATCATGTTGTCTGCTATATTATAGCACTCCCTAATGCTATGCAGCTTATATATACATGTATTTTCATTGATTTACTATTTTCGACATTACTCACGCTTCATGCTCATGTTTAGGTTATATTTAGTTTCAGCTCTCATGTCTTATACCTATATATATATATATATATATATATATATATATATATATATAGGTAATTATGTCCATGATAGATACTCATGTTCATGACCAGGTTTCGGCCTGTACCCTATCATGTTATTTCATGTACCATATTTATTTCATTCAGTTGCTTTACATACCAGTACATTCAATGTGCTAGCATCCCCTTTCTATTGCCCGGGGGCCATGCATTTCACGATGCAGGTATGGATTTATAGGACGACACATCTGCTCTATAGGATCATCCACGCACGCTAGCGAGCCCCATCTCCTTCGTGTTTTACTCATTATTTACTTTTATGTCGCTTACGCATTTAAGGCAGTATGCCGGGGCCTTGTCAAAAGAATTATGATTAGTAGTTCGTACTCATGTTAGAGGTTTCGATAAATTAGACTACCGGCTTATGTCATGTCGTATATTCGTAATCGTATAGCCATCTTTGGCTAATTCATGTTATTTCCGACTCATGTTTAAAATGTATTTTTATTAAGTATTATGACTTATTATGTTTTACAAAAAGCTCACTATGCATTCATGTCTTATTCCGCTTATGATATGCCTCATGATGATTCAACAAGCCACGTGGTTCGCCACACATGCCAGGCACCGAGATGCGGTTATGCCCAGTGCTATGGTTCTATGCGACATGACAAGAACTCCAGGAAATAAGATAGGTAGAATTGTCAACAGATCAACTGGATTGTCAAAAGCCATGACCCTGGAATTTTCTCTCATCTGGTAAACCTTACAGTTTTCATCACAATTAGCTCAGTCACAAAAACAACCATATTCATTTGTTTACTTTCAGCTTTAGTTTAGTCACAATAAACACTTTGATTGCTATTTTCTTGAATATTTACAACGAAGTTTGAATTAGTTGAACAATATAAAATCTAAGTGTCTGTGGGTATGATATCTGGACTTAACAATCCTATATTACTTGTACGACTGTGTATACTTTCGTGTGCATATGGGAGCAACAAGTTTTTGGCGCTATTGCCGGGGACTTAGAAAAATTACTGTTTTTCTAGTTTGGATTTTTGAATTTCTATTCAAGTTTTTACTCTAGTTCGTTGGTTGATTGGTGCTCGTTCAGGTGAAGTCTCTTGATTATGCCAGACACTCGAAGTCAAGGAAAAACTTTAGCTGTTTTTGATCCGAAAATTGATAGAATTTTACACAAGCAAACAAAGCTGGTTGGAAACGAGCATGAGCCCGAGTTGGTTGACAACACTGAAGACAGGAATAGGGATATCATACGAGTTTCTGAGATGGCACAAGAAGAACGAATTCTTTTTTCCAGTTATGCTAGACCCAGTATGGCAACTATCGCTAAGGCTATCGTCAGGCTTGAGATTACTGGAAATTTCGAGCTAAAAGAAAGAATAGTGTGGCTGGTGCAGAATACGTACCAGTATATGGGTAAGCCTCATGAAGACCCACATAAGCACTTGATGCAATTCGTGGATTTGAGCAAGAATTTTCAATATAGAGATGTCCCCGACGATTATGTGAAGTTGTCCTTGTTTTTCTCATTGATTGGTGAAGCGAGGAATTGGTTGACAAATCTTCCTGCTAGTTCTATCAATTCTTGGGGGTTAATATTGAATAAATTCATAGATATATTTTTATCACCCAAGAAAACAAAGGAGCTGAGGGGAAAAATTGCAAACTTCACTCTGAGGAGAGACTCTGAATCTCTACTGCATGCGTAAGAAAGGTATAAGGGTTATTTAAGGGATTGTCCACATCACATGCAGCCGAACGAGATCATGGGGAACTATTTTGTAGGCGGCTAAGGAATATATCAATGGCCTTGTTGAATGCTTCAGCTCAAAGGCAGATCTTAAACAAAACTTATATGTCCGAAGGTGCTTATGAGTATCAAGAGACGAGTCGCGCAGGGGTGCCATTGAAAGCCACTAGGGTTTTTCAAGTAGATGATGTTGCAGCTATTCGGGGGGATATTAGGATACTTTGTAATCTTATTACGAGGGTGCTTCCTCAATGTAAGCAGATCCAACTAGTTCAACATATCGAA